>NC_088399.1:84215440-84515440 GCF_034236695.1 Oncorhynchus nerka | reverse complement strand
TGACTTCTTGAAAAACAATTGTTGAGAAAAGAATCAAACTCTCTGGAGCGTCAAATCCAAAACATCCATGTTTACATTTACATTTTACATTTAAGTCATTTAGCAGACGCTCTTATCCAGAGCGACTTACAAATTGGTGCGTTCACCTTAAGACATCCAGTGGAACAGCCACTTTACAATAGTGCATCTAAATCTTTTAAGGGGAGGGGGGGGGGGTGAGAAGGATTACTTTATCCTATCCTAGGTATTCCTGAAAGAGGTGGGGTTTCAGGTGTCTCCGGAAGGTGGTGATTGACTCCGCTGTCCTGGCGTCGTGAGGGAGTTTGTTCCACCATTGGGGGGCCAGAGCAGCGAACAGTTTTGACTGGACTGCGCGGGAACTGTACTTCCTCAGTGGTAGGGAGGCGAGCAGGCCAGAGGTGGATGAACGCAGTGCCCTTGTTTGGGTGTAGGGCCTGATCAGAGCCTGGAGGTACCGAGGTGCCGTTCCCCTCACAGCTCCGTATGTTTATTTACATATAAAACATTTGACATCAGTTAATGGGAGAACAGTGTGCAGTGGAGATGAACAGTCTCTGTAGATGGGACAGGAAATGTTTGAAGTGAGCGCACACCCTCATTTATTCCTCAAAACAAAAACAAGATGTTTGTTTATAGTGGAACTCAATTGTAGGACACTATTGATCAAATGTTAAATCAGTCTCACATTGGATCAAGCAACCTCTGACAGCGAACCCAATTACAATGGTTTTTCACTATTCAGCTCTGAAAAATGTGATTGGGGGGAAAAAGATCAGAATTGGGCTGCCTGTGTAACACATGTTACTGCTTAGCCTTGCCAGATTTGTTGATGCAATAGATCACTCATCCTGTACATCATCTTATATGCATCATCGTTAAGGGACTCTGTATGAAAGTGTTACATTACAAACGTATGGCAGTGTCTACTCATTCCATCAGGGTTGTCTAAAATTAACAGACATTTTTTATTATTCCCTATTGCACATTGTCATTGATGATTTGGGGGGAGGCTTCTCAAACATTAAGCACATTCTTACAGTCTCATTGTCATCATCCTGGTCTTCTGATGCAGAGGGGCACGCATGGCACAGACTGGGAAAGGAAACACGAGGCAGGGAGGGAAAAGCCGGGGCCTCCTGTAACACATCACCTCAGTTTGATAAACCAGTAAAGGATGGTGAAGATCAAGAAGCAGAAGAACAGCATGTAGCACAGGAGCTTGGTCTGGCTTCCCCTGGAAAGCTGCTTCACTCTCCCTATGGTGGCCCCCAGCAAACCTCCCGTTGAGTCAAAGTCTGAGTCCTGTTAGTAGGAAAAATAACAAAACAATACATCCAGTGATATGTTTTGCCATCCTGATTTGAATTGCTCTGAAATGTGTAATAAGGTAAATCCATTTGAATTCAATCACTTTGACAGCACCCTTTATGAATCGAACGAACCCTTCCATACATATTTGTCCATTGTAGAAGTGCTCAGAAAGTGACTTTGGACCTGAGTGCCAAAACATTCAAGCGCTAACAGTGCTAAAAGTTATATTTTGCATAACATGAAACAGCCATGTCTTCATCACTGGAAAATATAATTGGTTGAGAAACAGGGTGTGTCAAACAATTTTTTACATTTCCTGAAAAAAAACGTTAGGGTCAGGGCTGGTCAGGTAGGCCATGGTTCCGCTGGACATGGTAACGCAGGGGGATCATAGGGAGCGGATCAGTTTCTTCCTTATCGATTCACCTGCGTTTCCAGTTTTCTTGGGGATTCCCTGGCTGGCTATTCACAATCCCCTCATTTCCTGGAGACACGGGGCTCTTCAGGGGTGGTCAGATGAGTGTTTAGGTAGGTGTATAGGAGTTTCCATCGGTGCCACGTCGGTGGAGAGTCCAGACCATGTTTCCACTGTGCGCATTCCCTCAGAATATGCCAATTTGGCTATCGCTTTATGTAAAAAAAAGGCGACCAAATTACCACCCCATCGACGGTGGGATTGCGTGATAAACCTCCAGGAGAACGCTGCACTTCCCAGGAGTCACGTGTACCCATTGTCACAGGAGGAGACGTTGGCTATGGAGACATATGTCACGGAATCTCTGAGGCAGGAGTACATTCGGCCCTCCATGTCACCCGTCTCCTCGAGTTTATTTTTTGTGAAAAAAAGGAGGGAGGACTGCTTCCATGCATTGATTATCGAGGTCTCAATTCGATCACAGTGGGGTTTAGTTATCCGCTACCTCTCATCCCTACAGCGGTGGAATCGTTCCACGGAACGCGTTTTTTTCACAAAACTGGACCTCAGGAGCGCGTATAATCTGGTGCGTATTCGGAATGGAGACGAGTGGAAAACCACGTTTAGTACCATATCGGGCCACTATGAGTACCTCGTCATGCTGTATGGTTAAAGAATGCTCCAGCCGTCTTTCAATCCTTTGTAGATTAGATTCTCAGGGACCTGCACGGGCAGGGTGTGGTGGTGTACATTGATGACATCCTGATCTATTCCGCCACACGCGCTGCGCATGTCTCCCTGGTGCGCAAGGTACTTGGACGACTGCTGGAGCATGACCTATACGTCAAGGCTGAGAAATGTGTGTTCTCCAAACGAGCCGTTTCCTTCCTGGGTTATCGCATTTCCACCTCGGGGGTGGTGATGGAGTGTGACCGCGTTAACGCGGTGCGTAATTGGCCGACTCCGACCACGGTAAAGGAGGTGCAGCGGTTTTTAGGGTTTGCCAATTACTACCGGAGGTTTATCCTGGGTTTTGGCCAAGTGGCAGCTCCTATTACCTAATTGCTGAAGGGGGAGCCGGTGCGTTTACGGTGTTCGGCCGAGGCGAGCGGAGCTTTCAACCGGTTGAAGGCGCTGTTTACTGACGCGCCCGTGTTGGCGCATCCGGACCCCTCGTTAGCGTTCATAGTGGAGGTGGATGCGTCCGAGGCTGGGGTTGGAGCCATGCCATGCCATGCTGCCAAGCGGAACTATGATGTGGGGGACCGTGAGTTGTTAGCTATGGTAAAAGCCCTGAAGGTGCGGAGACACTGGCTTGAGGGGGCTAAGCACCCTTTCCTCATCTGGAGTGACCACCCCAATCTGGAGTATTGGGGTGGGGAGACTGAATCCTCGTCAAGCTAGGTGAGCCATGTTCTTTACCAGATTCAGATTCACGATCTCTTATAGACCAGGTTCCCTCAACACTAAGGCGAAGCACTGCCCCGTCTCTATGACACTGAGGACCGGTCCATCGATCCTACTCCCATCCTTCCAGCTTCTGGTGGCACCGGTGGTATGGGAGGTGGACGCGGACATCGAGCGGGCGTTGCGGTTGGAACCTGCGCCTTCACAGTATCCTACCGGTCTCAGGTACGTCCCGCTTGGTGTCCGTGATCAATTGATTCGGTGGGCTCACACACTACCCTCTTCAGGTCATCCGGGGCTTGCGAGGACAGTGCGGGGTCTTAGGGGGAAATACTGGTGGCCCACCATAGCCAAGGACGTGAGGCTCTATGTCTCCTCCTGTTCAGTGTGTGCCCAGAGTAAGGCTCCTAGGCACCTGCCTAGAGGGAAACTACAGCCCCTCCCAGTTCCACAACGGCCCTGGTCTCATCTGTTGGTGGACTTTATTACTGATCTTTCCCCGTCTCAGGGGAACACTACCATTCTGGTCATTGTGGATCGGTTCTCTAAGTCCTGCCGTCTCCTCCCATTGCCTGGTCTCCCTACGGCCCTACAGACTGCGGAGGCTCTATTTACCCACGTCTTCTGGCGCTACGGGGTGCAGTAATTTTGATTTTTCAGGGGGTGCTGCATCACCTTCAGCACCCCTTCTTCCCGCCGCTATTCCATACTTCTAGGGTGCTTTCTCACCAGCTTCTCAGGTTTACTGTTCATTTGAGCGATATGAAATGGAAGGGAGTTCCATGCAATAATGGCTCTATATAATACTGTACTCTTTCTTGACTTTGTTCTGGATTTGGGGACTGTGAAAAGACCTGTGGGGGCATGTCTGGTGGGGTAAGTTTGTTGGTCAGAGCTGTGTGTAAGTTAACAATGCAAACCATTTGCAATTTACAACACATTAATGTTTCTTATAAAAAGAAGAAGTGATGCAGTCAGTCTCTCCTCACCTCTTAGCCAAGAGTGACTGGCAGCATAGGATTTATATCAGCCCTCTGATTACAACGAAGAGCAAGACGTGCCGCTCTGTTCCCCGCAGCACTCTACCACACGACAATAATCAAGATAAGACAAGACTAGTTCATCTGACTATTAGAGACCAGGGAGATATAGTTCATCCGACTATCATTGTCCAGTGAGATATAGTTCATCTGACTATCAGAGACCAGTGAGATATGGTTTGTCTGGCCATTAGAGACCAGGGAGATATGGTTTGTCTCACCATTAGAGACCAGGGAGATATGGTTTGTCTCACCATTAGAGACGAGGGAGATATGGTTTGTCTGGCCATTAGAGACCAGTGAGATATAGTTTGTCTGGCCATTAAAGGCCAGTGAGATATGGTTTGCCTGGCCATTAGAGACCAGGGAGATATGGTTTGTCTCGCCATTAGAGACCAGGGAGATGTCGTTTGTCTGGCCATTAGAGACCAGGGAGATATGGCTTGTCTGGCCATTAAAGACCAGTGCGATATAGTTTGTCTGGCCATTAGAGACATGGTTTGTCTGGCCATTAAAGACCAGTGAGATATAGTTTGTCTGGCCATTAGAGACCAGGGAGATATGGTTTGTCTGACTATTATTATGTATTTATTTAACCTTTATTTAACAAGGCAAGTCAGTTAAGAACAAATTCTTATTTTCAATGACGGCCTAGGAACAGTGGGTTAACTGCCTTGTTCAGGGGCAGAATGACAGATTTTTACCTTGTCAGCTTGGGGATTCGATCTTGCAACCTTGCGGTTAGTAATCCAATGCTATAACCACTAGGCTACCTGAATGATGTAATTCAGGGGTAGGCAACTCTGTTCCTGGAGTGCCGCAGGTACTGCAGGATTTTATCCCAACTAGGCACCACACCTGACCAACTGAGCTAATTGATCAGTTCAGTGACTGCCTGAATTCAACACACCTGGTCTTCCAGGTCAGTTAAATCAGAATGTATGAAGTGTCTGCGGCCCTCCAGGACCAGGGTTGATGTAGTTGCCTACATAGCAACACAAAGAATAAGAAAAGAAAGCAATGCATTGGAGATGCGTCAAAGTATTACAGATCATTCTTCTTTTTCATTTTTAGATGGTCATAAGATTCATACGGAGCATAATCTTTTCTGCACAAAATAAATATATATATTTACTTTCTCAAAATACAGTGTTTCTATCCCAAATGGCACCACATTCCTGATTTAGTGCACTGCTTTTTACCAGTGTCCTATGGGCCCTGGTCAAAAGTTGTGCACTATACACGGAATAGGGTTCCATTTGGAATGTCCATCATATTTCTTTTACCCAAGGGCAGCTGTAAGGGGTGTAATGCTGCCACCAGGAGGCGCCTAAAGTTCTGTTTACTCCAAGTTCTCCTCAAACTTTGGTTACTGCTCTGTGTCATCTTTGAGCTTCCAGCACTTTCAATTGTATTATTAAACGAATACATTATTATTTGGTATACTACATGCAATCGCTTTTATGAAAAAATACTTTTCTTACTAGCACTGACTGCTGATAAGTACTTTGAGGATAAATGTACTTGATACCATTGTGAAATGTTGTTGTCCCACCTAGCTATCTTAAGATGAACGCACTAATAAGAGCATCTGCTAAATTACTCAAATGTAAAAGTGTAAAATGTTTGATTTCTATAGACTTCCAACCAATATTATGGTGACTGAACATTGCCTTAGAACAACAGGCTTATGCAGCATATGAGGTAAAGGGTCTGATAACTCATGAAATGGACTGATTAGCACTTGGGATCCATGGTTCTCTATATAAAAGTCATTTAAATAAAACAGTGAATTACCAGTAAATTACCTAACCCATTGTTCTGCCACTAATACAGTGGCCTGACTAGAAACTCATCGCACAGCTCGAGCACTTTTTTTGTAATAGAAAATAAATCACTAAGTCTATTACAGAAGGAACATTTTCACGGCATTTGCTGGTGGTTTTATTTCATGACAAAGTGACAAAAAACAGGGATACATTTTTTTATGTGATTAAACTTAGGAACGGTCTTTTCTGAAATGCGTCTTTTTTGTTGTTGACAAAAGCGAGGAGTGGAAACTTCAAAGTAACAATTTACATACAACTATGGGAACATTTTCATTCCCCCTAAATCCTTCTTAATGTTTCCTCCATTTCTGGTCCATGGGTGTTCAATTGGATTGGAAGAATTGTGTCACTGTTCGCCTCCTTTCCAACGCTAGCATTCCGTCACCTCATCTAAGGACAGGGAGATAGATAGGTATATTTGGGACCCGATTCAGGAAACTAGGCATATGTGGCAAGTCACGACTTCACGTAAAAAAAAAATGTTTTAATCAAAATGAGTTATTTGGCAGAAATGCCTTCTAGAACATGTGAACTTCCATGTTCCTTAATAACAAACTTGTATGCCATCTGTAAATACGAATAAAATGGTTAAATTACGAGCCGAATTCAGGTGGTGAGTCACATTTATGACATCCTCTCTGATACCACATCCTCGGTAATGGATGATTTACCCTGAAGTCCTAATAGAGTACCAGCCAGACATATTGCACGTTTACTATTTATATCCAAGCTGAATGGGCTGGCAGTTACCTTTTGATGACTTCCATAAATATGTATAGCCTCCGAATCACAGAGCTACAGCTTTTCTTTAATGGGATGATTGAATAAGGGGGAAAAGCACAGGGCAGGTACAATGGTGGGGGTGAAAGATAGGCTACAAGGTTGTTTTATGAAACTCCACATGAGAAGATTTATTAAACTTTTGTCATGTCTTAGATGGTACAGAGCAACACTGAAAACAAGAAAAATATGCATGTGTACTGATTCTGCTGCCAAAACTAATATTTACACATTAAATAAAAATGCATGAGCGTGAACAGAACACGTTGTTACTTTTCTATTGTGTTGGTTTCTCAACAGAAACTTGCAAGTTAGGGTTCATGTCAAAACAACAAAATAGATTGGAAATGTCATGTTATTGTATATTGGGTGGGAATGTACCTGCAGTTGTGTCAGTATTCTGTATCACAGATTACATTGTTGTGTTGACTTTCCGATACTGTATATACAGACTCTGGTAAAGAGGTTAATGTAAATATAGTTTGTTGACTTCCTTCTAAGGCCAGCAAAGTAATGAATGTGCTGCCATAACTCTCTCCATCTATTAAGTGGGGCAGCAGGTACACTAGTTGCTAAGAGCATTGGGACAGTAACGAAAGGTCGCTGGTTCAAATCCCTGAGCCGAGCTGGTGAAAAATCAGAGCAAGGCACTTAACCCTAATTGCTCCTGTAAGTTGCTTTGGATAAGAGCGTATGTAAAATGTAATGGTTACTACCCTGCTCTAGTCCGGCTGTTCTGAAGGGGCTGAAAATAACCCAGTCAAAGCAAGATAAGAGAAAGTTAGATTTAGGGTGGAAAGGAAGTGGGATAGGGAGAGAAACAGGTATCAAGCTCTTGGATGAGAAGGGGCATGGTGACAATGCCAGCATACATGAAAAAAAGAGGACGCACATTCAGTTCTTATTCCTGTTTAGTAACAGGATTATATTTAGAGGCAAAGTGGAATTTCAGGACAAATGGGAGAAAAGCAACTGAGTAGTGTACAGACAAAAATGTCTTGAGTTATTTTATTATATCCATTATGTCATGGTGTGAAAACTTAATATAAAGTTAAGCAAAGGTTTTTGTTCAAATGTACTATGTTGAAAACACAAAACAATACATAAATTATTTTGCTAATATTACTAATATTACTTTTTTTTAATTCTACAAAAATATATTTTTATATTGTATGATAGTTGCCATGGTAAATGTATACTACAATACAAACTGTCTTGAGAAACGTACTCAGCAAAAATACTGCTGGTGTAGGTCGATTCACATTTGATTGATTGGTTTGCTATTTTCAACTATGCATCACAATGAACCATTACAGACAAGGCAGTGCAAGTAGCAAGTCAATTATGGTGCAGTAAAAAAAATATAATTCAACATGTCAATGTTAGTTCAATTATGGTCAATTCTTGTGCCCCTTTGAATAAAATCACTGAATCAAATTGTTGACCATTTAATATTGTTATTAGGCTTTATTCTAATACGGTTTTTGGAAGTTGTTCTCGTCATGCCTGCTCTTCTGCCTGTTTTTCTGCTTATCCATGGTTTCCCAGCTGAAACAAAGAAAATGACATATCATCATACAGGTCATTATTACATCCCAGTAAGGTGCAGAACGTTCCGTTTGCATGCTGGTGGGCAGGGAGACCCTCAGCTCTGCTAAAACCATCTAAAACTATTGAAAACTATGTGCAGATTAACCTAAACCACACATACCTGTCAGTTATAATACACTTGTATTTTACTCAAATATCCAATTAATGTGGCCAATATTGAGAGATTGAGATGTAATCCAGCTGTTACTCGGATACTAGCTGGCGCTAACGAAAAGGCCTGTAGCCATTACTGCAATTATGGGGAACATGCAAAAGGTTGTTGAGCTGGCAGATGTAATAAGTCTATTGGTCATTATATTCAAAAACACCCCCTCCCTTCCCCCCAGTTATATCTTCGGATAAACAGAGAACACTGTTTGTGTGTGTGTGTGTGTGTGTTGACCACTATCATACCTTTAGCACAGATGTCCATGCAGCTTTGTCTGGATATAAAGTTGTTGCTGCTTCCTCCACAACCTGAATAGATGAACTGCTCACACATCCTGGAGGCTGAGTTGTAGTAGTAGCGCGGTATAGATGCAGCACATCCTCCTTTATCCAGGGGATCCAGGCAGAGCACAGGAGTAGCTGTCAAGCACATAAAACAACTATAAGAACTCTGGGAGAGAGTAGGCTACTCTTCAGCTAACATTAACCAAGATGCTCATCTCTAGCCTGGGTGCCAGTCTGTTTGGTAATGTAACCTAGCCTGGGTGCCAGCCTGTTTGGTAATGTAACCTAGCCTGGGTGCCAGCCTGTTTCTGATCTGTCGCCAACTCCTTATGGAACTCTCATGCCAAACATGACAAGGAGTGGCCAGGAGTTGAACAGCTAAACAGACGGGTAACCAGGCTACATCTCTAGTTTCTTAATAACGTAAGTAGATATACAATTGAAAGAGTATACTGGATGGAATCATTTCAGAATAATATTGTTATAGAAAAACAGGACAATAGGCAGAGAGTAGGCTACTCTTCAGCTTGCTTTGTCTCATTTTCGACCGAGAGGCTCATCCCCAGCTTCTGAACATAAACAGACGCACAACTGAGTGAAATGTATGGAATAATTTCAGGACAATTCCTGAGAGAATTAAGGCACTCAGATACTGTGTGACTCTTGAGTATAGTATTGATAGAAGAGACTGTTAGTGTCAGGATTGGTCCTTTTTGTACTGGTCCTTCTGTGTTTCTTTTGTTTTGTATCCCCTTTTTCTCCCCAATTTCGTGATATCCAATCACAATCTCGTCTCATCACTGGAACTCCCCAACGGGCTCGGGAGAGGCGAAGGTCGAGTCATGCGTCCTCCGAAACATGACCCGCCAAACCTTGCTTCTTAACACTTAACCTGTAAGCCAGCCGCGCCAATGTGTCGGAGGAAACACTGTTCAACTGACGACCGAAGTCAGCCTGCTGGTGCCCGGCTCACCACAAGGAGTCGCTAGAGCGCGATGAACCTGGGATCGAACCTGGGATCGTATCCCAGGCTGTAGTGCCTTAGGTTGCTGCGCCACTTGGGAGGCTGGTACTGGTCCTTCTATCTAGTTTGAGTATAGTATTGATTAGAGGTCGACCGATTAGTCGGAATGGACGATTAATTGGGGCTGATTTCAAGTTTTCATAACAATCGGAAATCGGTATTTTTGGACACCGATATGGCCGATTAAAAAAATAAACTTCTTAAGACCTTTATTTAACTAGGCAAGTCAGTTAAGAACACATTCTTATTTTCAATGACGGCCTACGAATGGTGGGTTAACTCCCTCGTTCAGGGGCAGAACGACAGATTTTCACCTTAACAGCTCAGGGGATTCGATCTTGCAACCTTACAGTTAACTAGTCCAACGCTCTAACCACCTGCCTCACGAGGAGCCTGCCTGATACGTGAATGCAATAAGCCAAGGTAAGGTGCTAGCTAGCATTAAACTTATCTTATAAAAAACAATCAATCAATCATAATCACTAGTTAACTACAAATGGTTGATGATATAACTAGTTTATCTAGCATGTCCTGCGTTGCATATAATCAATGTGGTGCATATCATTGCTCCAATGTGTACCTAACCATGAACATCAATGCCTTTCTTAAAATCAATACACAGAAGTATATATTTTTAAACTTGCATATTTAGCTAAAAGAAATCCAGGTTAGCAGGCAATATTAACCAGGTGAAATTCTGTCACTTCTCTTGGGTTCATTGCACGCAGAGTCAGTGTATATGCAACAGTTTGGGCCGCCTAATTTGCCAGAATTATACGTAATTATGACATAACATTGAAGGTTGTGCAATGTAACAGGAACATTTAGACTAATGGATGCCACCCCTTAGATAAAATACGGAACGGTTCCGTATTTCACTGAAAGAATAAACTTTTTGTTTTCGAGATGATAGTTTCCGGATTCGACCATATTAATGACCTAAGGCTCGTATTTCTGTGTGTTATTATGTTATAACTAAGTCTATGATTTGATAGAGCAATCTGACTGAGCAGCAGCAGGCTCGTAAGCATTCATTCAAACAGCACTTTTGTGCGTTTTGCCAGCAGCTCTTCGTTGTGCGTCAAGCATTGCGCTGTTTATGACTTCAAGCCTATCAAGTGTGCGCGCTAATAGCGTTTCAAACTTCACTCGCTCTGAGAATTGGAGTGGTTGTTCCCCTTGCTCTGCATTAGGTGACCCTGCTTCGAGGGTGGCTGTTGTCGTTATGTTCCTGGTTCGAGCCCAGGGAGGAGCGAGAAGAGGGACGGAAGCTATACTGTTACACTGGCAATACTAAAGTGCCTATAAGAACATCCAATAGTCAAAAGTAAATTAAATACAAATGGTATAGAGAGAAATAGTCCTATAATTCCTATAATAACTACAACCTTAAACTTCTTACCTGGGAATTTTGAAGACTCATGTTAAAATGAACCACCAGCTTTCATATGTTCTCATGTTCTGACCAAGGAACTTAAACATTAGCTTTCTTACATAGCACATATTGCACTTTTACTTTCTTCTCCAACACTTTGTTTTTGCATTATTTAAACCAAATTGAACATGTTTCATAATTTATTTGAGGCTAAATTAATTTTATCGATGTATTATATTAAGTTAAAATAAGTGTTCATTCAGTATTGTTGTAATTGTCATTATTACAAATAAAATATATTTTTTAAATCGGCCAATTAATCGGAATCTGCTTTTTTGATCCTCCAATAATCGGTATCGAAAAATCATAATCGGTCGACCTCTAGTATTGATCCGTGGAGGCTGCTGAGGGGAGGACAGCTCATAATAATGGCTGAAATGGAGCAAATGGAATGGCATCAAACACATGTGTTCAATGTGTGATTTGTTTGATCGTTTGATCGTAGCTAGCTACATAGCTAGCTACATAGCCGTCTTTGTTTCAAAGATAATTGTGTAGTCTAGAGCGATTTTCTAGGTTAGCTAGCCAGCTATTGTCGTTCTCCTAACGCAACGTAACGTAACCAACACTGCTAGCTAGCCAGCTAGCCCCGAAAAGCAGCACTGTAGAAAATTCACACTCAACGGAACGACTTGATTAGGGTAGTGTCAACAACGCAGCTAGCCTACCTCAGCAGTACTG
This sequence comes from Oncorhynchus nerka, assembly GCF_034236695.1. NCBI lineage: Eukaryota > Metazoa > Chordata > Actinopteri > Salmoniformes > Salmonidae > Oncorhynchus > Oncorhynchus nerka. The sequence continues at coordinate 84,503,454 of NC_088399.1, read as the reverse complement.
TATCATTTTAATCATTTTAGTCAATTAGATTCTTGCTACGTAAGCTTAACTTTCTGAACATTCGAGACGTGTAGTCCACTTGTCATTCCAATCTCCTCTGCATTAGCGTAGCCTCTTCTCTAGCCTGTCAACTATGTGTCTGTCTATCCCTGTTCTCTCCTCTCTGCACAGACCATACAAACGCTCCACACCGCATGGCCGCGGCCACCCTAATCTGGTGGTCCCAGCGCGCACGACCCACGTGGAGTTCCAGGTCTCCGGTAGCCTCTGGAACTGCCGATCTGCAGCCAACAAGGCAGAGTTCATCTCAGCCTATGCCTCCCTCCAGTCCCTCGACTTCTTGGCTCTGACGGAAACATGGATCACCACAGACAACACCGCTACTCCCACTGCTCTCTCTTCGTCCGCCCACATGCTCTCGCACACCCCGAGAGCTTCTGGTCAGCGGGTGGTGGCACCGGATCCTCATCTCTCCCAAGTGGTCATTCTCTCTTTCTCCCCTTACCCATCTGTCTATCGCCTCCTTTGAATTCCATGCTGTCACAGTTACCAGCCCTTTCAAGCTTAACATCCTTATCATTTATCGCCCTCCAGGTTCCTCGGAGAGTTCATCAATGAGCTTGATGCATTGATAAGCTCCTTTCCTGAGGACGGCTCACCTCTCACAGTTCTGGGCGACTTTAACCTCCCCACGTCTACCTTTGACTCATTCCTCTCTGCCTCCTTCTTTCCACTCCTCTCCTCTTTTGACCTCACCCTCTCACCTTCCCCCTACTCACAAGGCAGGCAATACGCTCAACCTCATCTTTACTAGATGCTGTTCCTCCACTAACCTCATTGCAACTCCCCTCCAAGTCTCCGACCACTACCTTGTATCCTTTTCCCTCTCGCTCTCATCCAACACTTCCCACACTGCCCCTACTCGGATGGTATCGCGCCGTCCCAACCTTCGCTCTCTCTCCCCGCTACTCTCTCCTCTTCCATCCTATCATCTCTTCCCTCTGCTCAAACCTTCTCCAACCTATCTCCTGATTCTCCCTCCTCAACCCTCCTCTCCTCCCTTTCTGCATCCTTTGACTCTCTATGTCCCCTATCCTCCAGGCCGGCTCGGTCCTCCCCTCCCGCTCCGTGGCTCGACGACTCATTGCGAGCTCACAGAACAGGGCTCCGGGCAGCCGAGCGGAAATGGAGGAAAACTCGCCTCCCTGCGGACCTGGCATCCTTTCACTCCCTCCTCTCTACATTTTCCTCCTCTGTCTCTGCTGCTAAAGCCACTTTCTACCACTCTAAATTCCAAGCATCTGCCTCTAACCCTAGGAAGCTCTTTGCCACCTTCTCCTCCCTCCTGAATCCTCCTCCCCCTCCTCCCTCTCTGCAGATGACTTCGTCAACCATTTTGAAAAGAAGGTCGACGACATCCGATCCTCGTTTGCTAAGTCAAACGACACCGCTGGTTCTGCTCACACTGCCCTACCCTGTGCTCTGACCTCTTTCTCCCCTCTCTCTCCAAATGACATCTCGCGTCTTGTGACGGCCGGCCGGCCAACAACCTGCCCGCTTGACCCTATCCCCTCCTCTCTTCTCCAGACCATCTCCGGTGACCTTCTCCCTTACCTCACCTCGCTCATCAACTCATCCCTGACCGCTGGCTACGTCCCTCCCGTCTTCAAGAGAGCGAGAGTTGCACCCCTTCTGAAAAAACCTACACTCGATCCCTCCGATGTCAACAACTACAGACCAGTATCCCTTCTTTCTTTTCTCTCCAAAACTCTTGAACGTGCCGTCCTTGGCCAGCTCTCCCGCTATCTCTCTCAGAATGACCTTCTTGATCCAAATCAGTCAGGTTTCAAGACTAGTCATTCAACTGAGTCTGCTCTTCTCTGTATCACTGAGGCGCTCCGCACTGCTAAAGCTAACTCTCTCTCCTCTGCTCTCATCCTTCTAGACCTATCGGCTGCCTTCGATACTGTGAACCATCAGATCCTCCTCTCCACCCTCTTCGAGTTGGGCATCTCCGGCGCGGCCCACGCTTGGATTGCATCCTACCTGACAGGTCGCTCCTACCAGGTGGCGTGGCGAGAATCCGTCTCCTCACCACGTGCTCTCACCACTGGTGTCCCCCAGGGCTCTGTTCTAGGCCCTCTCCTATTCTCACTATACACCAAGTCACTTGGCTCTGTCATAACCTCACATGGTCTCTCCTATCATTGCTATGCAGACGACACACAATTAATCTTCTCCTTTCCCCCTTCTGACGACCAGGTGGCGAATCGCATCTCTGCATGTCTGGCAGACATATCAGTGTGGATGACGGATCATCACCTCAAGCTGAACCTCGGCAAGACGGAGCTGCTCTTCCTCCCGGGAAGGACTGCCCGTTCCATGATCTCGCCATCACGGTTGACAACTCCATTGTGTCCTCGTCCCAGAGCGCTAAGAACCTTGGCGTGATCCTGGACAACACCCTGTCGTTCTCAAATAACATCAAGGCGGTGGCCCGTTCCTGTAGGTTCATGCTCTACAACATCCGCAGAGTACGACCCTGCCTCACACAGGAAGCGGCGCAGGTCCTAATCCAGGCATTTGTCATCTCCCGTCTGGATTACTGCAACTCGCTGTTGGCTGGGCTCCCTGCCTGTGCCATTAAACCCCTACAACTCATCCAGAACGCCGCAGCCCGTCTGGTGTTCAACCTTCCCAAGTTCTCTCACGTCACCCCGCTCCTCCGCTCTCTCCACTGGCTTCCAGTTGAAGCTCGCATCCGCTACAAGACCATGGTGCTTGCCTACGGAGCTGTGAGGGGAACGGCACCTCAGTACCTCCAGGCTCTGATCAGGCCCTACACCCAAACAAGGGCACTGCGTTCATCCACCTCTGGCCTGCTCGCCTCCCTACCACTGAGGAAGTACAGTTCCCGCTCAGCTCAGTCAAAACTGTTCGCTGCTCTGGCCCCCCAATGGTGGAACAAACTCCCTCACGACGCCAGAACAGCGGAGTCAATCACCACCTTCCGGAGACACCTGAAACCCCACCTCTTTAAGGAATACCTAGGATAGGATAAAGTAATCCTTCTCACCCCCCTTAAAAGACCTAGATGCACTATTGTAAAGTGGCTGTTCCACTGGATGTCATAAGGTGAAAGCACCAATTTGTAAGTCGCTCTGGATAAGAGCGTCTGCTAAATGACTTAAATGTAAATGTAATGTAAATGTACCATTCCACCTATTCCGCTCCAGACATTACCACGAGCCCGTCCTCCCCAATTAAGGTGCAACCTGGTATTGATAGAGGAGACCGTTAGAGTGTCCGGGTTGGTCCTCATTTCCTGATTACTCATAAACTATTGCATGTCATCATGGCCAGAATTTTGATGAGGATGTGGCTGTTTGCAATCAAATTGCCAAATTTCATGAAAAAGCTTCCTCTAATCTTGTTTCTACATCATTCCAAAGTAATACAGCGTTAATAACACAATAGAGTGAACACAGTGGAGTCTCATGAAAACTAGAATCTGGATCTATTTTGTCATTTAAAAAAAAGTTACCTTAATTTAACTAGACAAGTCAGTTACGAACAATTCTTATTTACAATGATGGCCTACTCCGTTCAAACCCCGATGACCCTGGGCCAATTGTGCACCGCCCTATAAGCCCATGCTCAACACTGGATGTGGAAATGTTTTCCCTATTGTGCTTCACGGCTAATCGAAAACAGTCAGACTGTTGACCTTGACTATTGTCCACATACTTTTGTGTGGTCTGCAGTACTCCATGCAAGACAACTGGTCCTGAAAGCGGTTGTCGTTGCCCTGACAGCCTCCGTAGACGAACTGCTCACACTGCATGGTGGTCATGTTGAAGAAGTAGCTCAAGAAATTGGCCCGACAGGGACCCACCTCTTTCTGGAACCTGCAGATCTGGGGGATCTCTGGTGGGGTGGAGAAGGTGAAAAGAAACACATTCTTATAGGAACTATTGAAAAATGAAATGGGTCACATTGTATCGTCTTTTATCCTGAATTGGTTTGGATTTACATTTCAAAACCCCAAAACTTTTCAAAAGTGCTGTCGGCTATATGTTCATACAATTCATGACTTAGAATTGTTTTGATGACATAAAATAAATGGCCTATAGTCGAAATAAAAAAATAAAACTGAACTTGATGAATATTTAAATGCAAAGAAAAACTACTGAGAATACCACACAAAAACAGACTTGTATGAACAAATAAAAACGTACTTGGTATTCTAAAACATGCTTTCTGACACGCCAGAAAACTCATGAAGTTGTTTGCATTCCCTTGGCACCCTCCATAGACAAACTCTTCGCATTGTTGAGTGATAGTATTGTAGTAGTAACGTTGGATATCTCCTCTGCAAGGTCCCTCATCTACTTGAAGTAGACACACCTCTGAAATTAGCAGAAACACACAACATCAACATTATTGCTGGCTGCAAAATTAGGTCAAGGAATCTCTGAAGTACAGATTCATGTCGACAACAACTTTATCACTACTGAAAAGTCATGAGCCAACGCCCATCGATTGATTATGATTGCAAAGTATTTTGGCGTCGAGAAAAACGAATAAAATATTAATGTGGCTATTACCAGTTACGGTATTAAAAATACATCAAATCATTTTTCTTTACCTTGTTTCGGTGACAATGCAAAAACGTAACAAAGAGAGAATGAAAGGATCAGAAAAATCAATGAACTGAGCTCCATTGTTGTAGATTTTCCCCAAGTTCAATTCTCCTTAACTCTTCTAACTTTTCGCACCATCAGTACAGCCATTTATACTCTTGTAAACGCTTTCCCAAGCGGCACGAGGGGCGGGCTATAATGGCTAATTTCCATACAAACCCGAAGTAGGAACGACCTGATTAATGTTTTGATCTGCATCATAGACAACGTCACGTTCATACACTGTTGAACTAATAACGCAATATGTCAAACGTCCTTCATCGCGCGCAATAGATACGGTCCAAACATTTGATGTGGAAAGAGACTACAATAAATGTATGCTAGTCTGGGAATGAAACTACTATGGGAGTATCATGAGAAGAAGGATTTGTTAACAGATTTATGACCATATGTGTCATAACATATGACAATGTTAATTATTGTTTTTTCTTCTACTTTATTTAACTTGTCAAGTCAGTTAAGAACGAATTCTTATTTACAATGACGGCCTACCCCGGCCAAACCGCTGGGCTGGGCCAATTGTGCGCTGTCCTATGGCACAGCCCAATCACAGCCAGATATGATTCAGCCTGGATTCGAACCAGGGACTATAGTGACGCCTCTTGCACTGAGATGCAGTGCCTTAGACCACTGCACCACTCACTTTGAAAAGTGGTTTCCAGTAATGAATTATAACAAATGATTAGATCTAGAATTTGAGAGTTGATTTATTAATGTGGGTGACAGGCTTTTAATGTTCTATTCGGTTCATGTTTAAGCCCTAAATCTAATTCAGATGAATGAAATTGATTTACAGTATGTGTGTGAATAGTCCACATACTCACTACAAAATATTGCCTTGTCTCTAAGGAAGTGATACAGTATAAAACATTAAGCTTATGTCATTCTTTATTGTGTCATAGTCCCCATCACATCTGGATGTTTCCCAATAAAAAAAAACAATCACAACTCTGGGCATCCATGCAGGATCTGTCTTGGTGAACTTTATTAGCTTTTCTCTTTACATCAATAGAAATGTAAACCGGTGGGAACTCTAAAAGGTATGAAGATACATGTTTCAAAAAGGACCAACTCAGTGGCCTTGTAGTTAGTGTCCACCCTGAGATCGGAAGACTGTACAAATATGGCCCAATTCCTCTCAAGCTGCCTCAACGCTATGAGCCGTTCCGGCTTGCACATGCCAAGGCTTGTGCAAAAGGCTACTTAGCTTTCAACAAGGAGAGTGGAGTGAGAAAATGTCATATGAGCTGCTTTATAATGTGTCCTATTTCTGTCCTAACCGACAACTGGTTCCCTGGATGCATAAGAACAACAACACTCTCCCCCTCATTGAGATTTTGTCCTTTGATAGACCCCTACAAAATGTCCATGAATTATAATCCACCAGTGGAGGCTGCTGAGGGGAGGACGGCTCATAATAATGGCTGGAATGGAGTAAATGGAATGGTATCAAACACGTCAAAGATGTGGTTTCCATGTGGTTGATAACATTCCATTGACTCCATTTCAGCCATTATTATGAGCTGGCCTCCCCTCAGCAGCCTCCACTGTAATCCACATAATAATTCAAATACATTGTTGCTGCAGTATTCTTTTCCTGCTGTAGCAAACTGTCTTAAGTTAAGATCCTACATCTGTACCTGACCTGTATTTGATAGAATATTGAATAAGAGTCTTGGTCAAAGAAGAAAGGCCTATTTCCTAATACATATCAATTACATAAGTAGAGAACTATATCCCATAATGACAAAGCAAAAACAGTATTTTTTAAACATTTTTGCAAATGTATTAAAAATGAAGAAAAATGTGCTTATTTACACAAGTATTCAGACCCTTTGCTATGAGACTCGAAATTGAGCTCAGATGCATCCTATTTCCATTGATCATCCTTGAGATTTTTTATAACTTGATTGGAGTCCACCTGTGGTAAATTAAATTGATTGGACATGATTTGCAAAGGCCCACCCCTGTCTATATAAGGTCCCACAGTTGATAGTGCACGTCAGAGCAAAGACCAAACCATAAGGTCGAAGGAATTGTACGTAGAGCTCCGAGACAGGATTGTGTCAAGGCACCATTGAAGGTCCACAAGATCACAGTGGCCTCCATCATTCTTAAATGGAAGAAGTTTGGAACCACCAAGACTCTTACTAGAGCTGGCCGCCCAGGCCAAACTGAGCAACCGGGGGAGAAGGGCCTTGGTCAGGGAGGTGACCAAGAACCTGGTGGTCACTTTGACAGAGCTCCAGTGTGCCTCTGTGGAAATGGGAGAACCTTTCAGAAGGACAACCATCTCTGCAGCATTCCACCAATCAGGCCTTTATGGTAGAGTGGCCAGACAGAAGCCACTCTACAGCAAAAGGCACATGACAGCCTGCTTGGAGTTTGCCAAAAGGCACCTAAAGGACTCTCAGACCATGAGAAACAAGATTCTCTGGTCTGATGAAACCAAAATTGATCACCTTGCCTGAATTCCAAGCGTCATATCTGGAGGACATGGCACCATCCCTATGGTGAAGCATGGCGGTGGCGTCATCATGCTGTGATTATGTTTTTTAGCAGCAGGGACTGACTAGTCAGGATCGAGGGATAGATGAAGGTAGCAAAATACAGAGATCATTGATGAAAACCTTCTCCAGAGCGCTTAGGACCTCAGACTGGGGCGAAGGTTCACCTTTCAACACCACAACGACCCTAAGCACACAGCCAAGACAACGCAGGAGTGGCTTCGGGACAAGTCTTTGAATGTCCTTGAGTGGCCCAGCCAGAGCCCGGACTTGAACCCGATCGAATGTCTCTAGAGAGTAGAGGTCGACCGATTATTTGGCATGGCCGATTAATTAGGGCCGATTTCAAGTTTCATAACAATCGGTAATCGGCAGTTTTGGATGCCGATTATGGCCGATTACATTGCACTAATGTACATAGATTATTTTTTTAAATTATTGTTATTATTATTTATTTTTATTTTATACTGTGTTATTGACTTGTTTATTGTTTACTCCATGTGTAACTCTGTGTTGCTGTCTGTTCACACTGCTATGCTTTATCTTGACCAGGTCACAGTTGTAAATGAGAACTTGTTCTCAACTAGCCTACCTGTTTAAATAAAGGTGAAATAAAATAAATAAAAAACTCCACGAGGAGACTGCATGGCAGACAGAAGCCACTCTTGTTACACGAGTGCAGCAAGGAACCAAGGTAAGTTGCTAGCTAGCATTAAACTTATCTTATAAAAAACAATGAATCTTAATATAATCACTAGTTAACTACACATGGTTTATGATATTACTAGTTTAACTAGCTTGTCCTTCATTGCATATAATCATTGTGGTGCCTGTTAATTTATCATCGAATCACAGCCTACTTTGCCAAACGGGTGATGATTTAACAAAGCACATCCGCGAAAAAAGCACTGTCGTTGCACCAACATACCTAACCATAAACATCAATGCCTTTCTTATTAAATTCAATACACAAGTATATATTTTTAAACCCGCATATTTAGTTAAAAGAAATTCATGTTAGCAGGCAGTATTAACTAGGGAAATTGTGTCACTTCTCTTGCGTTTTGTGCAAGCAGAGTCAGGGTATATGCAGCAGTTTGGGCCACCTGGCTCGTTGCGAACTGTGTGAAGACCATTTCTTCCTAACAAAGACCGTAATTAATTTGCCAGAATTTTACTAAATTATGACATAACATTGAAGGTTGTGCAATGTAACAGTAATATTTAGACTTCGGGATGCCACCCGTTCGATAAAATACAGACCGGTTCTGTATTTCACTCAAAGAATAAATGTTTTGTTTCGAAATTATAGGTTCCGGATTTGACCATATTAATGACCCAAGACTTGTATTTCTGTGTGTTATTATATTATAATTAAGTCTATGATTTGATATTTGATAGAGCAGTCTGACTAAGCGGTGGTAGGCAGCAGCAGGCTCGTAAGCATTCATTCAAACAGCACTTTCCTGCGTTTGCCAGCAGCTCTTCGCAATGCTTGAAGCACCGCGCTGTTTATGACTTCAAGCCTATCAACTCCCGAGATTAGGTTGGCAATACTATAGTGCCTATAAGAACATCCAATAGTCAAAGGTAAATGAAATACAAATGGTAAAGAGAGAAATAGTCCTATAATTCCTATAATGACTACAACCTAAAACTTCTTAACTGGGAATATTGAAGACTCATGTTAAAAGGAACCACCAGCTTTCATATGTTCTCATGTTCTGACCAAGGAACTTAAAACGTTAGCTTTTTTACATGGCACATATTGCACTTTCACTTTCTTCTCCAACACTGTGTTTTTGCATTATTTAAACCAAATTGAACATGTTTCATTATTTATTGGAGACTAAATTGATTTTATTTATGTATTATATTAAGTTAAAATAAAAGTGTTCATTCAGTATTGTTGTAATTGTCATTATTACAAATGTATATATAAAAATCGGCCGATTAATCGGTATCGGCTATTTCTGGTCCTCCAATAATCGGTATCGGTGTTGAAAAATCATAATCGGTTGACCTCTACTGGAGAGCCCTGAAAATAGCTGTGCAGCAACTCTCCCCATCTAACCTTACAGAGATGGAAAGGATCTGCAGAGAAGAATGGGAGAAACTCCCCAAGTACCGGTGTGCAAGCTTGTAGTGTCAAACCCACGAAGACTCGAGGCTGTAATCGCCAAAATTTCTCATCCTAATATTTATATATTTCTTAATTCCATTCTTTCACTTTTAGATTTGTTTGTATTGTTGTGAATTGTTAGATGCTACTGCACTGTTGGAGCTAGGAACACAAGCACTTCGCTACATCCGCAATAACATCTGCTATATGTGAATGCGACTAATTCAATTTGAGTTGATGTAATAACATAAAAAAAGATAATGCACATAAAATCTTCATAATTCATAAAGGTCATGTTAACTGACTGATATTAACACATAGAACAAAACATATATGATCTCATAAGCCTGTGTTAACCTCCAAAACCCATTCCCCCCCCCCCCATTAATTTGAATTTTTTTAGGACTACAAGCTGGCAAGCTCCATACTCCCACACATTTTTTCTGTCTGCATTTTCCCTCTGCACTGACATGTAACCTTGCTACATCTAAAAGCCATAGAAAATGTAGGCTAATAGATCCATAGGCTACACATCTCTACACATGATGGTTCCATGTGGCTCAGTTGGTAGCACTTACAATGCCAGGGTTGTGGGTTCGATTCCCATGGGGGCTCAGTATTAACATGTATGAACTCACTACTGTAAATTGCTCTGGATAATAGTATCTGATAAAATGTCTAAAATGGATCCATCTGTTGTAGTATCTTTCCTTAGTCTATGCTTTTTTATCTGCACTGAAAACTCAGATTAGCCTTCTTGTCATGCTAACCTGAACTGCCGTGTCATTCCCCTTGACCCATATCTGCATTGGAACAGTGAAGAGAATCACAGGCAAAATATTGTTGGTATCCACATACTGTTCATATTCTTCCACTCTCATCGCAATTGTTAGACATCATAACAACACAACAGCCATGTGGTTTAAAAAAGAGACTCATAACAGACACCTGGAGAGTGGCCCTATGGCCTCTACTATGATGCTGCAGTGTTGGATTAAAGGGCATAGTTTTAATCAGATTAAGAGATTAGGATGTTTATGCAGATTACTTTATAACCCGGATTGAGGGAGAGGAGAGAGATTTCTCTGGCAGTATTCAGAGGTGGAAGACAGTTACCCGTAAAACGCAGTAAGTTTTTTTTCTTGTATTTTTTCCAATTAATAAATATTTGATAATTAATGTTATTACATTCATTAATCTAGCAAGCATAGGGAATGGATCATCTGAGTGTAGTATTGGGGGCCATTTTTATAAAATAAAATAATATCCACAACCCTAATCAACAAAATAACAAAAGATACGCAACCTAATGCATACAATGATGATTGTCATGGTTCTACGAGACACATTCTAAAATAGTTTTTGTGAGTGTGGCTCTTCTTTAAGAATATGTTTACCTTCCCTTTGGCAACAATGTATTTCTATTCTTTGACAGACAATGCCGGGGGTGATAAATATGGACGAGTTGACAGACGTGGATAAGGCTAAAATGGAAAGAGACCAAAAGAAGATTGAAGTCAAGCTTGAGAGATGGATGGTAAATTTGACACCTTACTTTGATTGATAATTTTTCCAATTGTAAAAGTAATATCTATGAAATAATAATAAGTGGGATAGTAATACATTTGTACTGTATTTTAAACACGGATAAAAGCCATGAAATGTTCCAAAGTGGAATGGATTGGTCATCAAAAGAGACTGTATTGACAGGTAACCTAGCGGTCAGGAGACAGTAACTGAAAAGTCGCTGTTCATGTAGTTGGCTCGGGGATTCAAACCAATCTGTCCATGTGCCCTTGAGCAAAGCATTTAACCATAATTGCTCCAGTAAGTCGCTCTGGATAAGAGCGTCTTCCAAATGACTAAAATGTAAATGCATGCTTGATATTACAGTTGTGTGTGTTACATGTTAACCCTTCTTTTGTATGACAGACGTCTAAGTGCTGTACTGAGTTTATGGAGGCGGTTCAGGCCGGTGTAGAAGAGGACACTCTGGTCAAAGGCATCGCAGAAGACAAGAACCCATTCAAGGAGTTGAAAGGTGGATGTGTCGTCTGCTGAAGAGGACAGGAGTCAGAACAGACAGTGGAGATTTTCTTTCACTGATTAGACCCTCTCTAGTGCCCAAGGACATGCCCCCTCCTAGGAAACATAGCTGGATCACCAATAGCTAACCGAGAGGAGATGGTAAAAAAACAAACAGATGTAAATAAATCTAAATCTCATGAAACCATGTAAATGAATCCTTCTAGATTGTGATCCCTCCTTGGAGTGATGCAGGAAATAAGGGTTGTTTTTGGAATGATTGTCAGAGGTTTGTTGGATGGTTTATATTGTCAGTAAAGAGCTTGTCTCCCATGAGACTGTCTATAGTCTGAGTGTGCACCATCTGTTTCATTATTGGACAAAACCACAGTAATTAAATGAGCTTGTTTACAACTACAAGTCACCCCGAATGTTGTGTGAAAGACAGAGTACTTTTACATGCTTATAGACACAAGATGGTATTGACAAATCTGCCATCAACGGGGGAAAAAGTAGTTATGAAAGTAAGGAACATGTATGTTATGGGTAGCTCACCTGAACATCATGAAATCCCCCTTTCTAGCCTACAGCTTTCTACTTTGTCTGACATGACCTACTACTGCATTTATGCCGCGTTGAAAACAACTGGGAACTCGAAAGAAATACGAAATCACATCATGACATCAGTGATCTTCAGGTCTGAAAGACGGATCTCTAGAAAAAGGCCCGCACAGAAATCGGAGATTTCGGAGTTCCCAATTGTTGTGAACGTGGCAATAGCCTGTGACACTACTAGTTGCGCATGTGCAGCTCATTGACGCACACACAACATAAACTGTTACTTACACAGAAATGGCTCAGCGACTGAATTTGGTAGTAAGCCGTCATTTCTCTAAATTAACCTCGCTAAGCAGTACAAGGAAGCTGGTTGAAAATGTGTCATCTAAACCCAAAACGGCCAGTGGTTCAGAGATAACGGCTGATCATTTACTCTACACACCAGAGCATTTTGCGTTGAAGGAATCTCTTAAAAAGGTATGCAAGACTGGTAGCCAGTTAGTTAGCGTACCATTACAACAATGAACCACATAATAATACAATCATGATTCAATTTCACACAAAGTTAATAATAATATAGCTTTCGTGGATGTGAATATTGGTGGTATAACTTGCAAATGATAATCGCACTTTAAGGACCATGGAAGTAGGTGAGAGGTCACTAACAGAAAGGCTAACTCGACACAAACGACTCTTTCTATTCGTATTATCTGAATAAGGTTTCAGTTCTATCCTACGACAATATTTCGCAATATTACAAGCACCACAACCTGAACAAAACAGAAAAAGCTGTATTAGTTGGATACAGCCTTGTGGGAGAAACGTGATGTTTGTCTGAATTTTACATATATACAGTACTTTGTTATTGTAGTTATAAAACGAATCTGATTGATATATACCACTTATAGACAACCAAATATTAATGTTATTTATGAAATATTGCACTACAATTGTAGCCCTCGTTATGGTTGAAACATTTTGCTGCGTGGTTGAAACAAACATCTCCGTGTTTCTGTCACAATCAGCGACAGTGATTTTTTTTTGGCAATCAATATTTCAATGTCATTCATTCAACCTGCCAAGCATCAAGCACATGTCGTATTCATACACAATTGTCCCAATGCATTTATAACTGGAATTTTGTCAAATTAATCTACCTTTTGCCTGTTGTTTAATCCCTGAGAAGAATCTGCTTCATAAACCTGTACTTGAATATTCATCAGGCTTATTGAAGGCAACCCTGGTCCTGGAGTGCTACAGGTATGTCAGGTGTTTTGAGTTATAGGCTGTGTTCAAGAGCATCAAAACCATAATGTATCTTGTGTAAATTGTGACTGACTGACTAGTATACAAATAATAAGTAGTTATTTAACTAGGCAAGTCAGTTAAGAACAAATGATTATTTATGATGCAAGGTGATTTGTAGATTAGTCAGTTGGCAGTCGCCTGCACTGTCGGCTGCAATGTCGAACAAGCCCATAAACTTCACTTTTTGCATTAAACCTGACTGACCAGTAGGTGGAATTTAGCCAATCATTAAAGTAGAACTGACAGTGTTTTAACTACTTTGCCGATATGAAACAATCAATCATAATATCAGTCAAAAATATAAAATTCCCTGTTTATACCACAAACCCATAAGAGGTTTTAAAAAAAAATAGGTTTTATTTGACCAAAAATTCCATGATGTACAGTAAGGCATTGTTGGCAGAATAGATGGATGCAGTTCAATACATGAGTAATATAATAGGCTACATCTGGAGCCAGTCTGTCTTAATTGTTCTGTTATGGTATTATGCACCTGGCCTCTCCGCTGCCACGGCTATTCATTTTCAATCTTGTTGAGTCCCAGGAAAATCCAGAATGCAAAAGCTTGTTGGACACTTCTTTTCTTTAGCCTACTAATAGCCTATTGGAGGAGAGATGAGCACTTGTGCTTGCTTGCTGAATGTAAAATAGGCTACAGTATTAGCAGGCGGGGAGTTGGAAAGGAGAAGCCCATACTTTCATATATTAGGCCTATCTTAACACTGGGCTACATCCTGACAAAATACACCATCTGAGTAGCCTGCTAATGTACCTTTCTGGACCTTCTAAACTGTTGAGAATAGACCCAAACTGATCCAAATGGTTGCATGATCAGGCCTAGGCTGTAGGCCTATGCAGTTATTTCGACATGAAACAAAACAGGAGGTATGAGCAGTTATTCAAATGAGCCTACATCACTGCAGTTTACAGCCCTAGACAAGAATTGTGTATTGACTTGATAACAATAATATATTCCTCATTACATGGTGTTGTAGCCTAGGTAGAAGAATGTTCTAGTCTAAAACCTTTACTGTTCAAAAGTTTGGAGTCACTTAGAAATTTCCCCCTTTTTTTTTTAAGGGCACCTTTTTTTGTCCATTAAATTAAAATAACATCAAATTGATCAGAAATACAGTGTAGACATTGTTAATGTTGTAAAGGACTATTGTAGCTGCAAACGGCTGATTTTTAATGGAATATCTACATAGTTGTGCAGAGGCCCATTATCAGCAACCATCACTCCTGTTTTCCAATGGCACGTTGTGTTAGCTAATCCAAGTTTATAATTTTAAAAGGCTAATTGATCATTAGAAATCCTTTTTGCAATTATGTGAGCACAGCTGAAAACTGTTGTTCTGATTAAAGAAGCAATAAAACTGGCCTTTAGACTAGTTGAGTATCTGGAGCATCAGCAATTTGTGGGTTCGATTACATGCTCAAAATTGCCAGAAACAAAGAACTTTCTTCTGAAACTCGTCAGCCTATTCTTGTTCTGAGAAATGAAGGCTATTCCATGCGAGAAATTGCCAAGAAACTGTAGATCTGGTACAACGCTGTGTACTACTCCCTTCACAGAACAGCGCAAACTGCCTCTAACCAAAATAGAAAGAGGAGTGGGAGGCCCCGGTGCACAACTGAGCAAGAGGACAAGTACATTAGAGTGTCTAGTTTGAGAAACAGATGCCTTCCAAGTCCTCAACTGGCAGCTTCATTAAATAGTACCTGCAAAACACCCGTCTCAATGTCAACAGTGAAGAAGTGACTCCGGGATGCTTGCCTTCTGGCTGTCAGCGGAGCTACGTTTTGTCTATAATTTGTCTGCCAGTTAAACAGTTAATTCAGCCTCATTTACTGCCTTTTTAGAAAAAATAGCTGATATGGCTGACTTGTTTAAACAAATATGATTTCTACTGACAATTGATGTACCAAACTATGGCATAAGGGAACGACGAGTGGACAAGAGGCAATCCGTAATTTCAATGAATTATTTGTTCAGCACTTTCAAAATGTCCAGTGGCAGAATTCAGAACATGGGCCATTCCTACAGTATTCGCGCTGTACACCAAGTCAGAACCGTAGGATAAATAACGGGAGCATATAAGCAGACAATGAAAGCTCTTACAATATTCGATGATGACATTTCTCTAAAACAGGCTATAGGCTAATTAAGAGGTGAAAAGGGACCAAATTAATAGTGAGGCACATGGGCTACTAACAGCTTACTACACAACATACACTTACTGTAGTAACATTATTACTTTCTTAGCTACATATGCATATTGCCCTGGCATTTCACATCATTTATGCAGCAGCATACAATACATTTTTGTACTCACCTTGTGCTGTGGTCGCGTCCTTCCAAACCACTCATTGTTGAATTTGTGATTTCCAACTTGTTGTGTAATGTTTATGTCCAATGGCCGATGAGCACCGATACGTTTTATCTATCATTTCTGATTCATTATGATGACTGCTAGCTAAGATTTTGAAAGTATGATGTTGACATGATCAGTCCAATCAAAGCTACTATAAATATAATGTGATTTGACGTCATTTTATCTGTGGCAAATGACCTTGATCCTTCTTGGATGGCCACTTTTAATGTAACGCTATGTCAGCAGCCAAAGGGCGAGAATTTTAGAGGTCTCCCCTTACACTTCGCAGTGACGTAGTTTCCCCATGAGTGGCAGAACACTGAGCCAATCACGGCACAACACTCCGTATTTTCTGCTTGCTTGCCCCACCACAGAAAGCACTGAGCCAGGCAGAAACACCTGCATTTTGGAGCTGCCTTGCTCAAGAAAACAAAAAAGAGACCGTGTTTGTTTGCGGCTTTATTAAGTCAATTATATATATATATATTTTTTTTTTACATTGTTTACAAACTGATATGTGACACATTAATGCCAAAATAACATGCAAAACAGGCAAGCCCAATTTTGTCATTGTATTTATTATTATTTTTTTGCAAAAAATGTGGAGCTCAAAACAGGTGGTGCTCAAAATAGGTGGGGCGTTAACAGGCTCTGCCCCACCTTCCCTGAATGAATGGTTGCCACTGGATTTAATCAATAGTGGAGCTTTGCATGGCCGGGGAACACAGAGCGCATCCTGGAGGAATGCACTACAGATCTGCCATTTCATAATCTGGTTACTTGTTTTTCTTGCACTTTGACAGGTAGCCTATTAGCCCTAATATTTAGCTAATGAATCGCAGAATATCTAGCCTTTATTTAGCTTCTTACTTCGGCTACACATCACTAGCACCTCTTTTCCAGCTGTTCCCGTGCGCAACAGGCAATAGGCTACGCAAGCCTCTCCGCAATAGGCCGTTTCTCTTCTCTTGAAATCCCAGGAAAAGCTATAAGTTACAAAAGCGACAGGACATTTTAAATATTTTTTTATACTAGGCCTAATAGCTTATTTGGGAAAAGAATCAGGCTTGCTCTTTTAATTGCTGAATGTAAAACAGGCCAACAGCATAGAAAATGCATGCTGGGAAAGAGTAGGAGAGGTAGTGCATTGGTGTGATCACTTTTGGCCGGTTATGGTAACATTGTTGCACTGATGCTTTGCAAATAGTTGCACAGGACAGACAGAGATGAGCACAGTGAAAAAGAGGAACCAAAATAATTATGGAAATCACTTGCAAACCACTTGATCAACAAGGCAGTGACATACTGTAGACCTAAAAATATGCGTAGGCTAAAAAGTGTTTGTTGTCGAATTGCTACAATTAAATATGAGTTACTATATTATTTTTAATTAGGCCTACATGTGCATTGATGTATTATTTGCTATTGTCAGTATGACAATGAACACACCCTGAAAGCACTGAATGGTCTGAACCAGTATCTGTGTGTTAGAGACCTCATGAATGGTCTTGTTACCACCTAATTAATAGCAGCACGTAGGATGTGTTGATTAACTGGTGTAGGACTGTAGATCAATAAACGATCAACTTTCCTCTAGTGTGGATGCTCACCCACATTTTATAGTTATGTAGCCTATTGTTTATCATTAGTTATCGTTGTAGTTATTGGCTTGGTGGATGGCCCGGGCCTTAACTCTGACAAAACACAACTAACGTTATTATTACAACAGAACTAGCCTACGAGTAAATAGCTAACGTTAGCAAACTTGAATTTAATAAATATCAAATTAGAATTGAATTCTCTATAAATAGACTCTTTCAAATTATTTACTCTTGTAAGTTTGCCACCAGTGTGCTGCGCTAGGGACATAAAGCGGAAGTCGAATCCATCACTTCCGTTGTTTGGCTGTGTCCATAGCAACGTTCGAAAATGAGGTGGATACGTCATTCCCAAACATTCTAAGAATTTATTAACCATATCTTAGTGCTCGCTTGTTAGACAATGTAAAAAATGTGTCCTATTCTTCCTGTGGGTGTATATGAACATATTTGAATAAGATCTAATGTTGCTAAAACACTGTTTATCATGAGTGACTGCCTAAATGGGGCCAGAGCCAGAGCCATTTATTTAGAGTTGGGCCAATGTGGTTTCTGCATTATGATGCATTTACATGAAGCGACAACATTAAATGGCAGCCATGTTAGCACCCTATTAACATTATATGGAATATATATATTTTTTAAATACTATAAAACGGAATGTCTAGAATGAGCATTATGATGCATTTACATAACACGACAACATTCTATGGCAGCCTAGTTAGCTCCTCATTAACAATATATGGGGAATATTTCAACAATGCTATGTAACTGAATGTCTAGAATTAGAACAATATTCAAAAAGTTGGCCTAACTGTCTAAATATATGGCTGTGGTTGGGACTAGGCATAGGCTAACCTCTACAGTACCTGCAGCCCTATAAGACTATGGTTGCCTTCCGCTTTGCTAGACAGTCACCGGGGACAAAGAACTAAAAATACAGAGAGCCCATAAACAGAAGGAAATCAAGACAGGGACGTAAATGGAAATAAAATGGTTTTCTATTGTGACTTAAACCTCAAAGGATGCAGGGAGGTTGAAAATAAACAAACATGCGGAAGATGGGAAGGATATAAATCTAAAAGGAAATGAGAAACAATATGAATACAACTCACCAGTGGAACAAATAGGACCTGTAGTTTATTAAAAGAATACAGTTGAGGGTTCCGTGCATTGTAAACTTGGTAGTGGCACACAAAAAATCCTTGAATTACTACAAGGTCAGAAGTTCATAATCACATTGCAAATCCAATCAGAATAGTCTAACCTGTTCTAACCTATGTTCCATTTTAGAGTAAAGTAGAACTTCTGAGATTACTACATTTCAAATCCTTGGCTCAGTCATGAAATGATGACTGCCCTGAAAACATGTTTAAGTGATATTACTGGAATGTTATTGCACTGTGCCCAGCTAGGTGTGAAACACAGCCAAGTCAGGGGAAAGTAGTGTTCTTGACAGTGCTCTTGACCCCAACTTATAATTCACAGCTCTGTGTTGTGAAATTGTTCTGGTATGCAACTTTACCAGTCAAAAATAACCTTTATGTATGATTTATAGTCCCAGTAGACGTGGACATTTCCCTTTCTAAGACCTAGCAGATCCTCCCCGTTCCATTCCTCAGGATTTGAACTTTGTCAAATTGTGCATTTATTGCAGAGGAAGAGCGGGACCCGTACTCTGCTCATATCTGTCTGTTGGTAATTTTGATTATACTGTGCTTTATTTCTCACAGGTTTGTTACTCAGGCCTTCCCCTGGAGTGAGTGTAGTGTGTGTATAGTGTTATTGTTCTGTACAATCCCAGAAAGAAACTCGTATGCTATAGACCTACCTGTCCTGTACTCGTAGGTTATACCTGTCCTGTACTCGTAGGTTATAGGTCTACCTGTCCTGTACTCGTAGGTTATACAGTAGGCCTAGCTGTTCTGCACTCGTAGGTTATACAGTAGGCCTACCTGTCCTGTACTCATAGGTTATACAGTAGACCTAGCTGTTCTGTACTCGTAGGTCATACAGTAGGCCTAGCTGTCCTGTACTCGTAGGTTATACCTGTCCTGTACTCGTAGGTTATACCTGTCCTGTACTCGTAGGTTATAGGTCTACCTGTCCTGTACTCGTAGGTTATACAGTAGACCTAGCTGTCCTGTACTCGTAGGTTATACAGTAGGCCTACCTGTCCTGTACTCGTAGGTTATACAGTAGGTCTACCTGTCCTGTACTCGTAGGTTATACAGTAGGCCTAGCTGTTCTGTACTCGTAGGTTATACAGTAGGCCTACCTGTCCTGTACTCATAGGTTATACCGTAGGCCTAGCTGTTCTGTACTCAGGTTATACAGTAGACCTAGCTGTCCTGTACTCGTAGGTTATACCTGTCCTGTACACGTAGGTTATAGGCCTACTTATCCTGTACTAGCAGGTTATAGGCCTACCTGTCCTGGACTCGTAGGTTATATAGTAGGCCTAGCTGTCCTGTACTCGTAGGTTATACAGTAGGTCTACCTGTCCTGTACTCATAGGTTATACAGTAGGCCGAGCTGTCCTGTACTCGTAGGTTATACAGTAGGCCTAGCTGTCCTGTACTCATAGGTTATACAGTAGGTCTAGCTGTCCTGTACTCGTAGGTTATAGGCCTACCTGTCCTGTACTCTTAGGTTATAGGTCTGTTTGTTGTTCTTGGCTGGTAGAGGAGCCAGTTCTGTGTATGTTGCTATCCCTCCTTGCACAATCTTTTGGAATATGAAAACAGGCATTTTGGGGAGGCATTTTCCTCTTGGCAATTGTTCGTTTGTCTTGAAATGCCTTCAAACCCCCATGGAAAGCCAGAACTTGTGCTTTACTCTGGTTATGAACTCAGTCATATTTAATAAGACTGAATTTTAAGATTTTAGAACAAACTCCATAATGAACAGTGACTCGTGGCCCCTGACTGTGGCTTATGCACTGAAGGAAGCTGCATTACACTAAATTAGTCATTTTCCTCACTTAACTGCATAATTATGGTGCTTTTAATTGCTTTTAATTTTCTCTCTACCTGCCATTGGAGAGTTGTTGTGCTCCACAGCAACGCTTGAATGCAGATTTATAGACAGGTTTGTCAAGGGTCTCTACATTACCTACCGAAATGGAATTGGGAGGAAGCACATGTCGTTGCCTAAAATCAAACTATTTTACATAGGCAGTATTAACTGTTTTGAACATTTCCACCCAAAAACAGGTCTATTTTTATGAGGATGTAGACTTAGCGAAACAATTTCAGGTGGCTTGTTGAAACCAATTATGCATCGTAGATTAAATGCATATAGGCTATGTTAAACACTTAAAAGCTGATAGTAGTTGTACATTTAAGCTCTTCTACTGTACTCTATGCACCTTCAAAAAAGAACACCATCCATGCTGACCCATGTTGACTCCTATGCTTCCCACAGTTGTGTCATGTTTGCTGGATGTCCTTTGGGTGGTGGACCATTCTTATTACAAACGGGAAACTGTTGAGCATGGAATAACCCAGCAGCATTGCAGTTCTTGACACACTCAAACTGGTGCAACTGGCACCTAATACCATACCCCATTCAAAGGCATTTAAATATTTTGTCTTGCCCGTTCACCTTCTGAATGACACACACACACAATCCATGTCTCAAATGTCTCAAGGATAAACAAATACTTATTTTACTGGTCTCCTCCCCTTCATCTATACTGATTGAAGTGGATTTAACAAGTGACATCAATAAGGGATGATAGCTTTCACCTAGATTCACCTGGTCAGTCGGTCATGGAAAGAGCAGGTTTTCTTAATGTTTTGTGTAAACAATGTATTGGGCACTGCTCAAAAGTAGTGCACTACATATGGAATTTGGGACGTACCAATGGTCTCTTGACACTCCCATATCTCTAGAACGGGAGTGTTCCGCTCCTCATCCCTTCACTCCCTAACAGTTTTCAAGCATGACGCAGGGGAGTTTGGCTGTGGCCCCGCTATGAAGGGAATGCCCTCAGGTGGATTTAAGAGAGATTTTCATAATCCATAATATATTACTGTAGCTTTACATGGAGGATCTAATGTTTTACTTCATCCGAATCACTTCATCTTCATGCTTCTAGATTCCTGCACATCTCTACGTCCATGTACTGGAGCTGGTATACTGTAACTGGTACAGTTAGTATTATGGTGACTCCATAGGGAAATTAGATTAGATTTTTGGCTAACATTGTTAGATGCAAACATAGCCTTGTTAGTCTCAAACTATATTATAATTGTTTCCCTCTTAATGACAAGAATTTGGATTGGGTTTGGGGAGCTAGGCTACATGGTAATACACTAATCCGATCTCTATCGGCTGTCTTGTGAAAGTGCAATAAAGGCTTGTTGACAGTGAGTGTAATAGATAGGTGGCACACACACAATAGCATCCCCCTCTTAACATAGCATGTATTCATCCATATGAGATGTTATTTCAGTATGTTTTGTGTTCTTTTTGTATTCATCGATATGTAGACCTTAGGCTAGCAGTCTGCCAGTGATAGGTTACATAGACTGAAGTAGAGGCAGAACAGGACTGCTGAAAATACAGTTGACAACTTCCCGTTTATTTACAACTATGGACCGTTCTTAATGTGGTTCTGTCAAGATGGTGAGTCAATTTCCAAGTAAATTGTCAGGGGGAAAGTAAGCTATTAATATTAACATTCAATAGATTGGAATGAAATGTAATGTAAAAGTTAGTCTCACACAACCACACCATTGGCATACATATCCATTCTCACACAGACAACCTACGCCCAGGCCACGTAGCTCGTACCACACCTACGTCTATGTGTTTGTCATCTTTCCCTCTGTCTTTGCATGTGTTGTAGATCATCGACCAGGATATCAACCCCTATGTGGACCAATGGGAGGCAGAGGGATATTTCCTGCCCACAAAGTCTTCAAGCTCTTGGGAAATGCTGGCTTTCTGGGTGTCAACAAGCCAGTTGGTATGAACTTCTTCTGTGTCTCTTCCTCTGTGAAATTGAATTGTCTCAAAAATAATCACCCGGTTAATGACTTTTTCTGAGATATTTCTTTGCCTGATTCTGATTCACTTGTGGGAAATTATGCTTAACATATTTCACTGTCTCCCCACTATAAAACCGTGTCAGTTGAAAGCACTTCGCTTTGAAGAGGGCAGCTAATTTCAGATGATAAAGATGGTTTAATTAATCTAGTGTTTTCATGAACAATCACCTGAATCAGAGTTAGATGAGGAGCAGCTTGAAAATAAGAAAATGGTGTAGCCTCGTAAAAGGGTCTCGAAAGATAAAGCAGCAGCAAGTGGTAATGAGTTCCTCATAGACCCCTAAGTGCCCAATGTGTCCAACTAGGCACTGATCTTCATCAAAACTCAACAGAAGAGCCTCTCAAGGGCTAGCGTGAGAAAATTAAGTAGAGAAATGTTGTTGCATACCAGACTCAAGATGATATAGGCCTAAGGAGTGCTTAGAGTGTCATTCTGGCTTTGGCCCACTCCACTGAATATGTGGATGTGAGTAGCGGCCATATTGTGGTGTGTGTAGATATTTGCCCACTCTGAATGTGTGGAGTCACGTTCCACAAAAGCTGTCAGTCCTATTTCCATTTCAAATGCTGTCCTCTACCACCTGCAGCATCACTGAGGGAAAAAATGGACTTTTTAGAACAACTTTGATTGTCGTATTTTAATCATATATAACACGTTTCAGAATTTAAAGTGGTGATTCATTCCTAAGACTAATTTTGTCAAGATGTTTTCAGACCTCAAAAGAGGTCGAGATGGGTCCATGTCACACTACACACCAATCTAGATCCAAATACAGCATATCAACCCAATGACTAGAAAATACAACTCATCTCGACATTAGTCCCCTTAGATGTCAAAACATCTAACAAACTTTTATTTTGAAGTGAACTACTACAGAGAACAATGCAGTGGGTGTTGTTGGTCGTGGTGGGCCCTATGGGGAAATTGGCTCATAAATCTAGCTAGGTCAGAGAAGAGTGGGGCGAGCAGCTTTACAAAGTGCTAACTACAGAGCCCTTCAGCATTAACAGTCTGGATTAGAGAGAAGGTGGACAAGGAAGTCCCAGACACATCAGATTACCAGATGGTATATTAGATAAAGAGGTTATGGTTTATCCTACACTGTCAGAGACTAATGCTGAGACGAGACACATATTGCTAATAGCGTATATTGCTAATAGCCTATATTTCTGATAGCCTACAGTGCATTCGGAAAGTATTCAGACCCCTTTTTCCACATTTTGTTACGTTACAGCCTTATTCTAAAATGTATTACATTTAAAAAATCCTAATTAATCTACACACAATACCCCATAATGACAAAGCGAGAAAAAAAAGTGAAGAAATGTTTGCAAATCTATATATTTTTTTTTTTACAGAAATACCTTATTTACATAACTATTCAAACCCTTTGCTATGAAACTCAAAATTGAGCTCAGGTGCATCCTGTTTCCATTGATCATCCATGAGATGTGTTCTACAACTTGATTTTGAGTCCACCTATGGTAAATTCAATTGGTTGAACATGATTTGGAAAGGCACACATGTTAAGCACCTTTCTTATATAAGGTCCCACAGTTGACAGTGCATGTCAAAGCAAAAACCAAGCTATGAGGTCGAAGGAATTCTCCGTAGAGCTCCAAGACAGGATTGTGTCGAGGCACAGATCTGGGGAAGGGTACCAAAAAATGTCTGCAGCACTGAAGGTCCCCAAGAACACAGTGGCCTCTATCATTCTTAAATGGAAGACATTTGGAACCACCAAGACTCTTCCTAGAGCTGGCCGCCGGGCCAAACTGCACAATCGGGGGAGAAGGGCCTTGGTCAGGGAGGTGATCAAAATCCTGATGGTCACTCTGACAGAGCTCCGGAGTTCCTCTGTGGATATGGGAGAACCTTCCAGAAGGACAACCATCTCTGCAGCATTCCACCAATCAGGTGGAAGCCACTCCCCAGTAAAAGGCACACGACAGCTGCCAAAATGCACCTTTTGAGAAACTTGTTTCATGAGAAACAAGATTCTTTGGTCTGATGAAAACAAGATTGAACTCATTGTCCTGAATGCCAAGTGTGACATCTGAAGGAAACCTGGCACCATCCCTATGGTGAAGCATGCTGGTGGCAGCCTCATGTTGTGGGGATGATTTTCAGCGGCAGGAACTGGGAGACTAGTCAGGATCGAGGGAAAGATGAATGGAGGAAAGTACAGAGAAGATCCTTGATGAAAACCTGCTCCAGAGCATTCAGGACCTTAGACTGGGGCAAAGGTTCACCTTCCAACAGGACAACAACCCTAAGCACACAGCCAAGACAACGCAAGAGTGGCTTCGGGACAATGTCCTTGAGTGGCCCAGCCAGAGCCAACGCTTAAATCCGATCTAAGATCTCTGGAGATCTGAAAATATCTGTGCAGCAACGCTCACCATCCAACCTAACAGAGCATGAGAGGATCTTCAGAGAAGAATGGGGGAAACTTGTCATACCCAAGAAGACTTGAGGCTGTAATTGTTGCCAAAGGTGCGTCAACAAAGTGCTACGTAAAGGGTCTGAATACTTATGGAAATTTAATATTTCAGTTTTCAATTATTTTTTTTTGTGCAGAAAATTCTACAAACCTGTTTTTGCTTTGTTGTTATGGAGTATTGTGTGTAGATTGATGAGGGGGGGGAACTATTGAATGAATTTAATTAATGAATTTAATTTAATCTGGCCTCTGCCTTGCTTGCACAATGAACCCCCCCCCTTGAAGCGTCTTGCCAATCGCCATCATGCAAAAGCTAGTAATTCGGTGGCGCAACTGGCGACACTTCAGGCTGAGGATATACCCATGTGTTACACCCACATCCAAGAGGACCTGTCAATCACAAGCCTTGTGGGCATGTCCCAGACCATCGATTTCCCTTCTTGCAATACAGAGGGCAAGATATATTTCTGTGGTTTGGCATGTCATTGTGGATTCACACTGTCATTGTTTTTAAAGGATTTCAAAACACTGTAGCTGAGTGGTTTGTTAGTTGTATCAATGATTTTGTCCTCTAAATTCGAGGTCGACCAATTATGATTTTTCAACGCCGATACCGATTATAAGAGGACCAAAAAAGCCGATACCAATTAATCGGACGATTTAAAAAATGTTTTTTATTTGTACAACAACACTGCATGAACACTTATTTTAACTTAATATAATACATCAATAAAATCAATTTAGCCTCATGTAAATAATGAAACATGTTCAATTTGGTTTAAATAATGAAAAAACAAAGTGTTGGAGAAGAAAGTAAAAGTGCAATATGTGCTATGTAAGAAAGCTAACGTTTCAGTTCCTTGCTCAGAACATGAGAACATATGAAAGCTGGTGTCTCCTTTTAACATGAGTCTTCAATATTCCCAGGTAAGAAGTTTAAGGTTGTAGTTATTATAGGAATTATAGGACTATTTCCCTCTATACCATTTGTATTTCATTAATCTTTGACTATTGTCTGTTCTTATTGGCACTTTAGTATTGCCAGTGTAACAGTATAGCTTCCTTCCCTCTCCTCGCTCCTCCCTGGGCTCGAACTAGCAACACAACGACAACAGCCACCCTCGAAGCAGCCTTACCCATGCAGAGCAAGGGAAACAACCACCCCAAGGCTCAGAGCGAGTGAAGTTTGAAACACTATTAGCGCCCGCCAACTAGCTAGCCATTTCACTTTGGTTACACCAGCCTCATCTCGGGAGTTGATAGGCTTGAAGTCATAAACAGCACAATGCTTGACGCACAACAAAGAGCTGCTGGCAAAATGCACGAAAGTGCTGTTGGAATGAATGTTTACGCGCCTGCTTCTGCCTACCACCGCTCAGTCAGATACTTAGATACTTGTATGCTCAGTCAGATTATATGCAACGCAGGATACGCTAGATAATATCTAGTAATATCATCAACCATGTGATTATGATCAATTGTTTTTTATAAGATAAGTTTAATGCTAGTTAGCCACTTACCTTGGCTTACTGCATTCGCGTAAGAGGCAGTCAGTCTCCTCGTGGAGTGCAATGAGAGAGAGGTAGGTCGTTATTGCGTTGGACTAGTTAACTGTAAGGTTGTAAGTTTGCATCCCCCGAGCTGACAAGGTGAAAATCTGTCATTCTACCCCTGAACGAGGCAGTTAACCCACCATTACTAGGACGTCATTGAAAATAAGAATGTGTTCTTAACTGACTTGCCTAGTTAAATAAAGGTATAAAAATACAAAAATCGGCAAATCGGTGCCCAGAAATACCGATTTCCGATTGTTATGAAAACTTGAAATCGGCCCTAATTAATCGGCCATTCCGATTAATCGGTCGACCTCTACTCTAAATACCAAATTGTGAAATGGTCTGCTGAAATGTGCCTCCAAACATTTGTTGGATATGCATTGCCTAATCAATATAATTGAATTATTTCCAATTTTGTTTGTAGTATCTTCTGTGTTTTCCTGAATTACTATACAATAGAGATCAGGGCCCGTATCCACAAAGCATCTCAGAAAAGGTCCTTGGAATCCTGTTAAAACCTGGATAAATTGGGCTAGATGCCCAATTTATGGCATTTTAACAATGTGATATTGTGCTCCAAACTTGAAATAACATGATGTCTGTAATCAAATTATACAATTTATTTATTAGCCTAGTGGTTACGTGTGCTCTTTATTGTCTGGTCAGCTGGGTGTTCAACCAGTCTTTGCTGGGAACAGTAGTTGCTACCGTAGGCGCACACCAGGTGCTTTCCATTTTCCCCCTGGTGAGTCAGTACTGCCAGCAGCTCCCAACACCGAACCCCTGGCGGTGGTTAACTAACCTGGGAAACTCAATATCTGAGTTTGGGTCTGTGGAACCCTTGGTCGAGGAAATGCCATCAGAAGGTTTCCTCAGACCATCCACTGCATCCAGAATTATCTCCAGCCATCTTGACAGTGTCTTGCCACTGGATACAGGTGACCCTGGACGAGAGCGTGAGGTTGAAGCTGCATAACTCTCCTTCACTGCAATGAGCAAGTCATGAAGCCATCACCCAAAGTCCTGTGGCTTTCTGCGATTGACGAAGCTGTAGCCATGGACTCGCACACAGGCGGCTCAGGATATCGCTTTTCACTGGCCTGAAGCAGCAGTGGAACTCGGCAGCAGTCTGAGCAGTACTATTCAGGTTCACACTGCTCACCTCCCCAGCATTAGGAGCACCGCAGCAGTCGAACAAAGAAAATAAAAGTGAAACCACTTTATATTGGTGCTTGGAATGCCCGCTCACGAATGGACACTGCTGGACCAAACAGACCTGAGAGGCGTACGCTCTTGTTGGCAGAGAACGTGCCAAATACAAAATGGACATTTCCACCGTAAGTGAGACCCGGCTAGCTGACCCGGGGACAGGTTGCAGAAGTTGGAGCCAGTTACACCTTCTGAAGCACCATTTACAGGCTAAAAGCAGGTCACCATCATAAACAATCTTCCAACCGCAAAAAAACAACATGGATGCAAGGTCCAAACACTGGCACTTGATTGACATTGTCAGGAGGAGAGACAGACATGATGTCAAGGGTGAAAAAGGCCATGTGCAATGCAGAATGCTGGATAGAACACCGACTTATCTCTGAGCTCAACATCCGGATCAAACGTCAACAAGGCAAAAAATCTTTAAAGCGAATCAACATCTCTCAGTGAAAGAGGAGAACATCCGGCAGTAATTTGTTGAAGCCCTTGACCACCGTTTGGAGTCCAAGTTGAGGTTCATTTTTTTTTCAAGAACCTCAACTTTTCTGATTGCGGATGGAACTACATTGCTCAGAGAGAAAGACAAAATCCTTTCCAGATGGGCCGAACAATTAAACTCAGCCCTCAATAAATGAAGAAGCAATCAACAGGCTGCCGCAAGTTGAAATGAACTTGTCTCTTGCAGACCTACCCACCCAGGAGGAAACAAAAAAAGTATCAGTCTCCTCTCATCAGGAAAAACTACAGGAGCTGACACCATACCAGCTGAAACCTACAAGGTGGGAGGGCCTCATTTGGTTGAGAAGCTAACTGACCTCTTCCAGTCATTGTGGAGACAAGAAGCTGTCCCTCAGGAGATAAGGACTAACCACCTCTACAAGAGGAAAGGCAATCACCAAGCCTGTTACAATCACAGAGGTATATCCTTGCTGTCAATTGCTGGAAAAATCTTAGCTAGAATCCTCCTGCACCATCTAAAAGAACACCTAGACCAAGACATGCTGCCCGAGAGCCAGTGTGGCTTCAGACAGAACTGTGGAACAACTAACATGATGTTTACAGCTCACCAACTCCAAGACAAATGCCAAACTCTGACCTGTATCTCACTTTTTTCAACCTGCCAAAGGCTTTTGACACCACAAGGCACGACGGCCTCTGGAAGGTCATGGCAAAGTTTGAATGCCCAGAAAAATTTAGCACAATGGTGCATCAGTTCCATGATGGCTAGTGTGCAAGATCACCAAGAGTACTCTGTGCAGTTTCCAGTCATAAACAGAGTGAAGATACATATAACTAGGAATAAAGTGACAGATAATAAACAGTAACAGCTGCATATGTGATGAGTGAAGAAGGTTAATGCAAAGGTCAAGGCAGATATTCCAGGTAGCTATTTGGCTAACTATTAAACTAACTGTTAAGCAGACTTATGGCTTGGGGGTAGAAGCTGTGCAGTTACCAAACCAAGCGGTGATGCAGCCAGTCAAGATGCTCTCAATGGTGCAGCTGTATAACCTTTTCAGCCTCCTGAGGGGGAAGAAGTTGTGCCTTCTTCAAGACTGTGTTAGTATGTGTGGATCATGATGCATCCTTATCTTCAGATGACGATGACAGACTTGTAGAGCGCAGGGGAGTTTTGGAATGAGAGGTCTAGGGCTTAAAGGCAAAAAACTCTGGTCCTTTAGTGCCAAGCATGCAGGTTTAAACTTAGTTTTTCATTTCTTGGAACATCTCTCTTTTGGCGCTGTGGTACAGTACAAAACCTGGCAGATATCAATGTCACGTTCTGACCTTAGTTCCTTTATTATGTATTTGTGTTAGTTTGGTCAGGGTGTGAGTTGGGGTGGGTAGTCTATGTCCTTTTTTCTTTGTTGTATTTCTGTGTTTGGCCTGGTATGGTTCTCAATCAGAGGCAGCTGTCGATCGTTGTCTCTGATTGAGAATCATACTTAGGTAGCCTGTTT
The DNA here is from genome assembly GCF_034236695.1 of Oncorhynchus nerka. Classification (NCBI taxonomy): domain Eukaryota; kingdom Metazoa; phylum Chordata; class Actinopteri; order Salmoniformes; family Salmonidae; genus Oncorhynchus; species Oncorhynchus nerka. The sequence goes on along the minus strand of NC_088399.1, from coordinate 84,474,028 downwards.
TCCCCATTTTGGTTGTGGGTGATTATTTTCTGTTTAGTGTTTTTCATCACCTTACAGGACTGTTTGTTTGTTGTTTTGTTCAGTGTTCAGTTGTTTTATTAAAATAATGAACACTTACCACGCTGCACCTTGGTCCGATCTTTCATACTCCTCGTCAGAGGAAGACGAATCGAGTTACAGAATCACCCACCAAGAAAGGACCAAGAAAGACCCGGTGCGCTACATCGCAGCCCCCACAAGTGCCATGCGAGAGTGGGCATTCAGCCAGGGCGTGTTGTGCCAGCCCAGCGTGTTTGGTCTCCGGTACGCCGTTTCGGCCCAGGGTATCCTGCGCCGGCTCTGCGTGCTGTGTCTCCGAGCCGCTGGGAGGGTGCAGTGCGTCCTATGCTTGCGCTCCGCCTGTGCCGGGCGAATGTGGGTATTCAGCCTAAGGGAGAGGTACGAGTGGTATGCACCAGATCTCCAGTGCTCACACACAGCCCGGTTCAACCTGTGCCTGCACTCTGGAGGGTCCGGGCTAAAGTGGTGATCCAGCCGGGAGGAGTGGTGCCAAGGCTGCGCGCCAGGGCTCCAGTGCTCCCCCACAGCCCGGTCCTTCCGGTGCCTCCTCCATGCACCAGGCCTCCTATGGCAGCCCCACGCGCCAGGCTGCCTCTCCGTCTCCTCCCTCCAGGTTCTCTGTCCAAGCCAGAGCCGCCCGTCTGTCCTGAGCTGCCGGAGCCGCCCGTCTGTCCTGAGCTGCCGGAGCCGCCCGTCTGTCCTGAGCTGCCGGAGCCGCCCGTCTGTCCTGAGCTGCCGGAGCCGCCCGTCTGTCCTGAGCTGCCGGAGCCGCCCGTCTGTCCTGAGCTGCCGGAGCCGCCCGTCTGTCCTGAGCTGCCGGAGCCGCCCGTCTGTCAGGAGCTGCCGGATCCGCCCGTCTGTCAGGAGCAGTCACTCTGTCAGTCACTCTGGCGATGCCGGAATCGCCCTTCACGCCGGCGCTGCCGGAGTCTCCCGCCTGTCCAGGGCCCGCTGCGAGGGTCCCCAGTCCGAGGTTGAACCCCTATAGGTTCAGGTTTTGCGGCCGGAGTCCACACCTTTGGGGGGGGGTACTGTCACGTTCTGACCTTAGTTCCTTTATTATGTCTTTGTGTTAGTTTGGTCAGGGTGTGAGTTGGGGTGGGTTATTTTTTTTCTTTGTTGTATTTCTGTGTTTGGCCTGGTATGGTTCTCAATCAGAGGCAGCTGTCAATCGTTGTCTCTGATTGAGAATCATACTTAGGTAGCCTGTTTTCCCCATTTTGGTTGTGGGTAATTATTTTCTGTTTAGTGTTTTTCATCACCTTACAGGACTGTTCGTTTGTCGTTTTTGTTGTTTTGTTCAGTGTTCAGTTGTTTTATTAAAATAATGAACACTTACCACGCTGCACCTTGGTCCTCCTCTCTTTCTCCAGACGACAAGCATTACAATTAACGTATGAAACATTCATATTTAGACTATTTATTTATCCATAGGTCACAACCAACCTACTCCAGTTTCTACAAATTATATCTAAAGTTTGGAGGCACTGTACTGGAGCCAGCCTTCACATTAATAAAGCTTCAGTGCCAGATTGCTCTTCAGCTGATTATGTCACTCCACTACCCACCACGAAACAGGAAAAAACTCTGCTGCTCACACACACAAACACTCCCCTTTTCTTCCGTAAGCAAGAGAACCAGAACAGGAAAGTGTTGCCCAGGCAACAGGGAGCAGAACACGAGTGATCTCTACCTCCCTGTGTGTGTGTGTGTGTGTGTGTGTGTGTGAGTAATGTTATTCCACGCCCAGACAGGACAGTGGGATTCAGAGTTCAGCCTCTGACATTGGCCCGTCTCTGGCCCGATTTACGAGACTTGGCAACCCAGCCGGGTTTTCCACTGGTCAACATTTTTCTGATAGTTCTGTTATGATGGTCCAATGTTATGTTGCCCCTGACTTTCTCCCTTAATGTCCTCCACTCTTCGTCCTCAGTCATTCCATTGACGTTACATTAGAATGATTTAGCAGACGCTCTTATCCAGAGAGACTCTTGTAGTAATAATATAATTATATTACACATATTATCACTGTACCAGTGACTCATTATTCTTAAAACTAAGATAAGGGATTATGAGTCAGTTACTTTTTTCATTCCATTTTACTTACTGTAGGATTCTCATGATGACGTGTCATTGAAATACATTGTAGTTCAGTGAGCCAAACGTGTCTATCGTAGTGGCAGTCGTCATTGATGCACCCATGAGTGATTCATTGGCCTAGAGACTTCCTAGGTTCGCATCCCTCTGGAGACACGGCCAATTAAATGGTTCGTTCTCATACAACTATTCCACTGATTTACAGTGTGTCTAATCTACATGCATGTTCAATACAGCAATCTATGAGGTTGACTGTCTGTCTTAGAAACCCATCGATATCAAATAAAACATTTTTTTGTCACGTGCCAAATACAACAGATGTAGACCTTTCAGTGAAATGCTTACTTACGAGCCCCTAATCAACAATGCAGTTTAAAAAATATATGAATAAGAAATAAAAGTAACAAGTAATTAAAGAGCAGCAGTAAAATAACAATTGCGAGACTTATATACAGGGGGGTACCAGTACAGTCCATGTGCGGGGGCACTGGTTAGTTGAGGTAATATGTAGGTAGAGTTATTAAAGTTACTGTGCATAGATGATAACAACAGAGAGTAGCAGTGGTGTCAAAGAGGGGGGCGATGCAAATAGTCTGGGTAGCCATTTGATTAGGTGTTCAGGAGTCTTATGGCTTGGGGGTAGAAGCTGTTTAGAACCCTCTTGGACCTAGACTTGGCGCTCCGGTACCGCTTGCCGTGCGGTAGCAGAGAGAACAGTCCATGAGTAGGGTGGCTGGAGTCTTTGACTATTTTTAGGGCCTTCCTCTGACACCTCCTGGTATAGAGGTCCTGAATGGCAGGAAACTTGGCCCCAGTGCATCACTGTGCCGTTCGCACTACCTTCTTTAGTGCCTTGAGGTCAGAGGCCGAGCAGTTGCCATACCAGTCAGTGATGCAACCAGTCAGGATGCTCTCGATGGTGCAGTTGTAGAACCTTTTGAGGATCTGAGGACCCATGCCAATTATTTTCAGTCTCCTGAGGGGGAATAGGTTTTTCCCGTGCCCTCTTCACGACTGTCTGGGTGTGCTTGGACCATGTTAGTTTGTTGGTGATGTGGACATGAAGCAACTTGAAGCTCTCAACCTGTTCCACTGCAGCCCCGTCAATGAGAATGGAGGCAGGCTCGGGCCTCCTTCCTGTAGTCCACAATCATCTCCTCTGTCTTGATCATGTTGAGTGAGAGGTTGTTGTCCTGGCACTACATGGTCAGGTCTCTGACCTCCTCCCTATAGGCTGTCTTGTCTGTGATCAGGCCTACCACTGTTGTGTCATCGGCAAACTTAATGATGGTGTTGTAGTCGTGCCTGGCCGTGCAATCATGAGTGAACAGGGAGTACAGGAGAGGACTGAGCACGCACCCCTGAGGGGCCCCTGTGTTGAGGATCAGCATGGCGGATGTGTTGTTACCAAACCTTACCCCCTGGGGGGGGGGCGTCAAGAAGTTCAGGATCCAGTTGCAGAGGGAGGTGTTTAGTCCCAGGGTCCTTAGCTTATTGATGAGCTTTGAGGGCACTATGGTGTTGAATGCTGAGCTGTAGTCAATGAATAGCATTCTCTTTCTCTATTTTGTACAGGTGGGAAAGGGCAGTGTGGAGTGCAATAGAGATAAAGATTGCATCATCTGTGGATCTGGCGGTATGGAAATTGGAATGGGTCTAGGGTTTCTGGAATAATAGTGTTGTGATTTAGGCAGGTTACCTTAATGTTCTTGGGCACAGGCACTATGGTGATCTGCTTAAAACATGTTGGTATTACAGACTCGGACAGGGAGAGGTTGAAAATGTCAGTGAAGACACTTGCCAGTTGGTCAGCGCATGCTCGCAGTACACGTCCTGCTAATCCGTCTGGCCCTGCGACCTTGTGACTGTTGACCTGTTTAAAGTTCTTAATCACATCGGCTGTGGAGAGCGTGATCACACAGTCTTCCAGAACAGCTGGTGCTCTCATGCATGTTTCAGTGTTATTTGCCTCGAAGCGAGCATAGAAGTACTTTAGCTCGTCTGGTAGGCTCGTGTCACTGGGCAGCTCTCGGCTGTGCTTCCCTTTGCAGTCTGTAATAGTTTACAAGCCCTGCCACATCTGACGAGCATTGGAGCCGGTGTAGTACGATTTGATCTTAGTCCTGTATTGAAGCTTTGCCTGTTTGATGGTTCGTCGGAGGGCATAGAGGGATTTCTTATAAGCTTCCAGGTTAGGGTCTTGCTCCTTGAAAGCGGCAGCTCTAGCCTTTAGCTCAGTGTGGATGTTGCCTGTAATCCATGGCTTCTGGTTGGGGTATGTACATACGGTCACTGTGGGGACAACGTCATCGATGCACATATTGAGTAAACCAATGACTAATGTGGTGTACTCCTCAATGCCATCTGAGGAATCCCGGAACATATTCAGTCTGTGCTAGCAAAACAGTCCTGTAGCTTAGCATCTGCTTCATTTTTATTGATCTAGTCACGGGTGCTTCATGCTTTAATTTTTGCTTGTGAGCAGGAATCAGGAGGATAGAATTATTGTCAGTTTTGCCAAATGGAGGGCGAGGGAGAGCTTTGTACATGTCTCTGTGTGTGGAGTAAAGGTGGTCCAGAGTTTTTATTCCTCTGGTAGCACATTTAACATGCTGATAGAAACTTGGTAAAACTGATTTAAGTTTCCCTGCATTAAAGTCCCCGGCTACTAGGAGCGCTGCCTCTGGGTGCGTGTTTTCTTGTTTGCTTATGTCGGAATACAGCTCATTCAATGCTGTCTCAGTGCCTGCTTCTGACTGAGGTGGCATGTAAACAGATAAGAAAAATACATGTGAAAACTCTCTAGGTAGGTAGTGTGGTCTACAGTTTATCATGAGATACTCTACCTCATGCGAGCAATAGCTCGAGACTTCCTTAGATATCATGTACCAGCTGTTATTTACAAAAATACATGGTCCGAAGCCCCTTGTCTTACCAGATGCCGATGTTCTATCCTGCCAGTACAACGTATAACCAGCCAGCTGTATGTTGATGGTGTCGTCGTTCAGCCACGTCTCCGTGAAGCATAAGATATTACCGTTTTGAATGTCCTGTTGGTAGTTTAATCTTCCGCGTAGGTCGTCTATTTTATTGTCCAAAGATTGCACGTTTGCTAGCAGAATGGAAGGAAGTGGGGGTTTATTCGATCGCCTACAAATTCTCAGATGGCAGCCCGCCCTCCGGCCCTTTTTTCTCCTCCTCCTCTTCACGCAAATCACGGGGATCTGGGCTTATTCCCGAGAAAGCAGTATATTGTTCACGTCGGCCTCGTCCGACTCATGAAAGGAATGAAAGGATTCTGTCAGTCCTTGGTGAGTAATCACAGTCCTGATGAAGTTATTTTCGGTCATAAGAGATGGTAGCGGCAATATTATCTGCAAAATAAGTAAAACAACAAGTTACAAACAATGTAAATAAACAAACAAAAATCACAAACGTTGGGGGCACGTAAAACATCTGCCTTCTCCGGCGCCACTCTTGAGCGCTACTCTCATATTGTTAGGGCTCATTTTGCTATAGATGGGCTTATAATGGAGTTATATAGAGCTTATGAAGTGCTTACAACTATTCCATTGAGATATACACAGTTGAAGTCAGAAGTTTACATACACCTTAGCCAAATACATTTAATCTCGGTTTTTCACAATTCTTGACATTTAATCCAAGTAAAAATTCCCTGTTTTAGGTCTGTTAGGATCACCACTTTATTTTAAGAATGTGAAATGTCAGAAAATAGTAGAGAGAAATGTTTATTTCAGCTTTTATTTCTTTCGTCAAATTCCCAGTGGGTCAGAAGAATACATACACTCAATTAGTATTTGGTAGCATTGCCTTTAAATTGTTTAACTCGGGTCAAATGGTTCAGGTAGCCTTCCACAATTTTCCCACAACAAGTTTGGTGAATTTTGGCCCATTCCTCCTGACAGAGCTGGTGTAACTGAGTCAGGTTTGTAGGCCTCCTTGCTCGCACACGCTTTTTCAGTTCTGCCCACACATTTTCTATAGGATTGAGGTCAGGGCTTTGTGATGGCCACTCCAATACCTTGACTTTGTTGTCCTTAAGCCAATTTGCAACAACTTTGGAAGTATGCTTGGGGTCATTGTCCATTTGGAAGACCCATTTGCGACCAAGCTTTAACTTCCTGACTGATGTCTTGAGATGTTTCTTCAATATATCCACGGAATTTTCCTACCTCATGATGCCATCTATTTTGTGAAGTGCACCAGCCCCTCCTGCAGCAAAGCACCACCACAACATGCTGCTGCCACCCCCGTGCTTCACGGTTGGGATGGTATTCTTCGGCTAGCAAGCACCCCCCTTTTTTCTCCAAACATAACAATGGTCGTTATGGCCAAACAGTTCTATTTTTGTTTCATCAGACCAGAGGACATTTCTCCAAAAAGTACAATATTTGTCCCCATGTACAGTTGCAGACCGTAGTCTTGCTTTTTTTGGTGGTTTTGGAGCAGTGGCTTCTTCCTTGCTAAGCGGCCTTTCAGGTTATGTCGATATAGGACTTGTTTTACTGTGGATATATATATACTTTGTACCTGTTTCCTCCAGCCTCTTCACAAGGTCCTTTGCTGTTGTTCTGGGATTGTTTGCACTTTTTGCAGCAAAGTACGTTCATCTCTAGGACACAGAACGCGTCTCGTTCCTGAGCGGTATGACGGCTGCCTGGTCTCATGGTGTTTATACTTGCGTACTATTGTTTGTACAGATGTGTGGTACCTTCAGGCGTTTGGAAATTGCTCCCAAGTATGAACCAGTCTTGAGGACGTCTATCATTTTTGGGCTGATTTATTTGGATTTTCCCATGATGTCAAGCAAAGAGGCACTGAGTTTGAAGGTAGGCTTAGAAATACATCCACAGGTACACCTCCAATTTACTCAAATGATGTCAATTAGCCTATCAGAAGCTTCTAAAGCCGTGACATCATTTCCTGCATTTGTCCAAGCTGTTTAAAGGCACAGTCAACTTAGTGTATGTAAACTTCTGACCCACTGGAATTGTCACACAGTGAATCATAAGTGAAATAATCTGTCTGTAAACAATCTTTGGATTTTTTTTTGTCATGCACAAAGTAGATATCTTAACCGACTTGCAAAAACTATAGTGAGTTAACTGGATTTGGAGTCACACTCAAAATTAAAGTGGAAAACCACACTACAGGCTGATCCAACTTTGATGTAATGTCCTTAAAACAAGTCAAAATGAGGCTCAGTAGTGTGTGTGGCCTCCACGTGCCTATATGACCTCCCTACAACGCCTGGGCATGCTCCTGATGAGGTGGCGGATGGTCTCCTGAGGGATCTCCTCCCAGACCTGGACTAAAGCATCCGCCAACTCCTGGACAATCTGTGGTGCAACGTTGGTGGATGGAGCGAGACATGATGTCCCAGATGTGCTCAATTGGATTCAGGTCTGGGGAACGGGCGGGCCAGTCCATAGCATCAATGCCTCCCTCTTGCAGGAACTGCTGACACACTTCAGCCACATGAGGTCTAGCATTGTCTTGCATTAGGAGGAACCCAGGGCCAACCGCACCAGCATATGTTCTCACAAGGGGTCAGAGGATCTCATCTCGGTACCTAATGGCAGTCAGGCTACCTCTGGCGAGCACATGGAGGGCTGTGCGGCCCCCCAAAGAAATGCCACCCCACACCATGACTGACCCACTGCCAAACCGGTCATGCTGGAGGATGTTGCAGGCAGCAGGACGTTCTCCACGGCGTCTCCAGACTCTGTCACGTCTGTCACATGTGTTCAGTGTGAACCTGCTTTCATCTGTGAAGAGCACAGTGGCGAATTTGCCAATCTTGGTGTTCTCTGGCAAATGCCAAACGTCCTGCACGGTGTTTGGCTGTTCGCACAACCCCCACCTGTGGACGTCGTGCCCTCATACCACCCTCGTGGAGTCTGTTTCTGACCGTTTGAGCAGACACATGCACATTTGTGGCCTGCTGGAGGTCATTTTGCAGGGCTCTGGCAGTGCTCCTCCTGCTCCTCCTTGCACAAAGGCGGAGGTAGCGGTCCTGCTACTGGGTTGTTGCCCTCCTACGGCCTCCTCCACGTCTCCTGGTGTACTGGCCTGTCTCCTGGTAGCGCCTCCATGCTCTGGACGCTGACAGACACAGCAAACCTTCTTGCCACAGCTCGCATTGATGTCCCATCCTGGATGAGCTGCACTACCTGAGCCACTTGTGTGGGTTGTAGACTCCGTCTCATGCTACCACTAGAGTGAAAGCACCGCCAGCATTCAAAAGTGACCAAAAAATCAGCCAGGAAGCATAGGAACTGAGAAGTGGTCTGTGGTCACCACCTGCAGAACCACTCCTTTATTGGGGGTGTCTTGCTAATTGCCTATAATTTCCACCTGTTGTCTATTCCATTTGCACAACAGCATGTGAAATTTATTGTCAATCAGTGTTGCTTCCTAAGTGGACAGTTTGATTTCACAGAAGTGTGATTGACTTGGAGTTACATTGTGTTGTTTAAGTGTTCCCTTTATTTTTTTGAGCAGTATATATATAATGTTAAGCCACGCCTCCTTGCCTGTGCAACATTTCCTCATCTCCCACTCCTTCTTATGCAAATATACCCAATGCTTCTCCCTCTTTTTCTCCTGCCCTGCTACAGAGTCCAAGGTGGTAAAGGAGCTCCTTAAACTTGACCCCAAAAAAACATCTGGGTCAGAGGGTTTATACCCTTTCTTCTTTAAGGTTGCTGCCCCTATCATCGCCAAGCCTATCTCCAACCTTTTACCCTGTCTCTCCTTTCTGGGAGGTTTCCATTGCTTGGAAGGCAGCCACTGTTCGTCCTTTATTTAAAGGGGAGATCAAGCTGATCCTAACTGTTATAGGCCTATTTCTATTTTGCCCTGTTACTCAAAAGTGTTGGTAACACTTGTCAATTATCAACTGACTGGCTTTCTTGATGTGTATAGTATTCTTTCGGGTATGCAATCTGGTTTCCGCTCAGTTTATTGATGTGTCAGTGCAACCTTAAAGGTCCTCGATGATTTCACCATTGCCCTTGATTCTAAGCAATGTTGTGCTGCTATTTTTATTGACTTTGCCAAAGCTTTCGATACAGTAGACCGTTCCATTCTTGTGGGCTGGTTAAGGAGTATTGGTGTCTCTGATGGGTCTTTGGCCTGATTTGCTAACTACCTCTCAAAGAGTGCAGTGTATGAAGTCAAGATATGCTGTCTCAGCCACTGCCTGTCACCAAGGGAGTACCCGAAAGCTCGATCCTAAGCCCCATGCTCTTCTCAATTTACATCAACAGCATAGCTCAGGCAGCTCTCTCATCCATTTATATGCCGATGATAGTATTATACTCAGCTGGTCCCTCTTCGGATTTTGTGTTAAATGCTCTACAAAAAAGCATTCTTAGTGTCCAGCAAGCTTTCTCTGCCCTTTAACCTTGTTCTGAACACCTCCAAAACAAATGTCATGTGGTGTGGTAAGAAGAATGCCCTTCTCCCCACAGGTGTGATTACTACCGCTGAGGGTTTAGAGCTTGAGGTAAGTCACCTCATACAAGTCCTTGGGAGTATGGCTAGACAGTACACTGTCCTTCTCTCAGCACATATCAAAGCTGCAGACTAAAGTTAAATCTAGACTTGGTTTCCACTATCGTAATCGGTCCTTTTTCACCCCAGCTGCCAAACTAACCGTGATTCAGATGACCATCCTACCCATGCTAGATTACGGAGACGTAATTTATAGATCGGCAGGTAAGGGTGCTCTTGAGCGGCTAGATGTTCTTTACCAATCGGCCATCAGATTTGCCACCAATGCTCCTTTATAGGACACATCACTGCACTCTATACTCTGTAAACTGGTCATCTTTGTATACCCGTCGCAAGACCCACTGGTTGATGCTTATTTGTAAAAACCCTCTCAGGCCTCACTCCCCCATATCTGAGATATCTACTGCAGCCCTCATCCTCCACATACAACACCCGTTCTGCCAGTCACATTCTGTTAAAGGTCCCCAAAGCACAAACATCCCTGGGTCACTCCTCTTTTCAGTTCGCTGCAGTTAGCGACTTGAACGAGCTGCAACAAACTGGACAGTTTTATCTCAGTCTCTTCATTCAAAGACTCAATCATGGACACTCTTACTGACAGTTGTGGCTGCTTTGTGTGATGTATTGTTGTCTCTACCTACTTGCCCTTTGTGCTGTTGTCTGTGCCCAATAATGTTTGTAGCATGTTTTGTGCTGCTACCATGTTGTCATGTTGTGTTTCTACAATGCTGTGTTGTCATGTGTCGCTGCCTTGCTAATTTGTTGTCTTAGGTCTCTCTTTATGTAGTGTTGTTGTCTCTCTTGTCGTGATGTGTGTGTTGTATTGTGGCAGACCAGGAGGTTGGGTGAAAACGTTTACACAGATCAGACACGGACAAAGTATGATTTGCTCAGTTTCAAACCCTTGTATATAGCCTCGTTATTGTTATGTAATTTTCTTGTTACTTTTTTTTATTTATTTTTTTACTTTTATTTTTTTACTTTAGTTTATTTTGTAAATATTTTCTTAACTCTATTTCTTGAACTGCATTGTTGGTTAAGGGCTTGTAAGTAAGCATTTCATGGTAAGGTCTACACCTGTTGTATTCGGCACGTGACTAATACAATTTGATTTGATGTAGATCTTATGAAGGGCTTAGGAAGGCTTAATTAAGCCCTTAATGTTGTTTGTTTTAGGTGGGTCATTGTTGTACTATGGTGGGACCCCGTCCTGTAAAAACATACGTGTAAGGATATCTATGGCTGGCAGTGATTTTGTTTGCTTTCCTTCGCTCCACTATCGCGTGGGGCTGTTTTGCTAAAACTCAGTCGCACCTCTGTCTATAAGGTCCACAGGGTTCCAGGCCTGTCACACATTTATCTCCACACAGCTGTGCCTGTTTCCTCTAGTTTTTCCTCTGGTTTTTGGCACCTATGTTCAGTGTTTTCCTTGTCCTGCCACAGTTTTCGCCCCGGCTGCAATATTCTGAGAGCCATTTGGCAGGTGACTCTGACCCTTCTGGCTAGAGAGACTAGAACTCTCTGGTGTCAATGTTCTTGTTGTTATTCATCCTTGTCATCATTAGTGTCTGTCTTTTTATCCCGTGTCTGATGGTTAGTCACGCTTTGTGGTGTTCATAACTAACATGATAAAATCTGAAAAAAGGTTTCAGAATATTATCTTCCCATTGAATTACTGTCTGGTTCCATTCGGCAGATTAGAGCTAGTTGATTAATGTAAATTGTCCAATTTGACATTCAAGTGAGAAGTAAATAAATCATTTCTAATGTATTCTATTTTCTGTGTCACCTTAGTGCTGCTTTTGGAGTGTGACTTGGACATGAAGTGTAGAAAATGCTAATATAGGAGATATTGACTTGCATTGGATTTGTGCCACAAAAGCTAAAAAGTTTACATTTGGAGACAGTGGCTAGGTAAACTAAAAGCATGGATTGCTGTCTTACCATGTCTTACCATGTCCATAGACTGCTTACAGGGTAAGGAAACCAATATGTCATGTTTTAATGTGGAACACTATCCCTTTAAGAGGGTGTTTAAGTTTCAAGTTTTAATGTCACACGTACAGTGAATTGCCTTTCTTGCAAACTCAAAACCCAACAATGCAATAATCAATAACAATGTAATACTAGAAAAAAACACGAGAAATAAGAATAGGAAATATGAAATACGCAATTAAGTAAGCATACTATATAAAGGAAATGTTTAAAAAGTCCATTCCAATACCATATTTACATGTGCAGGGATACTGGAGTGATGGAGGTAGATATGTGTAAGGGGACTAGGCAACAGGATATAAGAACAGAGTAGCAGCAGCTTGTATGTGAGTGGGTGTGTAGAGTCAGTATAAATGTATGTGCATATTATGTGTGAGTGAGCAAATGATGGAATCAGTGTTTGTGTGTGTGTTGGAGTGACAGTGTGTGTAAGTGTGTAGGGTCAGGTTAACTCAGATAGTCCGTGTGGCTATTTTGTTAGCTATTTATCAGTTGTATTGCTTGGGGATACAAGCTGTTCAAGAGCCTGTTGGTGTCAGACTTGATACACCGGTACCTCTTGCCATGCGGCAGCAGAGAAAATCTATGGCCTGGGTGGTTGGAGTCTTTGATTTTCCAGGCCTTCTTTTCACACCGACTGATATAGATGTCCTGGATGGCAGGGAGCTCGGCCCCAGTGATTTACTGGACTGTCCCCACAACCCTCTGTAGCGCAATGCCATCAAGGACAGTGTTATTGCCTTACTAAGCAGTGATGCAGCCAGTCAACATGCTCTTAATGGTACGACTGTAGAACCTTTCGCCAAACTTCACACCTTCTTCCCGACTGTGCGTGTGTGTTTGGACCATTTTAAGTCTAGCGATTTGGACACAGAGGAACTTGAAGCTGTCTACCTGCTCCGCTGCCGCCCTGTGGATGGGGACGTGCTCGCCCCCCGTTTCCTCTAGTCCACAATCAGGTCCTTGGTCTTGCTGACGTTGAGGGAGAGGTTGTTGCTCTGGCACCGCACTGCCAGGTCACTGACCTCCCTGTATGCTGACTCAGGCCTATCACTTTGTGTCGTCAGAGAACTTGGTAATGGTGTTGTAGTCGTGCATAGCCACACAGTTGTGGGTGAACAGGGAGTACAGGAGGGAACTAAGCGCACCCCCCTGTGGGGCCTCTGTGTTAAGGGTCAGAGTGGCGGAGGTGATGCTGCCTACCCTCACGAGCTAGGGTCGGCCCATCAGGAAGTCCAGGATCCAGTTGCAAAGGGTCCTAAGCTTGGTGATGAGCTTGGAGGGGTTTTGAACGCTGAGCTATAGTCAAATGAACAGCATTCTCATGCAGGTATTACTCTTATCTAGGTGGGTGAGGGCAGTGTGGAGAGCAATTGAGATTGCATCATCTATGGATCTGTTGGGGTGGTATACAAATTGGAGTGGGTCTAGGGGGGATGGGATGGTGGAGTTAATGTATGCCATAACCAGCCTCTCAAAGCACTTCATGATTACAGAAGTGAGTGCTACAGGGTGGTAGTAATTGTGTTTATGTGTTCTGTGCAGAGTATGGAGGCCTGGGTCTGGACTTCAGCTACAGTATAGCCGTGTCAGAGGAGCTGGGTAACATCCGCTGTGGAGGCATCCCCATGGCCATCGGAGTCCAGACTGATATGGCCACACCTGCCCTGGCCAGGTAATGTATATGCACCCATCTGGCCCATAGACATGTTATTTTCATTATGAGCCAATCAAGCAAGTCATTTCATTTTTATTTTGTATAATATTTTAATAGAGGAAAGTAAAGACATACAATCAATTGCACAATCACATAGCTTTTTCCCTTTGGCACCCCCCCCCTTTGTCTCCCACCCCACCCTTCCCAATGTAATTTTATTTCTAAACTGCATAAATTAGTCTCTGATTCCCACTGACACACACATACACACACACACAAGAAACATTTGTAAAGTCAAGCTTTTTTGAAGACTTGGAGACAACCCACTCTTCTGACATCTCCGCTTCAATATGCACACCAACAAACCAAAACCAGGACTTAGTGGCTTCTACAAGTAATACTTGACAGATGTTTAAATACTTCAGAATATATTGTGTTGATGATGAGTCAAGACGCTGTATGTATGCTATTCATTATACATAGCAAAATAAGTGCAAGGTTTTGGCAACTAAGCCCTTTTTCTACTTGCCCAGGGTCAGATGAATTCCATTGTTATGTTTCTATGTGCAGTTTGAAAGAAGCTAACTAGCGTTAGCTCAATGACTGGAAGTCTAACAGAGCAGTTACTTGATCAGCTCTTTAACCACATTGTCTCTGTGTGTTGTGACACTGTGCTAAATGGCATATACTGTAGGTTTGGCTCTACAGAGCTGAAGAAGGAGTTTCTGCTGCCCTCCATAATGGGAGACAAAGTGGCCTGTCTGGGAGTGAGTGAAGTCGGAGCCGGCTCAGATGTTGCTAGTACGTTGCCTTCATTTAGTATCCCACCAGTATTTTATCATAGCCTAACTTCTTCTCATCCCTAAAGCAGATTCTCAGTAAACACTCAACCAATCTGGGACGGAAAAGGAGGCTCAATATATTTCTAATGTGGGGGACATCAGAGCACCAGCATGATTAAAACACTCTTAATGGCAAATGATAGCATGAAAATAACAAATATATATACATATATTTTCTCCCTTGTTTCATCTTGTTCAAAGCAGGAAGAAAATGCATGCTTATCTGTGCACCTACACTGATTTGGAGAATAAAGAATGATTTCTGTTCTGTTTAGAGTAATATCACCACAGGCTCTAATCGGGCACCAATCAATTGTTAATCTATACTAGGGTTCCCCAACTGGCGGGCACGCGTGTGATTTCATTTGTCCCCCCAAGTTTATTGAGCATGAAAAATATATATATATATATTTTTTTTTATTGTTGGACAAAGAAGAAAGAACAGCAATTTGGTTCCAAGTGCAATTAATTTTGGAAATCTGTTCCAAAGTATTCCCACGCAAAATAGAGAGAGACTTTTAGTATCGTAGTGTATGTGGTCACCTGCTCGTCAAACATCTCATTCTAAAATCATGGGCATTAATATGGAGTTGGTCCCCCCTTTGCTGCTGTAACAGCCTCAACTCTTCTGGGAAGGCTTTCCACTAGATGTTGGAACATTGCTGCTGTAACAGCCTCCACTCTTCTGGGAAGGCTTTCCACTAGATGTTGGAACATTGCTGTGGGGACTTGCTTCCATTCAGCTGCAAGAGCATTAGTGAGGTCGAGCACTGATGTTGGGCACTGATGTTGGGCGATTAGGCCTGACTTGCGGTCTGCGTTCCAATTCATCCCATGGGTGTTGAGGTCAGGGCTCTGTTCAGGCCCGTCAAGTTCTTCAACTACGATCTCAACTAACCATTTCTGTATGGACCTCGCTTTGTGCCTGGGGGCATTGTCATGCTGAAACAGGAAAGCGCCTTCCCCAAACTGTTGCCACAAAGTTGGAAGCACAGAATCATCTAGAATGTCAATGTATGCTATAGAGTTAACATGTCCCTTCACTGGAATTAAGGGGCCTAGCCTGAACCATGAAAAACAGCCTCAGATCATTATTCCTCCTCCACCAAACTTTACAGTTGGCACTATGCATTGGGGCAGGTAGCCTGGCAATCTGTCAAACCCAGATTTGTCTGTCGGACTGCCAAATAGGGGAAGCGTGATTCATCCCTCCAGAGAACACGTTTCCACTGCTCCAGAGTCCAATGGCGGCGAGCATTACACCGCTCCAGCCGACGCTTGGCATTGCGCATGGTGATCTTAGGCTTGTGTGCGGCTGCTCAACCATGGAAACCCATTTAATGACGCTCCTGACTAACAGTTCTTATGCTGACATTGCCTCCAGAGGCAGTTTGGAACTCAGTAGTAAGTATTGCAGCAGCAGTTAAAGTTGTCAGGGGAAGCTCTAGCAGGGCAGAAATTTGACAAACTGACTTGTTGGAAAGGTGGCATCCTATGACGATGCCACGTTACAAATCACTGAGCTCTTCAGTAAGGCCATTCTACTGCCAATGTTTGTCTATGGAGATTGCATGGCTGTGTGCTTGACTTTATACACCTGTCAGCAACAGGTGTGGCTGAAGTAGCGAATCCACTAATTTGAAGGGGTGTCCACATACTTTTGTGCATATATAGTGTATATGTGATCATATACAAATGTAAGCAGGGTTTGAAATGTTTTAGTCAAATATTAAATATGTTTGGGCTTCTTGCTGTCAATTTGCAGTCTACAAAATATTTGTAATTATATTCTGGCACGCTGACCATCCGCTCAAGAAGAAATCTTCCCGCGGTTGAATCTACATTGAACAAACATATAAATGCAACATACAACAATTTCAACCATTTTACTGAGTTACAGTTCATATGAGGAAATCAGTCAATTGAAATACATTCATTAGGCCCTAATCTATGGATTTCACATGACTGAGCAAGTGCACAGCCATGGGTGTGTCTGGGAGGGCATAGGCCCACCCACTGGAGAGCCAGGCCCAGCCAATCAGAATGCGTTTTTCCCCACAAAAGGGCTTTATTACAGACAGACAGAAATACTTCTCAGTTTCATCAGATGTCCGAGTGGCTGGTCTCAGATGATCCTGCAGGTGAAGAATCCGATGGGGAGGTCCTGGGCTGGCGTGGCTACACGTGGTCTGTGGTTGTGAAGCCTGATGGGGAGGTCCTGGGCTTGCATGGCTACACGTGGTCTGTGGTTGTGAAGCCTGATGTGGAGGTCCTGGGCTTGCATGGCTACACGTGGTCTGTGGTTGTGAAGCCTGATGTGGAGGTCCTGGGCTTGCATGGCTACACGTGGTCTGCGGTTGTGAAGCCTGATGTGGAGGTCCTGGGCTTGCATGGCTACACGTGGTCTGTGGTTGTGAAGCCTGATGGGGAGGTCCTGGGCTTGCATGGCTACACGTGGTCTGTGGTTGTGAAGCCTGATGGGGAGGTCCTGGGCTTGCATGGCTACACGTGGTCTGTGGTTGTGAAGCCTGATGTGGAGGTCCTGGGCTTGCATGGCTACACGTGGTCTGCGGTTGTGAAGCCTGATGTGGAGGTCCTGGGCTTGCATGGCTACACGTGGTCTGTGGTTGTGAAGCCTGATGGGGAGGTCCTGGGCTTGCATGGCTACACGTGGTCTGTGGTTGTGAAGCCTGATGGGGAGGTCCTGGGCTTGCATGGCTACACGTGGTCTGTGGTTGTGAAGCCTGATGGGGAGGTCCTGGGCTTGCATGGCTACACGTGGTCTGTGGTTGTGAAGCCTGATGTGGAGGTCCTGGGCTTGCATGGCTACACGTGGTCTGTGGTTGTGAAGCCTGATGTGGGAGGTCCTGGGCTTGCATGGCTACACGTGGTCTGTGGTTGTGAAGCCTGATGGGGAGGTCCTGGGCTTGCATGGCTACACGTGGTCTGTGGTTGTGAAGCCTGATGTGGAGGTCCTGGGCTTGCATGGCTACATGTGGTCTGCAGTTGTGAGGCCGGTTAGGCGTACTGCCAAATTCTCTAAAACGATGTTGGTGGCAGCTTATGGTAGAGAAATTAACATTCAATTCTCTGGCAACAACTCTGGTGGACATTCCTGCAGTCCTGCAAATTGCGTGTTCCCTCAAAATGTAGACATCTGTGGCATTGTGTTGTGTGACAAAACTGCACATTTTAGTGTGTCCTTTTATTGTACCCAGCACAAGGTACACCTGTGTAATGATCATGCTGTTTAATCAGCTTCTTGATATGCCACACCGGGCAGGTGGATGGATTATCTTGGCAAAGGAGAAATGCTCACTAAGAGGGATGTAAACAAACTTGCGCACAACATTTGAGATAAATACCCTTTTTGTGCGTTTGGAACATTTCTGGATATTTTTTATACTTTAGATCTGTCCTCATGGAAATTGTATCTCTTAACTACAGTAGTGTTCCCCATAGTGTGATTCCTTTTGGGCTGTTTGTTAAGACATGAGTGGGCCACAGTTGTTTGGAAAAGGTTGTTCTATAGAACAAGTCATATTTTTTTCTCTCTCAGCCATCAAGACGAACGCTGTGCGTGAAGGGGATGAGTATGTGGTGAACGGTGGTAAGATGTGGACCACTAACGGCACCCAGGCTGACTGGATGTGTCTCCTGGCCAACACCAGTGACGGTCCGTCTCACAAGAACAAGTCCCTCATCTGTCTGCCTATGAACTCTCCTGGTGAGACACAATTATATATACTTAGTCTACAAAAACTCTCCAATCGCCAATAGCTTCATCTACAGTTATTGACCTTATGTTCTGAAATTGAAAGCGGGCTATTGTTGAGGGCCAAATCCTAATTTGAGATTCTGTTAGAATTTGTGCTAAGCTCCCATTTTAAGGTTTAAGTGCCTTGCTCAAGGGCACATCGACTTTTCACCTAGTCGGCTCTGGGATTCGACCAAAGCCGCCTTTCTGTTACTGGCCGAATGCTCTTAACCGCTAGGCTACCTGCTGCTCTCCATCTCACATCGATACATGCATTAAGCCGATCTCAAGTTGGGATCTATCAAGTATAGATGATTACATTTATATTCACATTTTAGTAATACCTCTGATTACTCACAACATTTTCAGTGTTCTGTGCAGAAGCCAATGTCCAAGATCAAGGGATTATTATAATCTCCAGACTGTGTTATAATTTGTTAAGACTCCATTAGGGAGCTACAGGATGGCCTCTGGTATCCCAGCCAAGACACACATGATGACGCCTCTCTTTGCTGTCCCTCACAGGGGTTCACATCGCCCGCAAGATCGACAAGATGGGGATGTGGTCCTCTGACACAGCAGAGGTCTTCTTCGATGACGTGCGCGTGCCTTGCAAGAACCTCATTGGTCAGGAGGGGATGGGCTTCACTTATCAAATGCTTCAATTCCAGGAAGAGAGACTTTGGGCGTGTGGCAACAGTAAGCACACCTCTCCTATTCCGTCCTGTTCCCTTCCTCTCTCCCTCGCCCAAAGAATTTCTGTAGCTCAAAGACCTGAAACACATTTTGTTTTTTTTATCATGAGTCATTCAAAGGGGTTTCTGCATGTCAGCCAGTGTAAATAAAAGGTCTTTAGCAAATAAATAAGATGGAATATCTCATTGATGGTGACGGGAAGTTCTTGAAAGCTTCCTGCTTGTTATATCCCAGTTAATTTAGTCTGGGCTTGATAACAGTCAGTCTGAGTAGGTTGTTAGCCTTTTTGGTATTTTTGTTGTTGTAATTTTATTAGGATCCCCATTAGCTGTTGCAAAAGCAGCAGCTACTCTTCCTGGGATCGTCACACAAACACACACACAGATACACATACCCACACTGATGAATCACTATATGACTCCATCAACTTGTATCATCCATCCACTTCCAAGTTAAACTAGTGATACCCTTTGAGGTGCAAAAAAAAAGGACATGAACTTCCCCACACAGTAAATAGTTCACAGCCCCTTCCCGTTTCCACCCTCTGTAACACAAACGACAAGCAGCATCTATATAGAGCCATTTCTCTGCCACGGCATGAAAAGTTGCACGTGCAGTTCGGAATCAGAAAGCTCTTTGTTAACGTAGCAGTGGATACGATCACACACAACTTCAAATGCAGCTCATGCAAGTAAACAAACACATATTCAGATGGTCATCTCAGATGTTATCATAGATTGATTGATTACCTAGCAAGCCAGCCATCCAAGGTAAACTATCACAAATAGAGCTAGATAAAGCCAGAAGAATAATATACTTGTGAAACATAAGTATAGCCATCAGTCTTGCATGTTTTCATGGTCATCACTCACTCACTGTTGAGTTTGTCAAGGTCCAGACTTTAGCTTTAGCTATCCTGCTACTACAGAGCTTGTTGGTATGGGGTTGCGTAGTTACACATAACTCGAACTTGACGTTTGCTTGTAAAACAAAATAATTCTCTATACTGCCGTTTATTTCCCCTTCAGTTCTAACCATGATGGACAACATCATCCAGGAGACCATTCAGTACACCAGACAGAGGAAGATCTTCAAGATGCCTGTTCTCTACCACCAGTCAGTCCACTTCAGACTGGCTGAGCTGGAGACAGAGATCGAGCTGCTGCGTTCCCTCCTCCATCGCTCCACAGGTGGGTCTACTCAAGATAAGATCATGTCTGCATCCCAAATGTCACTCCATTCCCTATGTGGTGCATTACTTTTCACCAGGGCCCAAAGAGAAATGTTCCCATATTTTCTATTATTTTGGCAGAAACAGTAGTGTGTAATTCCAGTAGTTAGCTGCAACGCTGCATGGCAAAAAAAAGTAACTAACACTAAAAACAATACGAAGATTAGAATTTAGAACTAGCTACTGCAAAATGTAGTTAAGTTACTAGTTGAACTACATGTAGTTCACTACTCTCCAACACTGCCAGATAAATACAATCAGTTAAGTGCAGCCTATGTATGATTCATAATAATAAACTGTAAACTTTCAAATCTAGGCCAGTAACACAACACATCATCTAATAATGGTCATTGTCAGGAGACTGGACACATCTGGCTGTTGGCCGGGTTCCATGGCCTTTGAGGGGTTTTAACTAATGCTCAACCACTTTACCAGACAGTAGCTTCAATGCACTAGTGCAGCTGTTAACTGCTTCATTAGATAGGGACTAGAGGCATCTGTTTGGCACAAATAGACACTGTCCACGTCCCAATTCTCCCATTCCCTCCTCTGAACTGATCTGACATTAAAGATCAATGACAATAATATCAGTAAGTAATATCAGTTTAGGACTTGAGTGAAACACGTCCTAAATCTTGGCATCAACCTCTTCCCTGTCTCCCATTTCCAGCTCTGTACATCAAGGGCAACGATGTGACTAAGCTGGCGTCCATGGCTAAGCTGAAGGCAGGCCGTCTATCCAGGGAGGTGGGGGACAGCTGCCTGCAGTACTGGGGAGGGATGGGCTTCACAAGCGATGTCCTGGTCAGCAGGTTTTACAGGTGAGTGGAGAAGAAGAAACTCCTAAAAGGAGGTTCAGGTCAGCAGCTTAGTTCCTTTCAATGATGTTTATTGCAGATGTGTTTTGGAGCAAGCTCCTTCGTTAAAGCACTGAATAAACTCTGCGACACATTGTGAAGGTTACAAGTTCTGCTTATAAACGTGTCATGAACATTACTAAATATTTAGTTTGCTAACTATTCATGAACTTTATATAATGTATATTTTATCATTCATTCATATATTTATTAATGTATAAAATATACTTAACAAAAAATGTAAACGCAACATGCAACAATTTCAAAGATTTTACTGAGTTACAGTTCATATAATGAAATCAGTCAATTGAAATAAATTCATTAGGCCCTAATCTATGGATTTCATATGACTGGGAATACAGATATGCATCTGTTGGTCACAGATACCTTCTTTTTTTTAAGGTAGGGGTGTTGATCAGAAAACCAGTCAGTATCTGCTGTGACCACCGTTTTCCTCATGCAGCGCGACACATCTCCTTCACATAGAGTTGATCAGGCTGTTGATTGTGGAATGTTGTCCTACTCCTCTTAAATGGCTGTGCGAAGTTGCTGGATATTGGTGGGAACTGGAACGCACTATTGTACACGTCGTTCCAGAGCATCCCAAACATGCTTAATGAGTGACATGTCTGGTGAGTATACAGGCAATGGAAGAACTGGGACATTTTCAGCTTCCAGTAATTGTGTACAGATCCTTGCGACATGGGGACGTGCATTATCATGCTGAAACGTGAGGTGATGGGGGCAGATGAATGGCATGACAACGGGCCTCAGGATCTCATCACAGTATCTCTGTGCATTCAAATTGCCATTGATAAAATGCAATTGTGTTCGTTGTCCATAGCTTAGGCCTTCCCATGCCATAACCACACAGCCACCATGGGGCATTCTGTTTACAACGTTGACATCAGCAAACCGCTCATCCACACAACACCATACACGTGGTCTGCATTTGTGAGGCCTGTGGAACGTACTGCCAAATTCTCTAAAACGACATTGAAGGCGGCTTATGGTAGAGAAATGAACATTAAATGATATGGCAACAACTCTGGTGGACATTCCTGCAGTCAGCATGCCAATTGCATGCTCCCTCAAAACGTGAGACATCTGTGGCATCGTGTTGTGACAAAACTGCACATTTTAGTGGCCTTTTATTGTTCCCAGCACAAGGTGCAACTGTTTAATGATCATGCTGTTTAATCAGCTTCTTGATATGGCACACCTGTCAGGTGGACAGATTATCTTTGCAAAGGAGAAATGCTCACTAACAGGGATGTAAACAAATTTGTGCACAAAGTTTGAAAGAAATAAGCTTTTTGTGCGTATGGAACATTTCTGGGATCTTTTATTTCAGCTCACGAAACACCGGACCAACACTTTACATGTTGCGTTTATAGTTTTGTTTAGTGTATTATAAGGAGATGTGCAAATAAAGTATTAGCAAACTCAAAAGGAGTTTATTTAACCCACTGGTATATATGTTGTCCTTTCACTGATCAGATGATGCCATTCTTACAGTAGTAGTACACTAATCAACCACGGTTGATACTACTGTAGTCTAATTACAGTGACACCCAGTGGCGTGGCAAATGAAGACATTAGATGGTCTGCATCCCAAATGGCTCCCTATTAGTCCACTACTTTGGCCAGAGCCTGATGGGCCCTGCTTAAAAGTAGTGAACTATATAGGGAATAGGGTGCTATTTGAGACATATTGTGATCTGGCATCTGGGGGTCAAAGGGCAGGTCTTAATGCCACTATAGGTCAGTTAAAAGTTCTCTGTTTCATCACATCCACAGAACCTTGCTATATACAAATACTATGTATATGCAGATGGATAGTTTAAGGAGGATATTCATGTACGGTAAGTTCATAGCCAGTTGAGCTTCCATTTGAGTCAATACAGTTATGCAACGGTGCTGTTTTTTCACTGCAAAGAGTTGACTTTCAATACTAGTTAATTCCACAAACATTCTGGATATTCAGATTGGTAATTTTGCTCAAGAAATTAAACCTAATTCAAGCATCTAATCAGAAACGAGTCCCTATTGTCGCACAAAATTCATGTGGCTTTCATGGTTTTTAAGAATGCGGCCGAGGTAATAGCTGTCATTGAATGAGCTCAGTGTTCATTTGTCGATTTTGCGCTTTTCTTTTTTGTCTTGTTTAAATACTTAAGAGACGCCAGGTTACTGTCCATTGGAGGAGGCGCTGATGAGGTCATGCTGTCGATCATCTGCAAGTACATGGACACCCTACCCAAGAAGTGATGTCACAGTGCCAGTATGGCTTTCCCTTGTGCTGCACCTCAATCCAGAACATTGTTCCCATTCCTATGCTTCTCTATAATGACTGGATAGGTGGAAGTGATACCTCTTAGTTTATGCCATATTGCTTACACCTATCCAGTCCATGAAGGGGAGTTCCAGAAGGAACAGAACCATTTTCTGGAATTTAATGAACACATCAGAATTGCAGTTTAAGATTTTAATTTGTTAATCAATTTAACCGCTGTGTTGCACTTACCTTATGAAAATGCATGTACTGTACTACAGTGCCAGTCAGGAATGTTTTTCAAATAGTGCCTCCATGTTTCCATTCTGGGGAAACATGCCTAAGATTTTGTTCCATTATGACAATTGAAAACTGCGGTCCTACAGTAGTTGTGAGTTTGTTTGTGTATTGTGGAGAGGATTTGTAATCAATGTCTAAGATCAAGTTTTTGTAGATAGTCTTAGAAATACAATGAATAGTATGTACTGTGGTGTAAAATAAATGAAGCGCTATATACCTCAATCTTTTGTGACTTCTTGAAAAACAATTGTTGAGAAAAGAATCAAACTCTCTGGAGCGTCAAATCCAAAACATCCATGTTTATTTACATATAAAACATTTGACATCAGTTAATGGGAGAACAGTGTGCAGTGGAGATGAACAGTCTCTGTAGATGGGACAGGAAATGTTTGAAGTGAGCGCACACCCTCATTTATTCCTCAAAACAAAAACAAGATGTTTGTTTATAGTGGAACTCAATTGTTGGACACTATTGATCAAATGTTAAATCAGTCTCACATTGGATCAAGCAACCTCTGACAGCGAACCCAATTACAATCTTTTTTCACTATTCAGCTCTGAAAAATGTGATTGGGGGAAAAAGATCAGAATTGGGCTGCCTGTGTAACACATGTTACTGCTTAGCCTTGCCAGATTTGTTGATGCAATAGATCACTCATCCTGTACATCATCTTATATGCATCATCGTTAAGGGACTCTGTATGAAAGTGTTACATTACAAACGTATGGCAGTGTCTACTCATTCCATCAGGGTTGTCTCAAATTAACAGACATTTTTTATTATTCCCTATTGCACATTGTCATTGATGATTTGGGGGGAGGCTTCTCAAACATTAAGCACATTCTTAGTCTCATTGTCATCATCCTGGTCTTCTGATGCAGAGGGGCACGCATGGCACAGACTGGGAAAGGAAACACGAGGCAGGGAGGGAAAAGCCGGGGCCTCCTGTAACACATCACCTCAGTTTGATAAACCAGTAAAGGATGGTGAAGACCAAGAAGCAGAAGAACAGCATGTAGCACAGGAGCTTGGTCTGGCTTCCCCTGGAAAGCTGCTTCACTCTCCCTATGGTGGCCCCCAGCAAACCTCCCGTTGAGTCAAAGTCTGAGTCCTGTTAGTAGGAAAAATAACAAAACAATACATCCAGTGACATGTTTTGCCATCCTGATTTGAATTGCTCTGAAATGTGTAATAAGGTAAATCCATTTGAATTCAATCACTTTGACAGCATCCTTTATGAATCGAACGAACCCTTCCATACATATTTGCCCGTTGTAGAAGTGCTCAGAAAGTGACTTTGGACCTGAGTGCCAAAACATTCAAGCGCTAAGAGTGCTAAAAGTTATATTTTGCATAACATGAAACAGCCATGTCTTCATCACTGGAAAATATAATTGGTTGAGAAACAGGGTTATCAAACAATTTTTTACATTTCCTGAAAAAAAAGTTTAATGTAATTTAACCTTAAACGTCAATTATCTAAACTCCAATTCCCCCCCCCCCTTCATATTAGCATATGCTGTAGCTTAGACCCTATTTTACATCTCAGGTTGTGTGTTGTTCCAGCCATTGGTTGAGACAACATGCTCTACAGGCTGGGTGTCATGTTTTGGCTTATAAAATGTCCACAAATCAGGGAATGTTGACTTGAATGGGAATATATGTTTGAAATGATACTGTCAAAGCTCCATAGGAAACCGATTCAAATCATAGAAATATAAATAATAGAGTAGACATGACCATTTAAGTTAACACATCGACAGTGGGTGGACCGACGGCCATCTTTGTGGTAGTAATTAGAAGTTGATATGGCACCCACTCTGTATTCAAGAGCATGTGTCAACTGATGGCGGGCGTACAACACAAAAACCTCAGATGTAAAGTAGGGTCTAAGCTACAACATGTGCGAATATGAAAGAGTTTACATTTTTTGATATAATTGACATTAAAAGTTAATAACACTTCCATTTTTTAAATATTTGTATAAATAATTAAGTAGTTTCACAAACCTGTTTATACACTTAAATTGCAGCACACTCAACTTTATCTTTTGCAGTGATGAAGACATGGATGTCTCATGATAGTATGGTGGGGTATGCAAAATGGGTCAACTTTTGAATGCCAAAACATTCAGGTCCAAAAAGTTACTTTCTGAGCACTTCTACAATGGGCAAAATATATGGAAGGTTTTGTTCAACTCTAAAGGGATGCTGTCAAAAAGTGATTGAAAAAAAAAAGTGATTGAACTCATATGTTTTTTTTTACTGTTGAGCAATATTGTGACCTGTTATGGATGCCAACTAAGCTTTTAATGGATTGTGCTATCTGGTAGAAGAGGGTATAGATAAAGGAGATTTGTGTGAATGCTTCTTGAGTTGAGTAATTATGTAGAGTAACCTATAGGCTTGGGTAATATTTGGGGAGACCTCTTCTCGTTTTGCGTCTTTAATGACAATCGTTCCACTGTGCAATTTGTGTTTATTTACAATATTATACAGTAGTCACATTCTCATTAAATAATGTGGCAAAAATAAGCATTAGTTCATTAATTTAGACACTGATACAGCCTAACTGATAAAACTGCACAGTTTTGATTTGTCAAGTTCGAATAGTCTTGCACATCACCATATATCGTCTTGTATTTCACGATATATCGTTAATGTTAAATACCACAATCTTAAATGTAATCATATAGCTAGCTATGGGGCCAAACCCTAGTAGCCTATATACGCATGACTGAACATGTCACTTGCTTACCATATCGTCCAACATGTTTTTCTGGTATTTCACTTCTGTTCCGATATCTATTGACAGCTGTAGCAAGACAAACATTACATAGTGTTACCAAAGGAATGAATAACAACAGGAGACAGTTACTGGAGAACTCTGTGAACACGAAATACTAACATGCTTCAAGGCGCTGACTTTGGCTCTCAGACCCTCTTGTAAGTGTTCATTTTCCTCTTCGTACGCGCTGTATCCACTGGCCACATAATTTTCAGGTCCTCCTTCGCCTGTGACACAATGAACAAACCCAATAAGCTGACTGGGTCGCTAACTAAAAATAAACGTATTTCGTTAGCAAACGTCACCTATCTATGAAGGCCTGTAGGTAACATGATTATCAAGCTAAGACAGTTCGGTAGTTATAGATAATGCTGCCCTGATGTAGTAAAGTTAGCTAGATACAGAGGCTTTATTTCGTTCAAATGTATACTGTTAGCTAGCTAACCAGACTGCTACCTTTAGCTATTGAATGAACGTCCTCTATTTAAAACTGGGGTGGGGGCATGAGTCTTACCCAAACCTGCTCGTCTCATTTTGATTTATTCAATAAAAATATCCTAACTGTGACACTTAGGTGATAATGTGTATCAAAGCAGTGGTGTTGTTGATGTAGATAGCTAGCTAGCAACACGAATTCAGCAGAAAAGGAAACGCCACGACATCGTACGGAAACCTGATAAGACAAATGTTTACATGGATGACTCCGCCCACTCACCGCCTGGGTCAAGTTACTTCGAGGTTTTGGTTACATTTTGAATAGCTAGCTCAACTCACCCCAGGGCAATGGCAACAAAAAAATCGAATTAATTGCCATCGCCAATCAATAGTTCATCACAGGGAGTGCAGCGGATTTCATTTCAAATGAACAATGGGGCATCATAGGCTGCGTTTAGAAAGGCAGCTCAATTCGGTCTATGTTTCAGTAATTGTTTTTTTTGACTAATCCGATCATATTTCAAAAAGCTCTGATGTGAAAAGATCTGATGTGATTGCTCAAAATACCAATTAGTGGAAAAAATATCAGAGTTGGGCTGCCTGTGTTAACACAGCCATAGGTAAGCTTACAAAACCCAAAGATGTGTAATAAGCATGGTGATTACAACCATTCCAGGTTGCTGCCATTGATCATACAAAATATAAAATCACCTGTACACTCATGATTAGTCTGCTTGGCAATTTGGCAAACAGAACAAAGATAACTTTAATAGGCTATACAGCAAGTTTCAAAGTATTTGTTTTCTACCTCCCCCATCTCCCTCATAATGGGGGCATGCAATACCAAAGAGGAAAGTAATGTCCGTTCTTGGCAATATGATCTGTAACTGTGGCGTAAAGGCATGATGACAGATGAGGAAGTATTAGCCCATTTCCTCCTATAATCCTCTCCTGATTAATATCACATTTAGAGTTCCACTATCCAACTATGGGGCTCCCCCTTCCATTAGTAAGGGATGACATGAAGTGGAGAGAGCATGTAACAGAGGGCATGTAATTACATGCGTAAACCTCAAAGGACGGGAAGGCATGTACTAGGCTACATATTGAAGGACAAACAAACACTGCTGAAGAAGACATTATTATCTTTCCTCTGATTCTAGAGTACCGAGATAGTGAATTGGTGATATATAATTGAAATGCCGTAAAATATTCTAGGTGTAGCGAGGAAAATAATGTATAATAGGTTGATACTTGAAGATTTAGGATGCGGTCCAACACTTAAAAGACACACCCTCATTCACTTACCCTCGCCTTATGCCCTTGGGGGAATCCCCGTCGCCATCTTGGAGGGTGGTCCAAATGATTAGCCAAACAAGGGAAGTTTGCAACACAAGCCCCTCAGCCCTCGTGTTTAGTCGGCTTTGCGTGTATACAATTTGTATACAATTATGTTCACTCCGGGGCCTGAAACTCCCCATAATTCAATTCGTGACGACTGTACATACGCTAAGAAAAGTCTGCGAAAACTTAAAAACAACATCAATGGAGAAGTCAACATACAAGTGTAAGTCAAAACGAATGCAAATAAGTTAGAAATTCTGCTACTAATGCACATGACGGCACAAACAGTCTCGTAATAAAAAGTAAATATGTTTTTGTTTGGTTATCTTTTGGAAATTGTAGAAATAAAATATTTTTATTCTTCAGAAGTTCCAGCTAGGCAAGCTAGGTGTATAATAATAATTATATACTTAATATAAGTAAACATGCACTCATAATTAACTGTAGCACATATAAAGCACCAACAAGCTACAGGTGGCTGAAAACACAATCATCTTGGGATGAATAAGTTTAATTTCCGGCCAAGGGTGGTCCATTTAAAAATCATTCCTTCCTCCCTCGCCTCTTGCCCTGAAAGTGTATACTCGTCAGACGTCTTCAGAAGTGTCCACTTAATTTGAGGGCTGAGGGGATAAGGTGTGTCTTTTAAGTGTTTGAAGGCAATTCTCCCGCGTTAGCAGGACGTACAGTGCATTCGGAAAGTATTCAGACCCCTTCTATTTTTGCAAATGTATTATAAATAAAAACTAAAATATCACAGTTACGAACTGTAAGTATTCAGACCCTTTACGCAGTACTTTATTGAAGCACCTTTCGCAGTGATTACAGCCCTCAAGTCTTTTTGCTCAGTTTGGCCCGGCGGTTAGCTCTTGGAAAAGTCTTGGTGGTTCCAAACTTCTTCCATTTAAGAATGATGGAGGCCACTGTGTTCTTGGGGACTTTCAATGCTGCAGACATTTTTTGGTATCCTTCCCTAGATCTGTGCCTCGACACAATCCTGTCTCTGAGCTCCACAGACAATTCCTTCGACCTCATGGCTTGGTTTTTGCTCTGACATGCACTGTCAACTGTGGGACCTTATATAGACAGCTGTGTGCCTTTCCAAATTGAATTGAATTTACCACAGGTGGACTCCAATAAAGTTGTAGAAACATCTCAAGGATGATCAACGTAAACAGGATGCACCTGAGCTCAATTTCAAGTCTCATAGCAAAGGGTCTGAATAGTTCTGTAAATAAGGTATTTCTGTTTTTTATTTTTAGTAAATTAGCAAACATTTCTAAAAACCTGTTTTTGCCTTGTCACGATTGGGTATTGTGTGTAGATTGAGGGGGAAAAAACAATTCAATCAATTTTAAAATAAGGCTGTAACGTAACAAAATGTGGAAAAAGGGAAGGGGTCTGAATACTTTCCGAATGCTTTGTATGTGAGCACACTCGTTCAGTTCGCCTAGATGAGTTCAGCATCTAGGCGAACTCAGCCTTTACAGGCACTTCCCAACAATGCAGAGAGAAAGAAAATATAGAAATAATAGAAAAGTAAAACATGTAATAATACACAATGAGTAATGATAACTTTGATATATACATGGGGTACAGGAAGGGCAGGCCTTCTTCCAGGTGCGATGACAACGGAGCATATGGTCATGGACTGAGAACTGCCACTACAACCTCTTGGGTGGGGAATAAGGGGAGTTGATAACCCAGAGCACACTCGAAGCGTGACATACCTGACGAGGTGTTGGTTAGGGTGTTGTGGGCAGTCCCATCTGGTTGGCCCGTTCGGTCTGGCCGTTGATCTGGGGGTGATATCCAGATGAAAGACTGACATTGATACCCAGTGCTGAACAGAAGGATCTCCATACCTGGGATATGAACTGGGAGGACTCCTGTCGGAAATGATGTCAGTAGGAATGCCAGGCAGACGAAACACATGGGACACCAGCAGGTCCGCAGTCTCCCTAGAGGACGGAAGCTTGGAGAGGGGAATGAAGTGAGCTGCTTTGGAAAATCTGTAAATGATGGTGAGGATGACTGAGTTACCGTTGGATGGGGGAAGGCCAGTGACAAAGTCCAGAGCTATGTGTGACCAGAGGTGACTGGGTATGGGAAGAGGGCAAAGCAGGCCGGTTTAGTGGAGGTCTTATTGCAGGCACAAACATCTCTCTCCATGGTGGACCACCAAAAGCGCTGATGAAGGAGGGCGAGGGTCTGGTTCATACCCGGATGACAGGTCAGGTGAATAGAATGGGCCCACTGAAGAACATCAGAGCGAACTGAATCTGGAACAAACAGAGCATTTCTAGGACCATTCCCGGGGTCAGACAGGTTCTGCTGATTCTGGCGAATGCGGGACTCGATCTTCCAGGAGACGGCGGCAACGATGCAGGTGGATGGCACAATGGCTTCTGGCTCAGAACCAGTGTTGTTGGCGGTGAACTGGCAGGCGAGCGTGTCAGGCTTGGTATTCCTAGAACCGGGGCGATAAGTGAGTATGAAGTTGAATCTCCCGAAGAACAATGCCCACCTGGCTTGCCGGGAATTCAGACACTTGGTGGTCTGGATGTAGGACAGGTTTTTGTGGTCCAGCCACATGATGAAGGGGAGAATAGAACCCTCCAGCCAGTGACGCCTCAAGAGCTAGCTTCACTATATTGACTCTGTATCGATATCCCCTGTATATAGCCTCGCTATTTGTATATAGCCTCCCTATTAATTCACTGTTGCTCTACAATTATTTGTTACTTTATTTCTTGTTTTTTTAGGTATTTTTCTTAAAACTGTATTGTTGGTTATGGGCTTGTAGTAAGCATTTCACTGTAAGGTTGTATTTGGCGCATATGACAAATAAAATTCGATTTGATTTATTTTAGGAACAAATCATGCCTTTCAATGTTAGTCAGAAAGGATCTTCTTGAAAATGTACTTTAAAAAAAATCATTACTGGATTATGGTGATATTTTGTATATGCAGGCCTCAACAAGTACCTTAAATACTCTGGACACAGAGTATGCTTTCAGATGTATTACAAATGGTGCAATGGACCTCTCTCTCCACCAGGAGGCTAAAGCACTGCTACACTTTTGTGTACGAAGCATTGACGGGACAACTCCCTTTGTTTCTCTGTACCGATCAGTCACCCAATACAGTCTTTGTTCACAGTCGCTGCTGTCCTTGTCTGTTCTTAAGGCTAGAACTGAGATGGGGAAACAATCTTTTTCCCATAATGCACCTTCACCCTGGAACATGCTTCAAAATATATTAATGTTAGGGGAGTTAGTGTCCTTGCCTGTTTTTAAGACACTGATCGACAACACTTTTTGTGATAGCTACAGTTGTTGCAAATCTACAATTGTATCGGTAAATTGTGACACTTTTGTCTTTATTTTGTATTTTTCTGTAATATTTTATGTACATGCTGCTATTTCCCTGTTTTGCCTTCTTTCCAGGTCGCCCTCGCAAAATAGGTTTTTAACCTCAATGGGTCTTACCTGGTTAAATAAAGTAAAAATAAATAAATATGCCATTGGTTAAGTGTAACTCTGTAACTAATCATGCCATTGGTTGAGTGTGACTGTAACTAAACGTGCCATTGGTTGGGTGTAACTCTGTTACTAAACATGCCATTGGTTGGGTGTAACTCTGTTACTAAACATGCCATTGGTTGGGTGTAACTCTGTTACTAAACATGCCATTGGTTGGGTGTAACTCTGTTACTAAACATGCCATTGGTTGGGTGTAACTCTGTTGTTACTAAACATGCCATTGTTTGGGTGTAACTTATTTCAGTTTATTTTTAATAAATATAAGGGCACAGGGCGAGACACAGATGCAGACATGGGAGGCAGATGGTTTGAGTCTCTGATACCAGGAGGACTAGGAAAAGTGAGATAAGTAAAAGCAGGCGCACGGAAAAAACACGCTGGTTGACTTTACGAACTGGCACAGAGAGACGGGAAACACAGGGATAAATACACCGGGGGAAATAAGCGACACCTGGAGGGGGTGGAGACATTTACAAGGACAGGTGAAACAGATCAGGGCATGACAGTACCCCCCCCCCATAACCCCTGCCCCGTGGTCAAAACCTCAGGAGGCGTCTCACCGTATACGCTGGCTGGCCATCGATTACACTGGGGGGGATGGGCCTAGAAACAGAGGACTGAGACAAGGGCTTAATCCTGGACACATGAAAAGTAGGGTGAACATGGAGGGTACGGGGCAACAGCAGACAGACAGCAGTGGGACTAAGGACTCTAGAAATGGGGAAAGGACCAATGGGCCGGGAGGGGGAGTTTGCGGGATTCTACCCGGAGGGGTAGGTCCCGAGTGGACAACCATACCCTCTGCCCAATACAATAGCAGGGAACCTGAGTCCGGTGGTGATTCGCTTGTCGACGATACCTGGAAGTGGTCTTGAGAAGAGCCGCCCAAGCTCTTTTCCAGGTACGCCGATAGCGGCAGACAAACATCTGGGCTGAAGGTATGTTGACCTCAACTTTTTGCTCTGGGAAGAGCAGAGACGGATACCTCATGGAACATACGAAGGGGGGAGAGTGTTCCTGGCATATTCCACCCAGACCATATACTGACTCCAGGTGGTGGGGTTACTGGCAACGAGACACCAGAATGCCGGCTCCATGTCCTGATTGGCTCGCTCCGACTGGCCATTGGATTGGGGATGAAACACAGAGGACAGGCTGGCCAACGACCCGATAAGGGTGCAGAACGCCTTCCAGAATTGGGACGAAAACTGAGGACCCCGATCTGAGACAATGTCGACCGGGATTCGATGGATTCGGAAGACGTGCTGCACCATGAGCTGGGCCGTCTCCTAGGCTGAAGGTAATTTAGGAAGAGGGATGAAATGGGCGGCCTTTGAGAACCTGTGGTGGTGTTGCCATCTGATGGAGGAAGCCCAGTGACAAAATCCAGGGAAATATGGGACCAGGGGTGATGAGGAACAGGAAGTGGCTGAAGGAGGTCAGACAGCTGAGACATCAGGAGCCATGGTGGGCCACCAGAAGTGTTGTCAGAGGAAAGCCAGGGTACGACGAGCACTAGGATGACAGGTAAGCCTGGAGGAGTGAGCCCATTCCAGGACTTGAGGCCGGGCCCGAATCAGGAACGAACATCCGGTTAGCCGGTTGTGATGTAATTGGGGCCCCGGTAATCAATACATGGATGCAGGGTCTTGTCTTTCTTTCCCACAAAGAAGAACCCTGTGCCGGCAGGAAAGGCAGAAGTGTGAATGCTCCCAGCAGCCAGAGAGTTCTAAATGTACTCCATGGCCTTTGTCTCAAGGCCAGACAGGGAATATAGCCGGCCTCAAGGCGGTGTGGTGCCTGGGCAGAGGTCAATAGCACAATCGTAAGGACAATGTTGAGGAAGGGAGGTAGCACGAGCCTTACTTAAAACCTCCCGGAGGTCATACTCTGCGGGAACGGCAAAGAGATCAGAGGTCGTACTTAACCCTGGAGGCAGACGTTCCAGGGAAGGCTCCGCCGCCTTTAGTCAGTGTGAATGGCAGAACGGGCTCCAACCCAGGATTGTACCTGTGGTCCAGTCAATATCGGGATTGTGCTTCTGGAGCCAAGAAAATCCCAAAACAGGGATGTGAGGAGACTCAATGAGGAGAAGCTGTATTGACTCACTGTGATTACCATATATCTGCAGATTAATGGGAACTGTGCTGTGCGTGACTCTACCAATGGAACAGCCGTTCAGTGCTCTGGCATCCATGGGAACGGAGAGGAGTTGATTGGGAATACCTAGTTCCGATACCAGGGTAGCGTCCATGAAACTCATCAGCCCCAGAGTCAATGAGCACCCGAAGAGACTTTGATCTCCCCACACTCCCCAGTACCCTGTACTTACTAATGATTTAGGTCTCTTCACAGGGCAGGTAGCTATGAAATTCCCCGCAGCATCACAATACAGACAACTGTTGGAGCTTAGCCTATGTGAACATTCCCTAGGCGATAATCTAGCTCTTCCCAATTGCATAGGTTCCGGTGTATCCGACTCACCCGTCGTCGGTGATTCTCGAGGGAGCTCGGGTGGCTTCGGATCCTCTCGGGGACTATCAATGTCAGCGATATCAATGTCAGCGATTGAACGAGTGTGACCTAGGCCAGACTTCTCACTCCTGCGTTCCCGTAGATAACCATCAATCCTAATGGTGAGAACGATGAGGGAATCGAGGTCAGCCGGTTATTCCTGAGCAGCTAGCTCATCTTTTACTACCTCTGATAATGCGTGGAGGAAGGTATCGAAAAGGAACTCCGGATTCCAGGCATTCTCGGCGGCCAATGTGCAAAAGTCTACAGCGTGGTCTGCTGCACTACGGGAGTCTTGACGTAATTCAAGAAGTTTTCGGGCCGCCTCTCTCCCGGATACCGGAGAATCAAACACCTTCCTCTGCCAAGAAATCCACTAGGTGCCGACAAATGGCGAATTGTTGCTCTCAAACTACCGTAGCCCAGGAGAGCGCCCTTCCCCACATTAGTATAATAATATACTCTATCTTCGATTGGTCCGAAAATGGCTGTAGCTCAAAGATAAGGGAGCACTGAGAAAAAAAACTGTCATGTTCCAGATCCCCAGAATATCACTCTGGAGGAGGTAAGTTGGGTTCTCTGGGAGCTGGGGTAGGCTGCACAAACTCACCACTAATAGAAAAGTTTACTGGGTGGTTGGGGGTTCTCAGAGGTGGCAGGCTGCCTATGAGTTAACTCCCTGATTTGCTCCATAATAGCCTTAATCCCTTGGACCTGGCGTTTCGCCAGGGAACGAAGCCCTTCCAAAAGGTCCAGTAGTAGCTCCTCATGCCTCCCAATGGTGGCTCCCTGCAGGGAGACAGTGTGGCGGAGTGGGTCCAAGGGTCTGTCATGGCCAGTTCGTACTATAATGGCACAGGGCGAGACCCAGATGCAGACACGGGAGGCAGATGGTTAGAGTCTCTGATATTCATCAGTATCCAAGGGGCAGGCAAGAGAATAGTCGTGGACAGAAAAAAGTTCATGACAAGGTCAGAGTCCAGGAGGTACAGAGAGGCAGGCAGGCAGGCTCGAGGTCAGAGCAGGCAGATTAGTCAGTCAGGCAGGTATGGAGTCAGGACAGGCAAGGGTCAAAACCGGGAGGACTAGAAAAAGAGCGATCTTTATATACAGTACACCCATTCAGCATCGTTCACACCCTCTTAAGCTTTAGCCCCACCCATCTCATTTAGTTCTTGGAGCGTTCAGAGCGCAAACTTGACGCTCTGACCGATGATTTGTTTACCTCCAGATAACATGAAAACAGCAGAACTAGCTCTGCTGGAAGCAATTTCCTTATGCTTTTTTGCCGACGTTTACTGACACCGGCCATATTCAATGGGTGTTGTACACTTTAGCTTAAAGCTACCTAGGTAAACAATGAACCTAGCTAGGTAAACAACATGTAAGATCACACACATCACGTCACGTTAGCTAACGAGCCAGCCACCTAATGTTAGCCAGGGAGCCAGACAGCTAATGTTAGCTAGCTAACTAACAGTAGCTTGGAATGAAACACCTTTCTGTCAAAATTAGAAACGCTAGACTATCACCATGCATGATGGATGCATCTCCCTGTCACGGTACATGCCACAAATGCCCTTAGTTTGAAGACGTAATCCGGAAACAGGTGTTTTCGCCATCTCTTTAGCTATAATGCCACTGATTTCAAAACTCAAACCTCCAGAAAGTAGAGACAACACTTATGCAGCTACATAAAAAAGACGCATTCAACAGGATTACCAACATAGACTGAGCTCAAATAGACAGGAGCCTTCTATTTGGCAGACCAATCCGAACTCCTCTTTCTGCATGTCTAGGCCACTCATTATCTCAGCCAATCATGGCTAGTGGGAAGATTGCTGGCTTTTTCTGTGGTTTACCAACAAGGCTCATAATTTAACAATTGTATTAATATTTATAGATGGCCTACAAGTTTGTTATTAAGGGACATGGAGGTTCACATGCTCCAGAAGGCATTTCTGACTAAAAAAATGCATTTTGATAAAAAAAACCTTCAAATGGCTCTCCTGAGAAGTCATGACTTGCGACCTTTGCCTAGTTTCCTGAAACGTCAGGAAGAGCAGTCACAAAACCATGAAGCGCTATGATGAAACTGACTCTCATGAGGACCGCCACAGGAAAGGAAGACCCAGAGTTACCTGTGCTGCAGAGGATATGTTTATTAGAGTTACCATTAGAGTTATCGCTTCATACTCGTCGCCAAACCCACTGGCTCCATGTCATCTACAAGACCCTGCTAGGTAAAGTCCCCCCTTATCTCAGCTCGCTGGTCACCATAGCATCTCCCACCTGTAGCACACGCTCCAGCAGGTATATCTCTCTAGTCACCCCCAAAACCTATTCTTCCTTTGGCCGCCTCTCCTTCCAGTTCTCTGCTGCCAATGACTGGAACGAACTACAAAAATCTCTGAAACTGGAAACACTTATCTCCCTCACTAGCTTTAAGCACCAACTGTCAGAGCAGCTCACATATTACTGCACCTGTACATAGCCCACCTATAATTTAGCCCAAACAACTACCTCTTTCCCAACTGTATTTTATTTATTTATTTATTTTGCTCCTTTGCACCCCATTATTTTTATTTCCACTTTGCACATTCTTCCATTGCAAAACTACCATTCCAGTGTTTTACTTGTTATATTGTATTTACTTTGCCACCATGGCCTTTTTTGCCTTTACCTCCCTTCTCACCTCATTTGCTCACATTGTATATAGACTTGTTTATACTGTATTATTGACTGTATGTTTGTTTTACTCCATGTGTAACTCTGTGTCGTTGTATCTGTCGAACTGCTTTGCTTTATCTTGGCCAGGTCGCAATTGTAAATGAGAACTTGTTCTCAACTTGCCTACCTGGTTAAATAAAGGTGAAATAAAAATAAAATAAATAAATAAAAACCAGCCTCAGAAATGTGTTTTTATTGAACATGTATTTAACTTGGTAAGTAGGTTAAGAACAAATTCTGCGGGGACGGGGGCTGGGATAAAAAAGTAATAATATAGGACAAAACACACATCACGACAAGAGAGACAACATAACACTACATAAAGAGAGGCCCAAGATAACCACACAGCATGGTAGCAACACAACATGACAACAACATAGTAGCAACACAAAATGGCAGCAGTGCTACATGGTACAAACATTATTGGGCACAGACAATAGCAAGAAGGTAGAGACAATTATACATCACGCAAAGCAGCCACAACTGTCAGTAAGAGTGTCCATGACTGAGTATTTGAATGAAGAGATTGATATAAAATGGTCCAATTGCACCCCAAATAAATACTTCACAGAGTTCAAGTAACAGACACATCAATGTTCAGAGGAGACTGCTTGAATCAGGCCTTCATGGTCGAATTTCTGCAAACCACTACTAAAGGACACCAATAAGAAGGAGAGACTTGTTTTGGCCAAGAAACACGAGCAATGGACATGAGACTGGTGGAAATCTCCTTTGGTCTGATGAGTCCAAACCACTGTGTCTTTGTGAGACAGAGAGTAGATGAACGGATGATCTCTGCATGTGTAGTTCCCACTGTGAAGCATGGAGGAGGAGGTGTGGGGGTGCTTTCGTGGTGACACTGTCAGTGATTTGTTTAGAATTCAAGGCACACAACCAGCATGGCTCCACAGCATTCTGCAGCTATAAGCCATCCCATCTGGTTTGAGCTTAGTAGGACTGTCATTTGTTTTTCAACAGGACAATGACCCAACATACCTCCAGGCTGTGTAAGGGCTATTTGACCAAGAAGGAGAGTGATGGAGTGAGTGCTGCATCAGATGACCTGGTCTCCACAATCACCTGATCTTAACCCAATTTGTTTGGGATGAGTTGGACTGCAGAGTGAAGGAAAAGCAGCCAACAAGTGGTCAGTATATGTCGGAACTCCTTCAAGTCTGTTGGAAAAGCATTCATGTTGAAGCTGTTTGAGACAATGCCAAGAGTGTGCAAAGTTTTCATCAAGGCAAAAGCTGGCTACTTTGAAGAATATAAAATATAAAATGTATTTTGATTTGTTTAACACTTTTTTGGTTACAAAATGATTCCATATGTGTTATTTCATAGTTCTGATGTCTTCACTATTTTTCTACAATGTAGAAAATAGTCCAAGTAAAGACAAACCCTTGAATGAGTAGGTGTGTCCAATCTGTATATCACTCATGCTCATTGTATTTATATTATGTATACATTTCAGTGTTACTGTAATGTTTATTAGAGCACATTTTCCTGAGTTTCATGTGTAGAAGTCAGATAGGTTGTTTAGTCTATTGCCATATGACTAGGCCTTATGCCCGCTCTAGTGTACAGCCCTTGCTGTTATATACTTACCTGTGTTAACAAGTCATTCATATTATAGCGGTGCTATAGCCTACGTTTTCTTTCTCCTCTTTGCTTTCAGGAACATGGACATGATTCTCAGTTATCTGAACCATGAGTGGTCAGATGTGTGTGTGATGTGTGTGTAAATGTAGATTACTTCTTCCATTGAACTCCCATTGACCTGGACATCCGCCTCATCCTTGTTCTGACCGGACATTCTAAAGTGGTTGCTACCGGCCTTAAGCCAGCAGCTAATGTTTCTTATTACATTCATGGACCTTCAATTCTCTACAACCCTAACCCTACTCATATTTTTCAGTAAGGAAACTTTACGGGAACGATAAGGGGAAAATGTACTTAATATGTTTTATGCAACCGGGCTCTGATAAGATTAGAGCCATCAGAAGCATTTTACAAAGCCCTTTTCAGCTCTTGGCCTCTAAATGCTGTCAGGGTAGAGGACACTGTTAGTCTCTGCAGCATCTCTGCTCTGCTTTGGGTAAATTGATTGACTGGTGGTCACACATCTTTTAGCTGTAGGGATCAGTGCGATGGGAAAACCATTCTTTAAAAGGGGAGATTATAGAAGCTTTATGAAAGGACTGTTTGACATTTATACAACAGATTGGCTGTGTATTTCCTAGTATTAGGAAAACATATACTACCGTTCAAAAGTTTGGAGTCACTTAGAAATGTCCTTGTTTTTGAAAGGTCAGCATCCCGGACTCGCCTCTTTACTGTTGACATTGAGACTGGTGTTTTGCGGGTACTATTTAATGAAGCTGCCAGTTGAGGACTTGTGAGGTGTCTGTTTCTCAAACTAGGTACTCTAATGTACTTGTCCTCTTGCTCAGTTGTGCATCGGGACCTCCTGCTCCTCTTTCTATTCAGGTTAGAGCCAGTTTGCGCTGTTCTGTGAAGGGATCAGTACACAGCGTTGTACCAGATCTTCAGTTTCTTGGCAATTTCTCACATGGAATAGCCTTCATTTCTCATATCAAGAATAGACTGACAAGTTTCAGAAGAAAGTTCTTTGTTTCTGGCCAATTTGAGCCTGTAATCGAACCCACAAATGCTGATGCTCCAGATACTCAACTCGTCTAAAGAAGGCCAGTTTTATTGCTTCTTTAATCAGAACAACAGCTTTCAGCTGTACTAACATAATGGCAAAATGGTTTTCTAATTATCAATTAGCCTTTTAAAATGATAAACTTGGATTAGCTAACACAAGGTGCCATTGGAACACAGGAGTGAACTTATGAACGGTAGTGTATATCTGATACAAACAAACTTTTCAGACAGAAATGCAGCTTTTGGGACTAATGTTGATTTGTCTTTGTTTCATGTCCTTAGCTATGTCAATGGGTTCCCTACCACCAGTAGTGCTTACTTACAGTGGCAAGAAAAAGTATGTGAACCACCTGGATTTCTGCATAAATTGGTCATAAAATTTGACCTGACACAACAACAGACAAACACAGTCTGCTTAAACTAATAACACACAAACAATTATACGTTTTCATGTCTTCATTGAACACACCGTGTAAGCATTCACAGTGCAGGGTGGGAAAAGTATGTGAACACTTGGATTTAATAACGGATTGACCCTCCTTTGGCAGCAATAACTTCAACAAACGTTTTCTGTAGTTGCGTATCAGACCTGCACAATGATCAGGAGTAATTTTGGTCCATTCCTCTTTACAAAGCTGTTTCAGTTCAGCAATACACTTCGGATATCTGTTTTGAACCGCTCTGG
Source organism: Oncorhynchus nerka (assembly GCF_034236695.1). Classification (NCBI taxonomy): domain Eukaryota; kingdom Metazoa; phylum Chordata; class Actinopteri; order Salmoniformes; family Salmonidae; genus Oncorhynchus; species Oncorhynchus nerka. The sequence goes on along the minus strand of NC_088399.1, from coordinate 84,434,011 downwards.
AGGTCATGCCACAGCATCTCAATCGGATTGACATCAGCACTCTGACTGGGCCACTCCAGAAGGCGTATTTTCTTCTGTGGAAGCCATTCTGTTGTTGATTTACTTCTGTGTTTTGGGTCGTTGTCCTGTTGTATCACCCAACTTCTGTTGAGCTTCAATTGGCGGACAGATAGCTTTACATTCTCCTTCAAAATGTCTTGATAAACATGGGAATTCATTTTTCTGTCAATGATTGCAAGCTGTCCAGGCCCTGAGGCAGCAAAACAGCCCCAAACCATGATGCTCCCTCCACCATATTTACAGTTGGGATGATGTTTTGATGTTGGTGTGCTGGGCCTTCTTTTCTCCACACAGTGTTGTGTGTTCCTTCCAAACAACTTAACTGTAGTTTCATCTGTCCACAGAATATTTTACCAGTAGCGCTGTGGAACATCCAGGTGCTCTTTAGCGAACTTCAGACGTGCAGCAATATTTTTTGGGGATAGCAGTGGCTTCTTCCGTTGTGTACTCCCATGAACACCATTCTTGTTTAGTGTTTTACGTATCGTAGACTTGTCAACATAGATGTTAGCATGTTCCAGAGATTTCTGTAAGTCCTTAGCTGACACTAGGATTCTTCTTAACCTCATTGAGTATTCTGCTGTGTGCTCTTGCAGTCATCTTTGCAGGACGGCCACTCAGAGTAGCAACAGTGCTGAACTTTCTCAATTTATAGACAATTTGTCTTACCGTGGACTGATGAACATCAAGGCTTTTAGAGATACTTTTGTAACCCTTTACAGCTTTATGCAAGTCAACAATTCTTCATCTTTGTTCAAGGCACTGTTCACATCCGGCAATGCTTCATGTGAATAGCAAACTCAGATTTTGTGATTATTTTTTTTATTGAAGGGGAGCTCTAACCAACATCTCCAATCTCATCTCATTGATTGGGCTCCAGGTTAGCTGAGTCCTGACTCCAATTAACTTTTGGAGATGTCATTAGTCTAGGGGTTCACATACTTTTTCCAACCTACACTGTGAATGTTTAAATTATGTACTCAATATAGACAAGAAAAATACAATAATTGGTGTTATTTGTTTAAACCTGTTAGTGATCCCTTCGCGCGCCAATCCCGTTAACGGGATTGATTTGACAACACCCAGTAAAATAGCAGCGTGCAAATTCAAAAACAGAAATACTCATAATAATAATTCATGAATCATACAAGTGTTATACATCGGTTAAAAGATGAACTTCTTGTTAATCCAGCCACAGCGTCAGATTTACGCTTTACGCCGAAAGCAAACCATGCTATTATCTGAGGACAGCACCCCATCCAACAAACACATGAAAGTCACATTTCAACCCGCCAGGCGCGACACCACATTCAGAAATAACCATATAATTCATGCCTTACCTTTGAAGATCTTCTTCTGTTGGCCATTAAACATCACAAATGGTACTTTTGTTTGATAAATTCTGTCGTTATATCTCCAAAATATCATTTATTTGGCACGTTTGATCTAGAAAAACACCGGTTCCAACTCGCGCAACATGACTACAAAGTATCTAATATAGTTACCTGTAAACTTGATCCAAACATTTTAAACAACTTTCCTAATCCAACTTTAGGTATTTTTAAACGTAAATAATCTATACAATTTAAGACGGAATAAACTGTGTTCAATACCGGACAAAAACAAAGTGGAGCGAGCTTTCAGGTCGCGCTCCCCAACCACAACAGTACACTAGACTCGACCCTCGCTCTGAACAGCCCTACTTCTTCATTTCTCAAAGGAAAAACATCACCAATTTCTAAAGACTGTTGACATCTAGTGGAAGCGATAGGAACTGGAAGCAAGTGCCTTAGAAATCTAGATCCACATAGAAACCCATTGAAAAGAGAGTGACCCAAAAAAAACATTTTCCTGGATGATTTGTCCTCGGGGTTTCGCCTGCCAAATAAGTTATACTCACAGACATAATTTTAACAGTTGTAGAAACTGTAGAGTGTTTTCTATCCAAATCTATCAATAATATGCATATCCTAGCTTCTGGGCCTGAGTAGCAGGCAGTTTACTTTGGGCACACTTTTCATCCGGACGTGATAATAGTGCCCCCTAGCCTTTTAAGCACACTGTGTTTGTCTATTGTTGTGAGATCAAATATTTTGACAAATTTATGTAGAAATCCAGGTAATTCCAAAGGGTTCACATACTTTTTCTTGCAACTGTGTTTAAAAAAATAAAAGGATGGCATAAACGTGTTCAGTCTTTAGCAGCCTTCATGCGAAGAACAAGAATATTGAAATCTGTCATAAAAGGAAATGCTTTAGCCATTTCCGTTTTCTCTTAGCTGCTCAGGATGTTAGCACTTAATAACATCTGGTGCACACTGATTAGGCTAATTTGTCTGGCGAATAAAGAGATCATGAATGAGTCAGAGCCCAGCGAGAAGAAAGATGAAAAGAAAGTATCCCAGGAGGAAGAGGAGGAAAATAAGTTATTCTACTAGACTATTTTTAAATGTGAGATGGGATCTTGCCTCTCACTCTTGACATCTCTTTCAACTGCTGTTAAAATTATCTCCCCCAGCCCCTCAGCAATGCCAAAATTCAATTTGACTGCAAATTAGTCATTTTTAAGTTCAGTTAGTCAGGGGTCCTTTCATAGGGGGTTTATCTGATATATGTTTCAGAGTCTTAGCAATGCCCTATGTTCTCTACCTGGGGAGATTCATGTGATTTTATTTCAACATTGTTTTTATTTTGTTGCGTTAAAGGGATACATGGAACAGGTTGTACCATTCAACAGTGGTAGCTTCTGATGTTAGCAGATTCCTTTGGATCTGTAAACAGGATGATCCCGTCTGTCTGTCTCTCTATGGTCATTAATTCCTTCATGGGATCCAGTCAAGCTGAAATAAGTTATCTGCGTTGTTGGGCTAGGCTTCAGCAGTCATACACACATTATCATTATTCATGACTCCTCTGTGTGGCTGCCGCACCAGACCTCCCCCTCCCCCCACCCACATCCTTTACTGTACCAGACCTCCCCTCCCCCACCCACATCCTTTACTGTACCAGACCTCCCCCCCCCCCACCCACATCCTTTACTGTACCAGACCTCCCCTCCCCCACCCACATCCTTTACTGCACCAGACCTCCCCTCCCCCACCCACATCCTTTACTGCACCAGACCTCCCCCACCCACATCCTTTACTGCACCAGACCTCCCCTCCCCAACCCACATCCTTTACTGCACCAGACCTCCCCTCCCCCCCACATCATTTACTGCACCAGACCTCCCCCTCCCCAACCCACAATCTTTACTGCACTAGAACTCCCCCTACCCCCACCCACATCATTTTGCGGTAATATTAAGGATGTGCCAATAGATTGTTTGCAGTCTATTAAAGTAGGCCTGAGCCTCGACTTGACTTCTCAAACCTTCTATCAGAGGGCATGGCACTGTTTGCTGTGGAATTGAGAGTATTGATTGTCAAGTCCCTCTGAGAAATGATGCAGTGGCTCCTGAAATATGACTCAGATCGATCTAGATGTTAATTTGATTATGATGTATGATATAAACTCAGCAAAAAAAGAAACGTCCTCTCACTGCCAACTGTGTTTATTTTCAGCAAACTTAACATGTGTAAATATTTGTATGAACATAACAAGATTCAACAACTGAGACATAAACTGAACAAGTTCCACAGACATGTGACTAACAGAAATTGAATAATGTGTCTCTGAACAAAAGTAACAGTCAGTATCTGTTGTGGCCACCAGCTGCATTAAGTACTGCAGTGCATCTCCTCCTCATGGACTACACAAGATATGCCAGTTCTTGCTGTGAGATGTTACCCCACTCTTCCACCAAGGCACCTGCAAGTTCCCTGACATTTCTGGGAGAATGGCCCAAGCCCTCATCCTCCGATATAACAGGTCCCAGATGTGCTCAATGGGATTGAGATCCGGGCTCTTCACTGGCCATGGTAGAACACTGACATTCCTGTCTTGCAGGAAATCACGCACAGAACGAGCAGTATGGCTGGTGGCATTGTCATGCTGGAGGTCATGTCAGGATGAGTCTGCAGGAAGGGTACCACATGAGGGAGGAGTATGTCTTCCCTGTAACGCACAGCGTTGAGATTGCCTGCAATGACAACAAGCTCAGTCCGATGATGCTGTGACACACCGTCCCAGACCATGACGGACCCTCCACCTCCAAATCGATCCCCCTCCAGAGTACAGGCCTCGGTGTAACGCTTATTCCTTCAACGATAAACGTGAAACCGACCATCTCCCCTGGTGAGACAAAACCTTGACTCGTCAGTGAAGAGCACTTTTTGCCAGTCTTGTATGGTCCAATGACGGTGAGTTTGTGCCCATAGACAATGTTGTTGTCTGATGAGGACCTGCCTTACAACAGGCCTGCAAGCCCTCAGTCCAGCCTCTCTCAACCTATTGCGGACAGTCTGAGCACTGATGGCGGGATTGTGCGTTCCTGGTGTAATTCGGGCAATTGTTGTTGCCATTTTGTACCTGTCCCGCAGATGTGATCCTGTGCAGGTGTTGTTACACATGGTCTGCCACTGCGAAGACAATCAGCTGTCCATCCTGTCTCCCTGTAGCGCTGTCTTAGGCATCTCACAGTACAGTCATTGAAATTTATTGCCCTGGCCACATCTGTAGTCCTCATGCCTAAGGCACGTTCACGCAGATGAGCAGGGACGCTGGGCATTTTTCTTTTGGTGTTTTTCAGAGTCAATAGAAAGGCCTCTTCACAGTGTCCTAAGTTTTAATAACTGTGACCTTAATTGCCTGCCGTCTGTTAGCTGTTAGTGTCTTAACGACCGTTCCACAGGTGCATGTTCATTAATTGTTTATGGTTCATTGAACAAGCATGGGAAACAGTGTTTAAACCCTTTGCAATGAAGATCTGTGAAGTTATTTGGATATTTACAAATTATCTTTGAAAGACAGGGTCCTGAAAAAGGGACGTTTCTTTTTTTGCTGGGTTTAGTATCTATGGTATTATATATGATCTTATTATGATCGTATGATACAGTATCTATGGTATTGTAATGACCTGCCTAGATCATAAAGGAACAATTGTCCAGACAGAGGGTTGAGTTTACGTATTGACGGTTTATTAAACCAACTTTACACAGGTTACTGTTTGGCCGTAGCCCACGCCAAATAAATGAAAGATAACCCACAAGCCAATCGTGACCTTCTCTTGTGAAGCCCAGACGTAAGAGAGAGAACAAAGGCTAAACCTGGTCTTAACTTCCAATGCTCCATCCCCCTGCCCAACCCCCCTCCACGCCACTCCGCCAACTGCCAGGATGCCCGTCATCAGAACATTCCAGGATTTCCGTGATTGGCAGATATCAGGTTGATTGGCATGTTGGACCCCGCGAACACTGGGTACTGGTAAGTACAACACAACCACTTAATAGCCTAACACATAACACACAGCTGTCTGTGCGGGTCGCTACAGTATTATACATGATCTGATTATGATTGTATAATTCGGTATATAGTTCTCCCCTGTTCTCCCCTGGTCAGTCAGTCTTTCACTGACTGACCAGGGGAGAACCAGGACGAAAGTAAAACCTTTCGTTTTTTCTCTTATTACTCAAAGATCGATACGGGCACAAGGCGAGACCCAGATGCAGACACGGGAGGCAGATGGTTTGAGTCTTTGATATTTATTAATCAATCAAAAGCAGTAGGCAAGAGAATGGTCGTGGACAGTCAAAAGGTCAAAACCAGTTCAGAGTCCAGGAGGTACAGAGTGGCAGACAGGCTTAAGGTCAGGGCAGGCAGAATGGTCAGGCAGGTGGGTACGGAGTCACTAAACAGGCAAGGGTCAAAACCGGGATGACTAGCATAAAGAGAATAGAAGCAGGAGTACGGGAAAACACGCTGGTTGACTTGAAAGACATACAAGACGAACTAGCACAGACAGACAGGAAATACAGGGATAAATACACCAGGGGAAATAAGCGACACCTGGAGGGGTTGGAGACAATCACAAGGACAGGTGAAACAGATCAGGGTGTGACAGATAGAGCTAGAGACACCCTATTTTATGATAAACAACTTATATACACTGCTGTTTCCATGACATAGACTGGCCAGGTGAATCCAGGTGAAAGCTATGATAGCTTATGGATGTTACTTGTTAAATCCACTTCAATCTGTGTAGAAGAAGGGGAGGAGACAGGTTAAAGAAGGATTTTTAAGCCTTGAGACAATTTAGACATGGATTGTGTATTTGTGCCATCCAGAGGTTGAATGGGCAAGACAAAATATTTAAGTGCCTTTGAAAGGGGTATGATAGTAGGTGCCAGGCGCACCGGTTTGTCTCAAGAACTGTAACTCTGCTGGGTTTTTCATGTTTTTCAACAGTTTCCCTTGTGTATCAAGAATAGTCCACCATCCAAAGGACCTCCAGCCAATTTGACACAACTGTGGGAAGCATTGAAGTCAACATGGGCCAGCATGCCTGTGGAACGCTTTCGACACCTGGTAGAGTCCATGCCCCATTGAATTGAGGCTGTTCTGAGTGGAAAAAGGGAAGGGGGTTGGGGGGAGGGGTGGAACTCAATATTAGGAAGGTGTTCCTAATGTTTTGTATACTCAGTGTATGTACCCTACCATTAGCAACGTTATTTTCAGTTCTAGCGTAAATGAGTTTAAATTAAATAGACCGAAAACAGAACGACCGCAATGTTATTTTTGTACCTGCCGGTGGGGCGGGAGTAACACAGCCTTGGGACAGAAGTAACAGCTGACGAGAAGTACACAATATTTATCTTATCTCCATGTTTCTGGTTTGTAATTGTCATGCCTACTCCTGCTCCCTCCCTCCTGCGCTCTACGTTACCGCTCTACGAACCGCTGGTCTGCTAACCACCCGTCCTGGGTTATTGCTCATACGTATTCCCCATCATTATGTACACCTGGTCGTCATTCCCTCCTTTATTACTCCCACATTATTTAGCCCTCAGTTGTCTTCAGTCACTAGGTGTTATGGTTTTCTCTCACGTTCAGTACGCTCCTCATGTTTGTTCATCTGCATCGGTTCTTTATTAAACTCACCTGCACCTGTTTCCTGACTCCCTGTGTATACGTTACAGAATAACACCTCAACAATATGGAAACAGCAGAAGGTTCAACCCTCTTCCAGACGGTTAACGAACAAGGTCATCTACTCTATCAACACCATGACCAGCTGGCCGAAACTGGGTACGGCCATGGAGGAGGTCCTCCGCGTTCCCCACTGCCTCGACACCACCAGGAGGTCCTATCAGAGGACCTCCTACCACAGGTCGTCACAATGAACCAGCCTACCCAGCCGTCCTCCCAGGTCAGCGATGCCTGACTATCCCTTCTGGAGAAATATGATGGCACGCCATCGAAATGCCATGGTTTCCTACTCCAGTGCTCCCTCTATTTCGCCTATCAGACAGAAGCCTCCACCACCAAAAGGTCAAAGGTTGCCACGGTCATTTCCCTGCTGACTGGTCGGGTTTTGGAGTGTGCTACAGCCGCCTGGGAGAGGGGAGAGGAAGAGCTGGTTTCCAATGAGAGGTTCATGGCTCCATTCAGGGGGGTCTCTAAATCCTTTCTCTAAATCCCTTCTCTAAATCCTGCAATTTATCCCTCTCTCTGGTCTATCCAGGTTGCTGAGGCACTATTCCAGCAGGTCTTCAGGGAGTATGACCTTCCGGAGAACATCGTTTCCTACCGTGGTCCCAAGTTCATGTCGCGGGCCGGGAAAGCCTTTATGGATAAGCTATGGGTCACTGTCAGCCTCACATCTGGGTACTGGCCTCAGTTCAACGGACAGGTGGAGAGGATCAACCAGGAGCTGGGGAGGTTCCTAAGGAGTCACTGTCAGGACTGACAAGGTGAGTGGGCCCGGTTCCTTCCCTCGGCGGAATACACCCAGAACTCACTTCGACACTCCTCCACCAGGCTGATTCCCTTCTAGTGCATCAGCCGGCCCTGGCTCCATGGACTGGCCACCCCTCAGAACCTGGTTCCTCTCTAGGTTTCTTCATAGCAAGTTTTTCCTAGCCACCGTGCTTCTACATCTGCATTGCTTGCTATTTGGGGTTTTAGGCTGGGTTTCTGTATAGCACTTTGTGACACCTGCTGATGTATAAAGGGCTTTATAAATAAATGTTATTAATTGATTGACTCCGAGCTAGACCGAGGCCCCTGCAGTGGATGAGTGGTTCTGGCGCACAGAGGAGGTGTACACCGCCCACGTGAGGCTCCAGCGTGCCGTCCACCTTCAGAAGGATCAGGCGGACCACCACCACAGTGATGCTCCAGTGTTCCATCCTGGTGACCGCGTCTAGCTCTCCACCAGGAACCTTCTACTCAGCCTTCCCTGCTGGAAGCTGAGCCCCCGGGTTTGTGGGGCCCTTCAAGGTCCTCCAGAGGGTCAAAGAAGTAACCTATTGTCTCAAACTCCCCACCAACTACAGGATCTCACCTTCCTTGCAAGTTTCCCGCCTCAGGCCGGTGATTCCAGGACCCCTGGCTGATGCTCTCCCCCACGACACCCCGCCACCTCCCCTGGACATCGAGGGGCCCCCCGCATATGCTGTTAGGTCCCTCCTGGACTCTCAACGTCGTGGGGGTTGGCTCCAGTACCTAGTGGACTGGGAGGGGTACAGTCTGAGGAGTGCTCTCTGGTCCCGGTGGGGGACATCCTGAACCCCAACATCATCCGTGGAGCGGGCCATTCGGACCGGCACGCACCTCGCTCTCTGGGCCATCCTCCTGGCCGGCGTCATCCTGCGGATGAAGCTGGACGTCGATGGGGGTACTGTCCTGCCTACTTCTGCTCCCTCTCTCCATCCTGTTCCTCAATGTTTATAACATTTTACTACAGGTCATCAGTTTACATTGTGTTACTTTCGTCTCTCCTGTAACTTCTCCCAGGCTAGCACCCAAGACTAGCTAGCATGGTACATGAAACTTATGCTGTCATTATGTTTGTAACCTTAAACAGTTAATCACAACTCTACAACAACTCTTGTTTTACTTACATCGCTCAAAACCACTTTTTGTTGATAACTCGGAAAAACATGGTCAGACTGGGCTGTTTCTTTTGGAGGGAGGTCGTCCTCCACATTAGGAACATGCTGACTTCACTACATCATTCTAGCTTCTGTGTTATCTGAGAAAATGGGCATGTAACTTTCACCCAGTGTTATTTTCATCCCAGCTCTTCATCCCAGCTCTGCCCTATATATGTATACTCTTCTGACATTGGTTTATCCTTTGTTTGGATAAATGTATCCTCTGTTTGGTTGGTGAGGGGAGCTCATTGTGCTCTATTTTACACGGGGGATCTGTTCAGATCTCCAAGCTGGATCCAAAAAGGTCACAGTTTGGACAAATGCCAGGTGGACTGTTTCATCTGTAGGCCAGTGGGCCTGTTTTATGGGGCTTTTTGCAGAATTATCGATATTTGGTTAATAATGGGGGCCTCAAGGAAAAATATGGACTGGTGTGGGGGCCCCGGGGAAAGAAATGGACCGGTGTGGAGGCTCTGGGGAAAGAAATGGACTGGTGTGGGAGCTCTGGGGAAAGAAATGGGCCGGTGTGGGCTCTGGGGAAAGAGTTGACCGGTGTGGGAGCTCTGGGGAAAGAAATGGACCGGTGTGGGAGCTCTGGGGAAAGAGTTGACCGGTGTGGGAGCTCTGGGGAAAGAATAGACCGGTGTGGGAGCTCTTGGGGAAAGAATAGACCGGCGTGGGAGCTCTTGGGGAAAGAATAGACCGGTGTGGGAGCTCTGGGGAAAGAATAGACCGGTGTGGGAGCTCTTGGGGAAAGAATAGACCGGCGTGGGAGCTCTTGGGGAAAGAATAGACCGGTGTGGGAGCTCTGGGGAAAGAAATGGACCAGTGTGGGAGCTCTGGGGAAAGAGTTGACCGGTGTGGGAGCTCTGGGGAAAGAATAGACCGGTGTGGGAGCTCTGAGGAAAGAATAGACCGGTGTGGGAGCTCTGGGGAAAGAATAGACCGGTGTGGGAGCTCTGGGGAAAGAATAGACCAGTGTGGGAGCTCTGGGGAAAGAATAGACCGGTGTGGGAGCTATTGGGGAAAGAATAGACCGGCGTGGGAGCTCTTGGGGAAAGAATAGACCGGTGTGGGAGCTCTGGGGAAAGAAATGGACCAGTGTGGGAGCTCTGGGGAAAGAGTTGACCCGGTGTGGGAGCTCTGGGGAAAGAATAGACCGGTGTGGGAGCTCTGAGGAAAGAATAGACCGGTGTGGGAGCTCTGGGGAAAGAATAGACCGGTGTGGGTGTCATGTTATGTCTTGTCCCTGTGCTTTCTCTTCTCTTCGTTTCCCCCTGCTGGTCATATTAGGTTACTATCTTTCTCTCTCTCTATCGTTCCGTTCCTGCTCCCAGCTGTTCCCCATTCTCCTAACGACCTCGTTTACTCTCTCACACCTGTCCCCTCTTTTGCCCTCTGATTAAGTCTCTATTTCTCTCTCTGTTTCTGCTTCTGTCCTTGTCGGATTCTTGTTTGCTTTGCCCTTGTCCCGTCCTGTCGTAATCTGCCTCTTCATTAGACGCTGCGTGTGAGCAGGTGTCTCTGTCCTCTACGGCCCGCGCCTACCCAGAGGGACCTGCAGTCTGTTGCCGCTAGCCCTGCAATTCTCCTCTACTACTAGAAGGAGGACTCTCCTGCAAAGATAGAGGATTTATGTTTTCCCTGTTTGGACATCTCCTGTAAAGATTGAGGATTTATGTTTTCCCTGTTTGGACATTAAAAGACTGTTTCTGTTGAATCGCTGTTGGGTCCTCACTCACCTGCATAACAGTGGGAGCTCTGGGGAAAGAATAGACCGGTGTGGGAGCTCTGGGGAAAGAATAGACCGGTGTGGGAGCTCTGGGGAAAGAATAGACCGGTGTGGGAGCTCTGGGGAAAGAATAGACCGGTGTGGGAGCTCTGGGGAAAGAATAGACCGGTGTGGGAGCTCTGGGGAAAGAATAGACCGGTGTGGGGGCTCTGGGGAAAGAGTAGACCGGCGTGGGAGCTCTGGGGAAAGAATAGACCGGTGTGGGGGGCTCTGGGGAAAGAATAGACCGGTGTGGGGGGCTCCGGGGAAGAAATGAACCAGTGTGTTAGAAATGCCCAGGAAGATTTCTGGTCCCAGTCCGTCCCTGCAAGGATCTGAACCTTCTGCATTCACAAAAACAGCAACTGAGCTCGCTATAAGCCGAGGAGAAATCATGCATGGTCAATAATGATACTCATCAGCAATTTGTTTGATATTTGTTCAGATGAATCCGAGCCAACAGGCTGAGTGTTCAGTAAATATGTTCTCTGTCCTGGACGAACTCTAAACAGGAGGACATTGGAGGAGGATATTTCACATTGTGTAGCTCTGTTGTATCAGTGTTGATTACACAGTCTCCTGTGTTATTCAGAGAAATACCACAGGTGGTCTATTAGACGTACTTTGCCTTGGCAATAGTGGCTTGCATCAACGTTTGAATAAAATAAAAATCATATTAAATGTTCCAACAAACACAGACTATCTATTGGTATGGAAAGATGACTAGTCACTGGGGAGACATGCAGAGTTCATTGAATTATTACAGGGTTGTTATAGAGGCCGTCCTCTATTTGACTTGCTTCATGCCTGCCCTGACCAACTCATCTGTTGTTATTTTGATAGCTGAAAGACAGGAAAATAACCCAAAGCCTGGTACTGACAATCCCCATTAAGCCATCCTCTCTCCCACTCATCATTGCTTATTTGGGTGGATGTTCCTGTCAGATCTTCGTATTAGAGATCTGTTTAGAGTGGGGCAAAAAATGTCATATTCAGGCTTCTGTCTATTCTAAGACAAATAGTATTAGAGAAATAAGCCTAAGAGGTTCTGTATCTATTATAAAAGATGCTATTGGATTTGTGTGATTTCTGTTTTCAAACCTCCAAGCATCAAAATGAAGCACAGAAGAATACAGCAGTAGTAGTCATGCATATATTGAGTGAAAAATCCATTGACATGCTGTGAGATATTATTTCGGGCCTCGCAACAAGCATGATGAAACATTGATTTTCACAGAAAAATAAATCCTTTTTCATAGAAGAATAATTTCAAAGTGATAAGACGCACCAAATGCTAAAATGGCTATACAGGATTTTAAAAAACAATACATTTGAATTGTACCAGTCCCTATTTAGTAGAGCGCAGTGACCTGCCATCTCCTACGGTACAGTAGTCTGTGGCTGCGTCCCAAATGGCACCCTATTCCCTGTATAGTGCACTACACTTGACCAGGGCCGATAGGGCCTGGAAATAGCATGTAGCATGGGACGTAGGCTGCCTCTGCATCACCACAGTGCCGCGGGCCAGACAGGCAACACAGTTTGGGCCTGAGTGTTTCCACAGCTGTAGCTGTTTCCACTCCAGCGAACATGATCTGCTGTTTTCTATCTGGAGGGTCGTCATCCACAAACGTCTGTACTGAACATGTCTGTGACTCTGGCCACATTTATATAACACTTTCATATAGAGCCCTGGTCAAAAGTAGTGCACTATAAATGGAATATGGTGCTATTTGGGATGCAGACCAGGTCATTATGAGCACAGACAATCACTACACCCACTAGGTCTTCTTGAGTATGATCCTCAACTCACCCATGATTACAACAGTACAGAATCACAAAATCAACCCTGGGCTCTGTCATGGTATATCATTACAGTATAGATCCATGGGTATATCAGGTTAGATTATGTTAAGGTTGGCTCTGTAATGGTATATCATTATAGACCAGTGGGTATATCAGGTTAGATTATGTTAAGGTTATCTCTGTAATGGTATATCATTGGCCTCCAACTGCTCTTAAACGCTAGTAAAACCAAATGCATGCTTTTCAACCGATCGCTGCCTGCACCCGCATGCCCGACTAGCATCACCACCCTGGATGGCTCCGACCTTGAATATGTGGACACCTATAAGTACCTAGGTGTCTGGCTAGACTGCAAACTCTCCTTCCAGACTCATATCAAACATCTCCAATCGAAAATCAAATCAAGAGTTGGCTTTCTATTCCGCAACAAAGCCTCCTTCACTCACGCTGCCAAGCTTACCCTAGTAAAACTGACTATCCTACCGATCCTCGACTTCGGCGATGTCATCTACAAAATTGCTTCCAACACTCTACTCAGCAAACTGGATGCAGTTTATCACAGTGCCATCCGTTTTGTCACTAAAGCACCTTATACTACCCACCACTGCGACTTGTATGCTCTAGTCGGCTGGCCCTCGCTACATATTCGTCGCCAGACCCACTGGCTCCAGGTCATCTACAAGGCCATGCTAGGTAAAGCTCCGCATTATCTCAGTTCACTGGTCAGGATGGCAACACCCATCCGTAGCACACGCTCCAGCAGGTGTATCTCACTGATCATCCCTAAAGCCAACACCTCATTCGGCCGCCTTTCGTTCCAGTACTCTGCTGCCTGTGACTGGAACGAATTGCAAAAATCGCTGAAGTTGGAGACTTTTATCTCCCTCACCAACTTCAAACATCAGCTATCTGAGCAGCTAACCGATCGCTGCAGCTGTACATAGTCTACTGGTAAATAGCCCACCCATTTTCACCTACCTCATCCCCACAGTTTTTATTTATTTACTTTTCTGCTCTTTTGCACACCAATATCTCTACCTGTACATGATCATCTGATCATTTATCACTCCAGTGTTAATCTGCAATATTGTAATTATTCGCCTACCTCATGCCTTTTGCACACATTGTATATAGACTCCCCTTTTTTTTCTACTGTGTTATTGACTTGTTAATTGTTTACTCCATGTGTAACTCTGTGTTGTCTGTTCACACTGCTATGCTTTATCTTGGCCAGGTCGCAGTTGCAAATGAGAACTTGTTCTCAACTAGCCTACCTGGTTAAATAAAGGTGAAATAAAAAAATAGACCAGTGGGTATATCAGGTTAGATTATGTTAAGGTTATCTCTGTAATGGTATATCATTATAGATCAGTGGGTATATCAGGTTAGATGATGTTAAGGTTGGTTAATAATGCTGAACTCCTGATAACAGTGACGAATAGATGCAGTGGAATGACTATGCCTATAAATGCATGAAACCAGGTGGTCAGGTAGAGATTGTTGTCCTTGATGATGTTGGACAAGGTGTTCAGTGATCCATTAGCGTGTCGTGTGTGTGTGTGTGTGTGTGTGTGTGTGTGTGTGTGTGTGTGTGTGTGTGTGTGTGTGTGTGTGTGTGTGTGTGTGTGTGTGTGTGTGTGTATATATGTGTCCTAGTCAGAGGACTGACTTATCTATACCTGGTAACCTAGAAAACATAGATAGCAGGTAGCCTAGTGGTTAAGAGCGTTGGGCCAGTAACTGAAATGTCGCTGGTTTGAATCCCTGAGTCGACAACGTGGAAAAATCTGCTGTTCTGCCCTTAAGCAAGGCAATTAACCCTCAACAACAACTGCTTGATTAAGGCACTGCACCTCTCTGATTCAGAGGGGTTGGGTTAAATGTGGAAAACACATCTCGGTTGAATGCATTCAGTTGCGCAACTGACTAGGTATCTCCTAAATCTAGTAAGCTAGGTGACTTATCTTAACGTAGGTGACTCGTCCAAACCTACTAACCTAGATGCAACACAGAGGGCCAGCTATGTTAATTACCTATATATAGAATGACTTAGTGAACTGGTGACAATTTGAAGGATCCCTATCAATCATTTAATTGGTTTGTCCCAAATGGCACCCTATTCCCTTTATAGGGCTCTTGTCAAAAGTAGTCTGAAATTAAAGGAATAGAGTGCCATTTGGGACACACCCTGAGATGCAAACAGACAAGAAAGGAAATGTGACAATCCTGTCCTCTTAAGAGCTAATGAATCTGATTAATAAAATAACATGAAAAATATGTCTGTAAGATATACACTAATTAGCTGATTCCCCTGTATCATTAAACATGAAGGGGAAAGTTTGTGAGGTGAAGAAAATAGCATAGCTGATGAGTCACTGTATAAGACACTTGCAAAGTTATCTATACCTAGTTAATAAATAATGTTGGAAATGAATTGGGTAGTTGTTTGGGTTGTCTTGGTGATTGGTCTACCATAATTGTAGAAACCTGTATTGCCATTGCATATGCCCTGATTCTGACAAGTGTAATGAAAGAGTGGGAGGGACTGAACACCGACTGAACAGATAAGACATTGTGCATTGATGTCCTCCTCTTGATCTTTGAATATGTTAACTGTACAATCTGCCTGCCTCATCACATCTTATTTATAGATCGCTGTTTTGTCTTCAAATAGCTTTCTTTTCATTCTACACGACCACCAGACACAATCCATTCAGCGGTAAATACTGATTTATGTGGATATCAGTGCATTACATTCACAATTGTATACATTGACATATCCCTATGTTCTTATTACCCATGCAGGGCAGTCCGGTGTGTCGTGCTCTGCATACTTTTGTCCTGTATAATTGAGTATCAACATGGCTCAATACCATTTGCCTGGAACTGCTGATTCTCTGCGTGACAGGCTTTGTCAAGTAATTCATAGTTTGCTGAATAGAGTAAATTGTCTGGTTTAACCCCCCTTCGAGTAGCAACCAACTGCACAACGATGGACTTCACGTTTTGCTACAGGTGCTTGTCATTCCAAGAACGAAACGATACCCTGTTAGACACACTTTTCCTGTTTCCTTTATTCATGCCTTGCTTGGCAGAGATGCGGGCCCAGACCGAATTTAGAGAATGTATTTCCCCTGTGGAAACTGGCTGTGGATCGGTAGATTGGATGATGAGCAGTTTGAGTACCAGAGAAGCAGCCATCTGGTAAACACAATGAAGCTTGTTTGTTTGTTTCAAAATATGGCTGTAATTCCCTTGAAATCAATGTATTCATTCTCTATATCCTTGATTCATCTGTTCTAGTGGCAGATTTTGCGACATTCAAATTAATTACATGAATTGTCAGTAGAAAGGTGGAATTTGACTTGAAATGTCAGCCTTAAGCAAGCAGAATAAAAAAGGAAGTCCACATACATCCCACCACGTACAGCTGAAGCTAGCTAGAGGTATTTATCTGTGGAGATCAACACACAAGCCTCACAGAGAATATGTTTGAAGACAGGCTTAATTAACGTTCTTAATCAAGCCCAGCAGTGATCTTGATTCGTTTTTGTTTTTCTTCTTTAAAATTAATCATAGTTGCAAATCCCCCTGGAAAACCTCTTGATACTCAGTATGAGTTGCAGTGTTTACTGAAGTTATTCAAAGGTCTCAGTTACCTTGGGTACACATCAACATCATCTCTCTCTGGCCGTCCCGTGTCTTGACTTCTCTATGAGGGGAACAGAGTGTGGAGGAGCACCTAGTGAGGGTGTGGAGGATCCCTTTCCCTTTTGAATGATTTGAATCATCCTGACTGTTAGATGTCTGTCAAAAGACCAAAGCCAAAGCCCTAATACTTCTCTGAACAGAAAGTCTCTCTCTGCAACATCTGGCAGGGGTAGACGTGGCCTGTAGCCATTGAAAGTCCATGAATGCATTAATGAGTTATCATTAAGAGTGCAATTATTTACAGCTATTATTCATGTGATGGCATCTTATGACATAAATCTTATAGTATGATTATCTAGTTATTATAGCATCTCAAATAGGACTATTGAGTATGTTGATTTCTCTCACTGGTCCTACTATTGTCTCCTTTATATTGAGAGATAATATCCCGTCTTATGACACACTACTGTGAGAAGAGCAACAGTGCCATCTAGTCCAGATTCTCAGCACAAGCCTGTAGCCTCCCCCACATACTGTATCTGTCACGCCCTGGCCATAGAGAGGCTTTTTATTCTTTATTTTGGTTAGGCCAGAGTGTGACTAGGGTGGGCATTCTATGTCCTTTTTTCTATGTTTTGCATTTCTATGTCTTGGTCTGGTATGGTTCTCAATCAGGGACAGCTGTCTATCGCTGTCTCTGATTGAGAACCATACTTAGGTACCCTTTTCCCCCATCTGTTTTGTGGGAAGTTAACTTTGTCTTTGTTCAGGGCACATAGCCCAAAGCTTCACGGTTTGGTTTATGTTCTTCATTTGTCGGCGTCATTTTGAATAAAGAAAAAATGTACGCTTACCATGCTGCACCTTGGTCCAGTACTTCAGCCAGCCGTGACAGAACTTCCCACCACCAACGGACCAAGCAGCATGGTAAGGTGGACTCCTGGACATGGGAGGACGTTCTGGATGGCAAGGGAGTCTACACATGGGAGGAGATCCTGGCGGGAAGGGATCGCCTTCCATGGGAACAGGTGAAGGCAGCTAGGAGAGCAGAGGCAGTCAGAGAGAGGAATCAGCGGAATGTGGGAACACGGCTGGCAAGGAAGCCCGAGAGGCAGCCCCCCCCAAAAAAATTGGGGTCAGGAAGTCAGGAAGCAGACCTGAGCCAACTCCCCGTGCTTACCGTGGAGAGCATGGGACTGGTCAGGCCCCGTGCTATGGGGTGATGCTCACGGTGTCGAGGCGGAGCATTCACAGGCCGGTGTGCTCGGTGCCAGCGTCTCGCATTTGCCGGATGGAAGCTGGCATCCAGCCAGAACGGCTGGGGCCAGCTCTGCGCTCGAGACCACCAGTGCGCCTCCACGGCCCAGTGTATCCGGTGCCTCGGCCAAGGAAGAGGCCTCCTGGATGTCTCCCCAGCCCGGTGAGTCCTGTGCCTGCTCCCAGAGCCAGGTCTCCTGTGTGTCTCCCCAGCGCAGTGAGTATTATGCCTGCCTCCTGTCCGGAGCTGCCAGAATCTCCCTCCTGTCCGAAGCTGCCAGACTCTCCCTCCTGTCCGGAGCTGCCAGACTCTCCCTCCTGTCCGGAGCTGCCAGACTCTCCCTCCTGTCCGGAGCTGCCAGAGCCGCCCTCCTGTCCGGAGCTGCCAGAGCACCCCAGCCGCCGCCGTAAGAAGGCCCACCCGGACCCTCCCCTTTAGAGTCAGGTTTTGCGGCCGGAGTCCGCACCTTTGGGGAAGGGTACTGTCAGCTGTCTATCGCTGTCTCTGATTGAGAACCATACTTAGGTACCCTTTCCCCCCACCTGTTTTGTGGGAAGTTAACTTAGTCTTTGTTCAGGGCACATAGCCCAAAGCTTCACGGTTTGGTTTATGTTCTTCATTTGTCATTTTGAATAGAGAAAAAATGTACGCTTACCATGCTGCACCTGGGTCCAGTCCTTCAGTCAGCCGCGACAGAATCTTGATGAAAAGCTTGGCTCCCATATCTACTCCCCCATCCCAAAGAGATCTTACTACATCAACTGTGGCAGGAACATATATTCATAACTATGTGGTTAAACTGTAAACATTTACAGTAGTGGAATTGAGTTTGTTATTCTTACATATGGCATAGACTGTTCTGAGTGTACAAAACATTAGGAACATCTTCCTAATATTGAGTTGCACCCCCTTTCACAACAGCCTCAATTTGGCGGGACATGGACTCTACAAGGTTCCACAGGGATGCTGGCCCATGTCGACTCCAATGCTTCCCACAGTTGTGTCAAGTTGGCTGGATGTCTGGGTGGTGGACCATTCTTGGTACACACGGGAAACTGTTGAGCGAGAAAAACCCAGCAGCGTTGCAGTTCTTGACACGCTCAAATCGGTGCCCCCAGCACCTACTACCATACCCCGTTCAAAGGCACTTAAATCTTTTGTCTTCCCCGATCACCCTCTGAATGGCACACATGCACAATCCATGTGTCAAATGTCTCAAGGATAAACAAATCCTTCTTTAACCGGTCTCCGCCCCTTCATCTATACTGATCGAAGTGGATTTAACAAGTGACATCAATAAGCGATCATGGCTTTCACCTAGATTCACCTGGTCAGTCTGTCATGTTCCTAATGTTAAGTCAAACGTTTCCTCATTGTCTGTATTGTACATAAGTGATTATACAAATTACATCAGTGCATTTTTCAGGACTCCATCTTCTAATCTAAAATCAGACTTTTATTTAAAAAAAAAAAAAACATTTTGTGTTTTGTAAAAAAAAAAAAAACATTCTGCGGCTCATTTTTTTGCTTTGGAAATGTTCTGTACTCTATATCTTCATTGATCTTTTCTGAGGTGAAAATGATATTTCTCATGGTGGATATCTGTGCTTTCTGAACACAGCAAGTGTTCAAACATTTCTAACCTTCCTCACTTCACTAGCGTTCATAATTAATCTTGTATACCTACTGTAAGTTACCATGTGGCAGAGGTAAGTGTTGACATTTGCTTTAATTAGCTGCATAAAAATGATATGAAATAAACAACCCTCAGAGCTTGTATGTGTAGTCACAAAATGAATACAGAGAGCAGACAATGCTTGTCCTTAAGTACAGAGAAACATTTTGTCTACAAAAGAGCATCACTGTCATAGTCATTTAAGACGAATTCAACCTGTCTCTTTAGTAATGGAGATGGAAATGTGTTTCTGTCTACCTCTGAGTCTGACTGAAGCTGCTGTATTTCAACCTGGGGTGGCAGGTAGTGTAACGGTTAAGAACATTGAGCCAGTAACCAAAAGGTTGATGGTTTGAATCCCTGAATCCCTAGGTGAAAAATCTGTCGATGTGTCCTTGAGTAAGGCACTTAACCCCAGTTGTTCTGGATAAGAGTGTCTGCTAAATGACAAACATGTAATCCCCTTCCCTGTATTTTTTACATTTCTCAAGGCTGCCTCTTCTGTACCTCTAAATATTATCTCTCTGAAAGGGGTCAAGGGTCAATAGTTTTTCATCCCGTGGTTTCCCGATTTCTTACACTATAGAATTAGCTAAGTGTCACAAAATTCCCCCCATCGCCTACGTATGAGCCCTGTCAGTCTGCCTGAAAGTCATTTAAAAGTACTTCAAACCTATTCAAAGCTCACAGATTACATTTATCAGTATAGAGTAAAGCCGGGCCGTAATTGTGCATCTTGTGTGTGTGTGTGTGTGTGTGTGTGTGTGTGTGTGTGTGTGTGTGTGTGTGTGTGTGTGTGTGTGTGTGTGTGTGTGTGTGTGTGTGTGTGTGTGTGTGTGTGTGTGTGTGTGTGTGTGTGTGTGTGTGTGTGCGTGCGTGCGTGTTTGAATTAGAGAGAGAGCAGGATGTGACACTGATGCTTACTGGTGTAGAGAGAAACTGGTCCAGTTCACTGTGAGAATCAATAATGAGTCCATTTTGTTCTCTTCTGGGTGGACATTTGTGCAAACAAGATGGTAAATTAAGAATTGAGAGCATCTTCACAGTACTAGAGGCTAGACTGAGACACTTCAGTCTTCAAACAGCTGGAGCTCTAGTTATTGACTGATGATCAAATCAACTGTGCTGATTATGTATCAACTTCGGCTAATTTGTCAGACCGCTGCCCTTATAGTGTGTATGTGTGTTTTTCCGTTTCTATCCCTAGTGGTTCTGGATAGCACCACACTCGCCTCGCCCTAAACCAACAGGCCTAATACTGCTCTCTGCACATCTAATTACTGTTCAGCTGATCCTCTTATATGAGTGATTTGAAATGTGCAAAGCTGTCATCAAGGCAAAGGGTGGCAAATATTTAAAAGACAACCGGGCCTACTATTTGAACCCAGGTGTGCTTGTTTGAGGGGTAAGTTCGTTCGACTGGGTTAAGGTTGTGGAGTGGTCGAAGAGGTTGACGGTTATCGCTGAAAGCAGAGTGCTGGCAGATCTGCTCTTTGAGACAGTTGAACAGTTGAATCCCAGGGCTCCTGCATATATCATCGTTGCTGCTGGATGACAATGTGACCCCTCTTCTCTGCGGGAAGTTCAGGCAGTGAGTTGTCATTCTAATCTGTACACAATCCTCCCTTTGATATTACATCTTCTCCACACTCAAGTTGAAAAGGACAAAGGACATGAGCATATAATTTCAAAATGACGAAAGCTATTTTAGAGCGGCTATTTAGATGGATATAGAGATAGACTCCTTGGTTGGACTGATTTCTCTTTCTTCGTATCATATAGCAGATGTTTTAAATGTTGTAAGGTGTAAGTTCAACATCTAGTTTTGATTTACATTTGCTTGAGTTGTCAACTAACGTCAATAAAAAGAACGTAATAAAAACGTGACTATGTTATTGGATTTAGTTTAAAAGTTTGGTGATAAAATATGAAATACCTCACATTGATGACTTTTTGCAAATCCAATCAGTTTTTCGAAGTTGATTCAACGTCATCACAAAGAATCTTTGGGTTTAAATGACGTGTAAACAACCAGTTTCTGCCCAGTGGGGAGGCACAATCCAAACACTGAGGAAAAGAGTAGGTTTACTAAGAATCTGGGCCTGACGGACTGAACTGAGGGCTGAATTATTGAGGATCAATTACTGGATTTAAATGTACATGAAATGTAGGTACACAAAGGATAGCCTATATACTGTATCTCTTGGTATATTTTGGACTAGCTGTCTATAGCAACGATTGTTATGGTCTTATTTCTCATCGGAAACAAGAGATCCATCAGGTCAGTCTGAAAAGAGACAACAATCTCTTCAACCACGGATGCATTTATGATTCAATTTGTCTCCTTGTGTTTTTGTTTTGAACCACTTTATCTACGGGTGGCGGTGCTTTTCTTTCACTAATAGTTCCTGTGGTTCCAGGAACCCATCCTTCAGTAGACATTACAGTCCATGTGCTTAAGGGTTGAGTCCCAAATGGTAGGCTAATCTCTATATAGTGCACCAGTTTTGACCAAGACCCATGGTCTAAAGTAACGAGTGTAATATAAAGGGAATAATGTGACATTCGGGACTCAGAACATGAGCTTTAGTATAGCACATGCTGCCACACTGTAACAGCCCATCAGTACACACTAATCACCTCTACACTGTAACAGCCCATCAGTACACACTAATCACCTCTACACTGTAACACTGTAACAGCCCATCAGTACACACTAATCACCTCTACACTGTAACACTGTAACAGCCCATCAGTACACACTAATCACCTCTACACTGTAACAGCCCATCAGTACACACTAATCACCTCTACACTGTAACAGCCCATCAGTACACACTAATCACCTCTACACTGTAACAGCCCATCAGTACACACTAATCACCTCTACACTGTAACAACCCATCAGTACACACTAATCACCTCTACACTGTAACAACCCATCAGTACACACTAATCACCTCTACACTGTAACAGCCCATCAGTACACACTAATCACCTCTACACTGTAACAGCCCATCAATACACACTAATCACCTCTACACTGTAACAGCCCATCAGTACACACTAATCACCTGTACACTGTAACAACCCATCAGTACACACTAATCACCTCTACACTGTAACAGCCCATCAGTACACACTAATCACCTCTACACTGTAACAGCCCATCAGTACACACTAATCACCTCTACACTGTAACAGCCCATCAGTACACACTAATCACCTCTACACTGTAACAGCCCATCAGTACACACTAATCACCTCTACACTGTAACAGCCCATCAGTACACACTAATCACCTCTACACTGTAACAGCCCATCAGTACACACTAATCACCTCTACACTGTAACAACCCATCAGTACACACTAATCACCTCTACACTGTAACAGCCCATCAGTACACACTAATCACCTCTACACTGTAACACTGTAACAGCCCATCAGTACACACTAATCACCTCTACACTGTAACAACCCATCAGTACACACTAATCACCTCTACACTGTAACACTGTAACAACCCATCAGTACACACTAATCACCTCTACACTGTAACACTGTAACAACCCATCAGTACACACTAATCACCTCTACACTGTAACAACCCATCAGTACACACTAATCACCTCTACACTGTAACAACCCATCAGTACACACTAATCACCTGTACACTGTAACAGCCCATCAGTACACACTAATCACCTCTACACTGTAACAGCCCATCAGTACACACTAATCACCTCTACACTGTAACAGCCCATCAGTACACACTAATCACCTCTACACTGTAACAGCCCATCAGTACACACTAATCACCTCTACACTGTAACAGCCCATCAGTACACACTAATCACCTCTACACTGTAACAGCCCATCAGTACACACTAATCACCTCTACACTGTAACAGCCCATCAGTACACACTAATCACCTCTACACTGTAACAGCCCATCAGTACACACTAATCACCTCTACACTGTAACAGCCCATCAGTACACACTAATCACCTCTACACTGTAACAGCCCATCAGTCCATAAGTAGCCTCTCTCTGTTAGATTAATAAAGTATTAGTGTACTCACATTAAGAGACGGTATGATGAACAGTCACCCATCAGTAAGTCCTATGAGTGATGATGATCAAGTTTGTGTGTGTGTGTGTGTGTGTGTGTGTGTGTGTGTGTGTGTGTGTGTGTGTGTGTGTGTGTGTGTGTGTGTGTGTGTGTGTGTGTGTGTGTGTGTGTGTGTGTGTGTGTGTGTACAGAGCATTATTATGTGTAACGCTAATAAGGTTTTAGAGGTCATTTTGCTAGTCTTTCTCATTTAGAAGAATGATTCAAACCTCTGTCATAAAATTGTACATATGAAAAGCTGTTTCAAATAAGCCATTTGTCTGATATATTGTCCTGTTCATACAGTGCATTCGGAAACTATTCAGACCCCTTCACTTTTTTCCACATTATGTTATGTTACAGCCTTATTCTAAAATGTATTAAATTGTTTTTTTTTCTCATCAATCTACACACATTTTTATTTTATTTTATATGGAAATACTACATTTACATAAGTATTCAGACCCTTCACTATGAAACTCGAAATTGAGCTTTCCATAATTATTTCATCCATTTTAGAACAAAGCTGTAACATTTCAACATGTGTAAAACTGAAGTGGGCTGAATACTTTCGCAATGCACTGTATTCTACCAAACAAACCAGAAAAAGACCTAGACTGCAGAACACAATGCCTTTAAGTTCAAGGACACATTTCAATAAACAAATGTTTTTTTTATCATATGCATGATTACCTCAGTGCTTCCCTCAGCTTGGGTCCGGGCAAACAAATCTTTCAAGAGCATTGATCTGTGTGGCTGCCTCTTCTCTCCGGAGCCTGTCTATGGACTTCTGAAGCTTCATCTTTATTTATGAGCACTAACAGTCGGGTGCACCTGCCCTACCCCATCTCCAAGTCTAATTCATGCAAATGGCATACTTTTAATTTCTTGTGGGAGCCTCATGGGATGGGAGACTTGGGATGGGGGTCTAAGGGAGGGAAATGGCACTGGGCCCTGCAACACAAAAACAAGCTCTTTCTAACAGCAGTATTCACTAACAAGGTGAGAAGAAACATTATTAAGGAAAATATGAAGTAATTATAGAAAGTAAGAAAGCGCACAAGAAATATGGTGGAGAGAAGAATATAGAATGCAAGCTATACACAGGGTCAGTTCCAGTACCATAATTACAGTGCACAGGGGTACTGGAGTAATTGAGGTAGATATGTACAGTGCATTCTGATATGTACAGTGCATTCCACATTTTGTTACGTTACAGCCTTATTCTAAAATGGATTCAATACAGATTTTCCCTCATCAATCTACACACAATACCCCATAATGACATCACAATACCCCATAATGACATCACAATACCCCATAATGACATCACAATACCCAATAACGACAAAGCAAAAACAGGTTTTTATTTATTTAAAAAATTACATTTTAAACAGAAATACCTTATTTACATACAGTGCTGTGAAAAAACTATTTGCCTCCTTCCTGATTTCTTATTTTGTTGCACATTTGTCACACTTAAATGGTTCAGATCAAACCATTTTGAATATTACACAAAGATAACCCAAGTAAACACAAAATGCAGTTAAGTGATGATTTGATTTATTAAGGGAAAAAAGCCTTCCGAACCTTCATGGCCCTATGTGAAAAAGTAATTGCCCCCTAAACCTAAACCCCCTAAGCCACCCTCAGCAGCAACAACTGCAATCAAGTGTTTGCGATAACTGGCAATGAGTCTTTCACATGGATGTGGAGGAATTTTGGGACCCTCTTCTTTGCAGAGTTGTTTTAATTCAGCCACATTGGAGGTTTTTGAGCATGAACCGCCTTTTTAAGGTCACGCCACAGTATCTCAATAGGATTCAAGTCAGGACTTTGACTAGGCCACTCTACAGCCTTATTTTTTTTTTTTTTAAGCCATTCAGAGGTGGACTTGCTGGTGTGTTTTGGATCATTGTCCTGCTGCAGAACCCAAGTGCGCTTCAGCTTGAGGACACAAACTGATGGCTGGACATTCTCCTTCAGGATTTTTTGGTAGAGAGCAGAATTCATGGATCCATCAATCACAACAAGTCATCCAGGTCCTGAAGCAGCAAAGCAGCCCCAGATAATCACACTACCACCACCATTGTAAAGCTCGTCGTTGCATGAAGAAGGAATGGACCAAAGCGCAGCGTGGTACTTGTTCATGATAATTTATTTAAACTGAACACTGAGACAAAATAACAAAATGGAACAAAACAAACCAGTTCTGTCTGGTGCAGACACAAAACAACTACCCACAAAACACAGGTGGGAAAAAGCTGCCTAAGTATGATTCTCAATCAGAGACAACGATAGACAGCTGCCTCTGATTGAGAACCACACCCGGCCAAACACAAAGAAATAGAAAACATAGAAATAAAGAAACTAGAATGCCCACCCTAGTCACAGCCTGGCCTAACCAAAATAGAGAATAAACCCCTCTCTATGGCCAGGGCGTGACAACCATATTTGACTGTTGGTATGATGTTCTTTTTCTGGCATGCTGTGTTATTTTTTATTTTCAGATGTAACGGGACGCACACCTTCCAGAAAGTTCAACTTTTGTCTCGTCAGTCCACAGAATATTTTCCCAAAAGTCTTGGAGATCATCAAGATGTTTTTTGCACTTTTGGGGTAATTTTGGTAGGCCGGCCACTCCTGGGAAGGTTCACCACTGTTCCAAATGTTTTCCATTTGTGGATAATGGCTCTCACCGTGGTTCCCTTTCCAGACTGTTCCCTTTCTCATCTATTCCTGAATTTCTTTGGATCTTGCTTTTTGAGATCTTTTGGCTTACTTCACTTTGTCAGACAGGTTCTATTTAAATTATTTCTTGATTCAACAGGTCTGGCAGTAATCAGGCCTGGGCGTGGCTAGTGAAATTGAACTCAGCTTTCCAAAAAAATTGATTAACCACAGTAAATTCATGATTTAACAAGGGGGGCAATTACTTTGTCACATAGGGCCATAAAGGTTCGGATAGCTTTTTTCCCTTAATAAAATTATCACTTAAAAACTGCATTTTGTGTTTACTTGGGTTATCTTTGTGTAATATTAAAATGTGTTTGATGATATGAAACATTTAAGTGTGACAAATGTGCAACAAAATAAGAAAGGGGGCAAATACTTTTTCACAGCACTGTAAGTATTAAGACCCTTTGCTATGAGACTCGAAATTGAGCTCAGGTGCATCCAGTTTCCATTGATTATCCTTGAGATGTTTATACAACTTGATTGGAGTCCACCTGTGGTAAATTCAATTGATTGGACATGCTTCGGAAAGGCACACACCTGTCTCTATAAGGTCCCACAGTTGACAGTACATGTCAGAGCAAAAACTAAGCCATGAGGTTGAAGGAATTGTCTGTAGAGCGTCGAGACAGGGTTGTGTCAAGGGAACAGATCTGCGGAAGGATACCAAAACAATTCTGCAGCATTGAAGGTCCCCAAGAACACAGTGTCCTCCATCATTCTTAAATAGAAGAAGTTATGAACCACCAAGAATCTTCCCCCTGGCCAAACTGAGCAACCGGGGGAGAAGGGCCTTGGTCAGGGAGGTGACCAAGAACCCGATGGTCACTCTGACAGAGCTCCAGAGTTCCTCTGTGGAGATGGATGAAACTTCCAGAGGGACAAACATCTCTGCAGCACTCCACCAATCAGGTCTTTATGGTAGAGTGGCCAGACGGAAGCCACTCCTCAGTAAAAGGCACATGACAGTCGGCTTTGAGTTTGCCAAAAGACACCTAAAGGACTCTCAGACAATGAGAAACAATATTCTCTGGTCTGATGAAACCAAGATTGAAGTCTTTGGCCTGTATGCCAAGCGTCACATCTGGGGGAAACCTGGCACCATCCCTATGGTGAAGCATGGTGGTGGCATCATCTTGCTGTGGGAATGTTTTTCACCGGCAGGGACTGGGAGACTAGTCAGAATCAAGGGAAAAATTAACGAAGCAAAGTACAGAGAGATCCTTGATGAAAACCTGCTCCAGAGCACTCAAGACCTCAGACTGGGGCAAAGGTTCACCTTCCAACAGGACAACAACCCTAACCACACAGCAAAGACAACACAGGTGTGGCTTTGGGACAAGTCTCAGTGTGCTTGAGTGGCCCAGCCGGATCCCGGACTTGAAACCGATTTAACATCTCTGGATAGACCTGAAAGTAGCTGTGCAGTAGGATGCATTAGGTTGTCCTTCTCAGTGGCCATCAGCATGAAGGCCTCTAGGTGTTCTTCTGAGAGAGTGCTCCCGAGGCTGCTGTTGATATACTTTAAGGTAGAGAAACTTCGCTCACAAGCTACCTGGGTAACTGAGAGGGTGAGTAGGAACTTGTATCCATGTATTCCTCCAATCCTGAACTTTTCAGTCTTTTCCACTGTACAGCGAGGCTCCTCAGCTCACACTGCAAATTGTCAACAGTTGCTCGGCTATCAAATCGAAGCTCTTGAGCTCTTGAAGGGCTTTCTCTGGAAGACCATTGGATGTTGTTTGGGAGAAGTTTCTAGGGTTCAGAAGGGCTAAGTCAGCATATAGAGTGCCATGAGACAGAAATCGCCTGTGGATACTATCTTTGACTGTATCCATAACTTGATTGTGGACTTGATCTTTATAGGCACTCTGCCTCTGTCAAAGCTTCATCTTGAGCCATCTCTCCAGATATGATGTTCTTCTTTCTTGCCCTTTTCTGTGGCAGAGTGGCTTCCACCTCTTCCAGCTGTGTCCTCATCCTGTTTTTTGATCTTCTTATTTGCAAACTAAACAAATTCTGTAGCTGCCTTAATATTGTCAAAGTCTCTCGACATGATTTTCAGGGTTTCCTGTGTAGCCACAACCATTCGATGGGCAGACCGGATGTCCATCCCACTTGTCTGCAGATATTTAGACAATGGCGACGTGTTCTCAAATATCCAAATCAAGGAGATAGTCGTCCTTGTCGCGTGTCCTGGCTATTCTTCTCCCACACATCCATCCTTTGGTAGGATTCACGGAGTAACACAGCAATGTCGTTAAGGAGAGCAAACAGTAACCCACTTGCTAAGACAACTTCAGTTGTGTCAAAACCAGATTAAGGAATAATTTTGCACGGCCAATTTTTCAGTTTTTGATATGTTAAAAAAGTTTGAAATATCCAATAAATGTCGTTCCACTTCATGATTGTGTCCCACTTGTTGTTGATTCTTCACAAAAAAATACAATTTTATATCTTTATGTTTGAAGCCTGAAATGTGGCAAAAGGTTGCAAAGTTCAAGGGGGCCGAATACTTTCGCAAGGCACTGTATTTGCATAGCACCATACATGCACTTGATTGGGGGACTTTGAGGATAACAGAGTAGAGGAGCCCTTATATTTGCCCTGCCTATTGGATGCTCCATCTGTAACATTGCCAATGTACTTGCTCATGTCTAATTTCAGTTTATCCAAGACATCTGTCAACAACTGGAGATGGTACTGTTCAGTGGATGCCTCACTCTTCACAACAGCCACAAGCATCTCTTGTACGTCATCTGTCACATATCTCACAATGACAGAGCACTGATCTTGAGAAGTTATGTACTGAGTTGTGTCGATCTCGACAGGGAACATTCCAGCTTGCTCAAGTTCACTTGGCATGGTCTCTTGGATAATGCTCTGAATTGTGTGAATGACGGTGTTGACAGTATTTTTTGAGAGGAGTGTGATTAGAGAACCTCTGCCTATTTCCCCAGACTGATGTAGGTTCTTGCTTTTCTCAATGCATTCGGTGAGATGTTCTTTCAAGCAGACTGTATTATTCCCAGCTGTATTATCACGTCCAAGAAATGACTGTGATCCATACTGGCGTCCTCTAATGTATACACAGCCTCAGACTGCATCCCACTGTAACTGAGCCCCCTCTTACCAATGACTTTCACTATGTCTACAACATGTTCCAGCACCTGCCTTCTCCTACTCTCTGTGGGCAGACACCTGACTGCCACTGAGCAGACTCCCCATTAAGCAGCGAGTCGGAGTCAGAGGCCGAGCCTTCTCTTGTCTCTACTCCTCCCGTTATGGGGTCTGAGATGCTGAAGCTTCCCACCATTAGCTCTGACAAATTGAAAACCATAGTCATTGGTGACTCCATTTCCCGCAGTATTAGACCTTAGTGCTGCTTTTGATACCATCGATCACCACATTCTTTTGGAGAGATTGGAAACCCAACTTGGTCTACACGGACAAGTTCTGGCCTGGTTTAGATCTTATCTGTCGGAAAGATATCAGTTTGTCTCTGTGAATGGTTTGTCCTCTGACAAATCAACTGTAAATGTTGGTGTTCCTCAAGGTTCCGTTTTAGGACCACTATTGTTTTCACTATATATTTTACCTCTTGGGGATGTCATTTGAAAACATAATGTTAACTTTCACTGCTATGTGGATGACACACAGCTGTACATTTCAATGAAACATGGTGAAGCCTCAATTGCCCTGTTTCAGACATAAGGAAGTGGATGGCTGCAAACTTTCTACTTTTAAACTCGGACAAAACAGAGATGCTTGTTTTAGGTCGTAAGAAACAAAGATATCCTCTGTTGAATCTGACAATTAATCTTGATGGTTGTACAGTCGTCTCAAATAAAACTGTGAAGGACCTCGGCGTTACTCTGGACCCTAATCTGTCTTTTGACGAACATATCAAGACTGGTTCAAGGACAGCTTTTTTCCATCTACGTAACATTGCAAAAATCAGAAACTTTCTGTCCAAAAATTATGCAGAAAAATTAATCCATGCTTTTGTTACTTCTAGGTTAGACTACTGCAATGCTTTACTTTTTGGCTACCCGGACAAAGCACTAAATAAACTTCAGTTAGTGCTAAATACGGCTGCTAGAATCCTGACTAGAACCCCAAAATTTGATCATGTTGCTCCAGTGCTAGCCTCCCTACACTGGCTTCCTGTTAAGGTTAGGGCTGATTTCAAGGTTTTACTGCTAACCTACAAAGCATTACATGGGCTTGCTCCTACCTATCTTTCTGATTTGGTCCTGCCGTACATACCTACACGTACGCTACGGTCACAAGACGCAGGCCTCCTAATTGTCCCTAGAATTTCTAAGCAAACAGCTAGAGGCAGGGGTTTCTCCTATAGAGCTACATTTTTATGGAATGGTCTGCCTACCCATGTGAGAGACGCAGACTCGGTCTCCACCTTTAAGTCTTTACTGAAGACTCATCTCTTCAGTGGATCATATGATTGAGTGTAGTCTGGCCCAGGAGTGTGAAGGTGAACGGAAAGGCTCTGGAGCAACGAACCGCCCTTGCTGTCTCTGCCTGGCCGGTTCCCCTCTCTCCACTGGGATTCTCTTCCTCTAACCCTATTACAGGGGATGAGTCACTGGCTTACTGGTGCTCTTTCATGCCGTCCCTAGGAGGGGTGCGTCACTTGGGTGGGTTGAGTCACTGACGTGATCTTCCTGTCTGGGTTGGCGTCCCCCCTTGGGTTGTGCCGTGGCGGAGATCTTTGTGGGCTATACTCGGCCTTGTCTCAGGATGGTAAGTTGGTGGTTGAAGATATCCCTCTAGTGGTGTGGGGGCTGTGCTTTGGCAAAGTGGGTGGGAATATATCCTTCCTGTTTGGCCCTGTCCGGGGGTATCATCGGATGGGGCCACAGTGTCTCCTGACCCCTCCTGTCTCAGCCTCCAGTATTTATGCTGCAATAGTTTATGTGTCGGGGGTCTAGGGTCAGCTTGTTATATCTGGAGTACTTCTCCTGTCTTATCCGGTGTCCTGTGTGACTTTAAGTATGCTCTCTCTAATTCTCTCTTTCTTTCTCTCTCTCGGAGGACCTGAGCCCTAGGACCATGCCTCAGGACTACCTGGCATGATGACTCCTTGCTGTCCCCAGTCCACCTGGCCGTGCTGCTGCTCCAGTTTCAACTGTTCTGCCTTCGGCTATGGAACCCTGACCTGTTCACCGGACGTGCTACCTGTCCCAGACCTGCTGTTTTCAACTCTCTAGAGACAGCAGGAGCGGTAGAGATACTCTTAATGATCGGCTATGAAAAGCCAACTGACATTTACTCCTGAGGTGCTGACTTGCTGCACCCTCGACAACTACTGTGATTATTATTATTTGACCATGCTGGTAATTTATGACCATTTGAACATATTGGCCATGTTCTGTTATAATCTCCACTCCTCATAGCCTGGTTTCTCTCTAGGTTTCTTCCTAGGTTTTGTCCTTTCTAGGGAGTTTTTCCTGGCCACCGTGCTGCATTGCTGCAGTGCTGCATACACCTGCATTGCTTGCTGTTTGGGGTTTTAGGCTGGGTTTCTGTACAGCACCTTGAGATATCAGCTGATGTAAGAAGGGCTATATAAATACATTTGATTTTTAATTTGATTTGATTTTGAATATCTGCTTTGGAGGACCTTAAAAAGTATGTCTCAGCACTACTTCTGTGCATGTTGCTCTTCTCGTGCTCTTCTACCCTTTGGTGAATGTTTCCAATCCGTCATTCCACTCATAAAAATACTGCTGTCAGTGGGCTTCGTAAATGCCACACAAATTGAACAGTATAACACATGGCTTTCTTCATTGTATGACAGCCATTTCCGATAGGTGCCGTCTTTAAAACAGAAAACCATCTGTACCACAGAGTTTTTTTATTCCTGCATAGGGTGGTAACAAAAAACATGTTTTTGGGTCATCTGACTTGGGTCTCGTAAAATAATCAAAAGTTGGTCTGGCATTCTGGCCTTTCCTGACTCTGTCTTCCACTGAAACTGGGCCTATCATCAACCTGGATATTAATAAAATAATATAGAAATGAACTGATAAAGGCCCAATTTTGAAAAATGACCAAAAAAAACAGTAGCAGACCCACTATTTCATATCAAGTGAATGAATGACAACACAACATGTTTTTTTTTGTGGCTTTACTCTCCGTTCTCACCGGACTGTTGGCATGATGATGAGTTTCAATGCATTGTCTAGTAAGAGGCGAAGTTGTAGGAACCCTGGCGATGAGGATCATAGCTAGCAAATCACTGTAGCCATATTCTCCCGCACAAAATATGAATTTGAGAGGGAAATGACTTGATTGGTTTTACAATATGTATACTATTTGCTACGAATGGCTGTATAGACATGAAATAAAATTAGCTAATTAACGTTGGTATATGTATAATGCAATTTAGCGTTTAGAACTACAAGGCAAAGGCAATCAGAAAGAAAATGCATATTTTAGCTAAGTAAAATTATACGACAGTGAATCACTGATACTCAAGTGATTTCCATTTCCCACAAAATCCCCACAGGGCGGGGAAATCTAGGCATTCAGAGCTTTGCTACGCTCAAATGTGAGTTTTTCCACTAGCCGGTTTGAACACCCAGTTACTGTACATCTTTACCTCACATCTTTCTTTCTGGTACATTTACATAGGAGTAGCTGACCAATAGTATTTGCATTTCACTCATAAATGATGATATAACATGTTGTATTTGTAACACATTTAGGCACATATCAACTGCTTCGGCTGCACTATCAAGGTTTCACTGTCTTCTCCTCTTTTACCTGCAAACCAGGTTGTGGTATCTGCCTCTTGCTGGTCTAGCACTTCCATGTTAAGGTCAGTGGCACAAGTACTACTACTACTACCGAATAAGTCGGTTAGTTTACTTGCATTTGAGTGAAGACTTTCGACTCTTTTGTCTCTTAACTTTTCAGCCCCACCCTTACATTTTTTACTCTGCTTTTCCATTTTCTATTGTAGCTAGTTTTCAAGCTGTCAATATGTGTGTGAGCGGGACTAAGGGTTGCATAGACGTTAGTTTGGAATAGACCAACGGGGTTGGCCTGTGTCGCTCAACCTTCTGCCAACTTTTTTGTTAGTAGTAAAAAAGAGGTTGACCAGCCCACCGGGAATTCTCCCGGTGCTCCCAGTCCACTACTGCCTGGTACACAGGATATACACAGCACTGCCTTTATCAGGAGTAAATGCCATAGCCAAGGCAATATATCACCTGTCAGTGTGTGATCATTATGAAGAGAGTGAAATCATTGTTCAAAGAATCTATTCCACCCATTTGAAATAATCCCAAACCTTTTCATGATCAAAATGAGGGACCTGACATTGACTATCAGACCAGCGCTGTAACTCTGTATCTGATTGTAAGAAAAGAGCACACTACTTGAAGAGTGGGTCACTGCTAAAGGCAAGTCAACATTTTCAAAAGGCCCCAGCAATAGTGATCTGCTCGGCACGACATACGCACACACACACACTTCTGCTGTGTGGAGGTTTAAGCGAGGCCATCTTCTCTTTGCGTTTAGTTGTGATTTGCTCTCTGCTGTTTTATTTCAGCTGCTATCGCTGACAGGCAGCTCTGGCTCATAAGCCTCTGTGATTTAATCCATAGTGGCACTTAATCAGTGGGTGGTATAATCTCCTATTGGACCTAGAGAGTTTGATCAAGTGGTACAATAGCCAAACAAGGGAGCTGTAATCACTCTACCAAACTTGTATTGCCTAATGAATATCTAAGTTGCCCTCAGCTAAAGCGCACTTCGGCAAATTCATTGAACATTCAAGCAAGCCAAAGACTGTGGTTAGTTACACAAGCTAGCACAAAAGCTGTATGTGTTGTGGCCAACTCTACAGTCGTGGCCAAAAGTTTTGAGAATGACACAAATATTCACTTTCACAAAGTTTGCTGCTTCAGTGTCTTTAGATATTTTTGTGAGATGTTACTATGGAATACTGAAGTATAATTACAAGCATTTTATAAGAGTCAAAGGATTTTATTGACAATTACATGAAGTTGATGCAAAGAGTCAATATTTGCAGTGTGACCCTTCTTTTTCAAGACCTCTGCAATCCGCCCTGTCATGCTGTCAATTCACTTCTGGGCCACATCCTGACTGATGGCAGCCCATTCTTGCATAATCAATGCTTGGAGTTTGTCAGAATTTGTGGGTTTTTATTTGTCCACCCGCCTCTGAGGATTGATCACAAATTCTCAATGGGATTAAGGTCTGGAAAGTTTACTGGCCATGGACCCAAAATATCAATGTTTTGTTCCCCGAGCCACTTAGTTATCACTTTTGCCTTATGGCAAGGTGCTCCATCATGCTGGAAAAGGCATTGTTCGTCACCAAACTGTTCCTGGATGGTTGGGAGTAGTTGCTCTCGGAGGATGTGTTGGTACCATTCTTTATTCATGGCTGTGTTCTTAGGCAAAATTGTGAGTGAGCCCACTCCCTTGGCTGAGAAGCAACCCCACACATGAATGGTCTCAGGATGCTTTACTGTTGGCATGACACAGGACTGATGGTAGCGCTCACCTTGTCTTCTCCGGACAAGCTTCTTTCCTTCCGGATGCCCCAAACAATCGGAATGGGGATTCATCAGAGAAAATGACTTTACCCCAGTCCTCAGCAGTCCAATCCCTGTACCTTTTTCAGAATATCAGTCTGTCCCTGATGTTTTTCCTGGAGAGAAGTGGTTTCTTTGCTGCCCTTCTTGACACCAGGCCATCCTCCAAAAGTCTTCGTCTCACTGTGCATGCAGATGCACTCACACCTGCTTGCTGCCATTCCTGAGCAAGCTCGGTACTGGTGGTGCCCCGATCCCGCAGCTGAATCAACTTTAGGAGACGGTCCTGGCGCTTGCTGGACTTTCTTTGGCGCCCTGAAGCCTTCTTCACAACAATTGAACCGCTCTCCTTGAAGTTCTTGATGATCCGATAAATGGTTGATTTAGGTGCAATCTTACTGGCAGCAGTATCCTTGCCTGTGAAGCCCTTTTTGTGCAAAGCAATGATGACGGCACATGTTTCCTTGCAGGTAACCATGATTGACAGAGGAAGAACATTGATTCCAATCACCACCCTCCTTTTGAAGCTTCCAGTCTGTTATTCGAACTCAATCAGCATGACAGAGTGATCTCTAGCCTTGTCCTCGTCAACACTCACACCTGTGTTAACGAGAGAATCACTGACATGATGTCAGCTGGTCCATTGG
Source organism: Oncorhynchus nerka (assembly GCF_034236695.1). Classification (NCBI taxonomy): domain Eukaryota; kingdom Metazoa; phylum Chordata; class Actinopteri; order Salmoniformes; family Salmonidae; genus Oncorhynchus; species Oncorhynchus nerka. The sequence continues at coordinate 84,398,670 of NC_088399.1, read as the reverse complement.
TGGCAGGGCTGAAATGCAGTGCAAATGTTTTTGGGGGATTCAGTTAATTTGCATGGCAAGGAGGGACTTTGCAATTAATTGCAATTCATCTGATCACTTTTCATAACATTCTGAAGTATATGCAAATTGCCATCATACAAACTGAGGCAGCAGACGTGAAAATTAATATTTTCAGAATGTGTCATTCTCAAATCTTTTGGCCACGACTGTACTATGATTTGACAAAGAGCAGCAGGAGAGTTAATTACAAGCCCACAAGGTATAGGACAAGGCTAGGTTGTGTCCAGTATATGTTTAGAACATGTATTGAGACAGAACCAGTGTTCAGCTGAGTTGCCTGGGAGGTTTCAGATGTCTGAGGACCCAAACTAAAAGAGAGATAGATGTGTGTTGTGTGTTGTGCAGGACAGCAGGATCGTCAAACAGCCAATGGGATCATCCAGAGGCTTAAGGTGAAAGGTCAAAAGACAATTTCTAGGTTATACACTAGACTAGGATTTTGATTGATTGTACATGCCTTAATGTAACTAGCCACACTGACTTCTAATACAACACTATGGGCATTCTGAGGTGAAGTTGGCTTGGGATACATTGCTCTGACACAAGATATAGAGAGAATAAGGCAAACAATTTGTGTTGATACACAAAACACAGTCTTTTAGTTGATTGAATTATCTGCCGTCTCCTGTCAGTTGACTGAGCAGCTTCCTGAAACAGGTCACCCGAGATACAAGTCAGTATTAGACATCCATCCATGTCTGGGGACGTCCGGAGATGACGTGGAAACCGACCACTAAAGGCAACAGTGAGCACTGTTACCTTCAAGTAAGGTTTCAGTTTTTCTAGGGCGTTTTGGACTGGAATGGCGAATGGGCGTAAGCATCTGCCTCTGGTGCAAAAGGTTGCAAGCATCTGCCTCTGGTGCAATAGGTTATATGTTTGAAACTTAACATTAAACACCTTGGAATATGATGTTTGGAAAAACTTCGAAATTTGACGTTTGAGAAACATGGATGAAAGTCTAATTCTGACGTGACACTGTGAGAGCTTGTTGAGTTGAAAAGCTTTCTGTTGTCATTCTCCTTCCCATCTTTAACAGTACCAGATCCTACGCCAGGGGATGGTGCTAGTAGTCGGGTAGCGCCATCCAGTGGAACATAAAATGCTGCTGACATGTCTTCAAGTTCACTGTTAAAACAATAGAGTACAATTGACCATCACCATGACAGTGTAAATCCACTACCATGTGGACAGTGGTTCAAAAAGAAGACAGACAACCACAACACAGGATACAAACGATAATTAGGGTTGTACTTGTATTGCTCATCAACATGATATTGGTTATTCTGTTTTGATTATCGGGGAATAGATTTGGAGGGACTCAAAATGTGACGGAAATTTGTCAGAGATCAATTGGACATCTCTTGCAAAGAAAATGTCTTTAAATATAAAACAATAACCTCTGTCGTTACCCCCTACACTTAGTGTATATAAACATGTAAAGACAGCATGTAAAAAGAATACAGGGACACCTGGATCATCACTTTCTGCTTGGAGGTCTATTTTTCTTCTTTTCTTCTCATGATTATTGGATTTCTAACCAGGAGAGGAGGCTGCTCTCTCACTCATGGAGTCTGAGATACAGAGCGCAGTCCCTCCCAGAGGACTGGGGTTCACAGTTCTGCCAGTTCTGCCTGCCTGCCTGCCTGCCTGCCTGGAGCTGCCTGGAGCTGCCTGCCTGGCCCTGCTTGTCTGCCTCCAGACATAAAACCCTTCACCTTGCTGTAGCTCTGTCTGGCTGGAATCAGCTCTGGATAGGAGAAGTGTTTACTTAAATAACACACACACAGCTACTGTTTATTCCCAAGGCTGTCACCATAGCTCTACACAATGGGCAAAGCCAACGTATAATTTAAGTGAGAACTTAATATGTAAGCACACACTGTGCCAATTCCAAATAGCTGACCACAAAAGCCCTTCATTGACAGAGTAATGTAAAAGGTCTTTGTTTCCCACACTTCAGAGTCACTGTTTGGTCATTTTCATACTTTGTTTCTGTCATTTTCTGCCTCTTATCCTGTTTATAGAAACAGTTCACTTTTTTTCCCCTTCTCTTTTTTTTGGTCTGGTGAAATCGGTTGGGACGGACCAAGAATAGGGGGTGGAGTTGAGAATGCTTCACGTTTCTCAGACTGGTGCCAAAGGCTTGGCATGAAACGTTAACACTCTTCCCTCCAAATAGGTTTCTATGGTCCTAATAAGCAGTAGGTGTCTGCAAACATAGTAGTCCTTGTGACAGACAGGCAGCCTGGACAGTGTACTGTGCTTCTGATTGCTGATTATGTTTTCCAAAATGGCTGCACTTCTTGCCGGTGTACAAACCTACCCATGTGCAAACATGTTTTAGGTTAGGTACCATTCCATTATGTTTTCATGACCCTGGACCAACAAATACACTATATATACACTAAAATATGTGGACACCCCTTCAAATTAATGGATTTGGATATTTCAGCCACACCCATTGCTGACAGGTATAAAAAAAACAAACAGCCATGCAATCTCCATAGACGAACATTGACAGTAGAATGGCCTTACTGAAGAGCTCAGCGACTTTCAACGTGGCACCGTCATAGGATGTCACCTTTCCAAGTCAGTTCGTAAAATTTCTGCCCTGCTAGAGGGGCCCCGGTCAACTGTAAACGCTGTTATTGAGAAGTGGAAAAATCTAGAAGCAACAAGCAGCTGAGCAGCTGCACACAAGCCTAAGATCACCATGCGCAATGCCAAGCGTCGACTGGAGTGGTGTATAGCTTGCTGCCATTGGACTCTGGAGCAGTGGAAACGTGTTCTCTGGAGTGATTAATCACACTTCACCATGGATTGACAAATCTGGGTTTGGCAGATGCCAGGAGAATGCTACCTTCCCAATGCATAGTGCCAACTGTAAAGTTTGGTGGAGGAGGAATAATTGTCATGGTTCAGCCTAGGCCCCTTAATCTTAACGCTACAGCATACAACAACATTGTAGACGATTCGGTGCTTCCAACAGTTTGGGGAAGGTCCTTTCCTGTTTCAGCATGACAATGCGCACAAAGAGAGGTCCATACAGAAATGGTTTGTCGAGATCGGTGTGGAAGAGCTTGACTGACCTCAACCCCATCAAACACCAACTCCATATTAATGATTTTGGAATGAGATGTTCAACACGCAGTTGTCCACATACTTTTGGTCATGTAGTGAATCTGCAAGCATTATTGTATATTTTACATAAATAAAAAAAGACTTGCTGAAAGTTCTGTTCATATTTTAGAGTATTCTGCGTTAAAAAGATCGTTTCACATTGCAAATGAATGAAAAAATTTCCCTTAGGATTTAGCTGCCTCCCTCAGGCTACTCATGTCGACAGGCAATATCTCAACTCTCGTAGGTGAGGAAATCACACAAACATGCACAATGGTTCATTTATGTTTTCATATGGAGATATTTAATCTTTATATTTGTGTGCCAAATGTTTTTCAAAAAACATTTTATCAAAAATGATAATGGTACGTGCCTGATAAGATTGTGGTGGTGATATAGGTTGAATGACTGAATATAGGTTGTTGTAACTAATTATACAGTCAAAACTAGCTTGATGTTTTTGCAATATGGTAAAAGAAAAGATTTGACATTTATTCCAAACAGATACTGTGTACGTAAACCCTTTGGGCTGTTGCAATATTTCTGACTGCACAGGCCAGAATATGCTAGACAAGTTTGGACTTACACTGGCAAAGACTCAAAACAGCAGCCATTTTGTATGAAATGAAATCAACCCAACCATGATGGAAAATGTAATGGACAAGCCATACACAATAATTTGAATTTATCTCTGATAGTCTACTTACTGTATTACCCAATTCTCAATATTTAGTTTGCTATAATATAGAAATAATATATGCCAGTTAGCAGACCGTTTGATCCAAAGCGACTTACAGTCATACTTAATGCATACTGTATAGTGTATGTGTACTGTTATATTGTTACGTCATTGGGGAAATCCTTTACTTAAAGCCTGCAGGTATAATGGATTTTATAAAGCAGTTTTTCAACTGACTTTACATGGCTTACTTAAGACAGAATAAGGAGGTCATGCTTATGACAAGTCTTACAATGCATTATAACTGTATCATAATGGTTTATAACTTATTAGAAGCATGTATGAGCCTCTGTAATATCTTATAATAGAGTATGTCGCTATGTATCAACATTTCACAGCATCATTATGAGATTATTATGAGACATAAAAGGGTCATTCATGCTCATAACAACTCTTACAATGTGCATTATACTTGCAGGCTTTAAGTAAATCCGCTACCTGTTTCCTTTTCTGCAGTGTAATGGGTCAAGGTGAGTTTATCTACAATGAGTCACATACGTCAGTGAACCGATGAGTCAAAGGGCCTGTGACTATAGTCTAGTACATAAAGGAGAGACGGGTGTCACTTTCATTTCTTTATCAAAGCTGTGTGACTTCAGTAGAGCTGTTAGTTCGTAGGTCCTGTGACCTTCATGTAGCCGAAGCACTGTGGTCTCCAAGATGCCATTTAAGTTGTACTGCACACAGGAAACAACTCAATTACACTGACCCTCCCTTCATCCCTGCAACAACCACATCATCCGCCTCCCACTGCAGCCTAGGGCTGGACTACACAGAAAGGGAGGGGGAAAAGAAGAAAACCCCAACCATGATGAAAAACTCTGATGGAAATGTAGAGCGAGAGAATGAGGAAGAGGCAGAAAAGAGAGAAAGGAAGAAACAAACAGGGAGGGGAGTAAGAATAAGAGACAACGTGGCAAGAGGTTTTTCCAGTGTAGTCTTTGGAAAGGATGAGAGGACAGTGGGGTTATGTGAGGTTGTGGAGGAGCGCTGTGTTCATGCACAATATAATCACCTCAAATAGAGTGCAGGCCTGCTGTATTTACACAGCTTTTAAACTCAGACATAGTAATCATAGTTTAATCTATGGGCTAGCATATACAGTACTCTTTCCTACTCGTTATGCATAAATTATGTTCAACTCTATGTTATTATATGCTATGTAACATACCGTAACACGTCTCTCAAAGTATGTATTCTTTCGAGAGTAGGTATTCTGAATGATTGATTTTAAGCCTGTATGAATGATGATTCAATCATAGAACTAGATTTACTAGAATAGTTGTTCTGATTCTGTAGCTCCAATTCTATTCTCTGGTAGAGGTGTTTATGGTTGTTTCATGTGTGCTAATGAGTCCAGCTCCACTGAACTGACCAGACCTCTCTGGTGGGTAGTTTTTACAGTCTGAACATTGTACTGATCTGCTCCCCACCACACCATCCATCTTCTGATGGACATGTTTCCTGTTTACCACCAAATAAGGCAAGTGGAGCATCTGAACAAATCAAGTCACTGCATAATGTCACTGCATAATGTCACTGTACTTCAGAATCAGAATCACCTTTATTCGCCAAGAATATTTACATACTGTAAACCTGGAATTTGACTTGGTGAAATGCAGTGGTGGAAAAAGTACTCAAATGTCATACTTGAGTAAAAGTACAGATACCTTAATAGAAAAAGAGTCAAGTAGCTTCCCGAGTGGCACAGTGGTCTAAGGCACTGCATCGCAGTTTTAGCTGTGCCTCTAGAGATTCTGGGTTCGAGCCCAGGCTTTGTCGCGACTGGGAGACCAACGACGCACAATGTCCGGGTTAGGGGAGGGTTTGGCTGGCAGGGATGTCCTTGTGACTCCTGTGGCGGGCCGGGTGCAGTGCATGCTGACATGGTCACTTGGTGTAGAGTGTTTCCTCCGGCTGGCTTCTGGGTTAAGTGGGCATTGTGTCAAGAAGCAGTGCGGCTTGGTTGGGTTGTGTTTCGGAGGACGCACGGCTCTCGACCTTTCCCTCTTGGGACAAGAAGACCAATTGGATACAATGAAACTGGGGAGAAAAAGGGGTAAAAAAAAAGTAACCCAGTAAAATACTACTTAAGTAAAAGTCTAAAAGTATTTGGTTTTAAACATACTTCAGTATAAAAAGTAAATGGAATTACTAAAATATACTTAAGTATTAAATTAAGGTATCTTTACTTTTACTCAAGTATGACATTATATTCTGCAAGCACAATTATATTGTTTTTTATTTTACGAATAGGCATTGGCACACTCCGACACTCAGGCAGTAATGTACAAACAAAGCATTTGTCTTCTGTGAGCCCGCCAGATTAGAGACAGTAGGGATGACCAGGGATGTTTTCTTGATAAGTGTGTGAATTTGACCATTTTCCTGTGAAAATGTAACGAGTACTTTTGGGTGTCAGGGAAAATGTATGGAGTAAAAGGTACATTATTTTATTTAGGAATGTAATGAAGTAAAAGTAAAAGTTTGCAACAATGTAAATAGTAAAGTACAGATACCCCAAAAAACAACTTAAGTAGTACTTTAAGGTATTTTTACTATTAAGTACTTTACACCACTAGTGAAATGATGCTGCCAGCATTAGACAATATATGCAGACAGGATACAGTATAGATGGAGGAATTTACAGTCTAGATACAGTAAACAGTTACACATCATATGGATTTGTGTCGGCGGCTGACAGAAAAAGGCTGAATTGGAATATTTGTCAGACCATACTGTGGGTTGATATGAGGAAACTATTCATTTTCATACATGTCATGCACATCACTTATAAAGAGATGTCCTTTATGTCTATAATAAACACCTATAGTTCTTTACATTTAACCATATGTTGGCAACATCTAAATAATTTCCTGTACCCAATCATTTTCTCCAGACACATGACGTGGGGCTCTGTCCGTTTTTTAAATAAATGATAGGGGACTCCTTCATCTTTCAGGTTAAAGTCAACGTAGCCTCAGGTATAGAAGCATCAATCACTCCTGAGAGTCTACAGTTGTGAAAGACAGACCTACGTAGACTTCAAGTGACTGTGAGCTGCTCCTTCTCTCCTCAACCAACCTTTCAGTTTACACGTGTATTACCCCCAAAATGAAGGGATTCTCTCAGCATGCAATCACTGCCCTTGTGCCGATTAAATAGCAGGTCTGCCACACTCTCACACTGACTCAGGTGTGTCATTTACAAGGGAGCTTGGTCCAGAACAGAACAGGTTCTCTGGATCATCTAGTCTACCCTGGAGGCCTGGGAGCCATGGCAACACTGGATGACTGTAGTTCTAAATATGGCTGCTATACAACATTTTGTCTCAGTATTTTTGAAATACTGCTATATTGCTATATGTCTGTAACTTTATTATGTATGTACATTTATTATGTATGTAACTTAATTATTTATTTATTATATATCCAAACCATTTTTAGGAATGCTTTCCTCCTCTTTTTCAGTTTATGTTAAAGACAGTGTCAAGTTTTCCACCCTTTTACATTTAACACGAACATGTGACACATGATATTTTATGTTCTGTGCTTCCTTATCTGTGATATACAAGTATGAGCTATAACAGATTTCAGAAGAACCCAATAGGGCCTTGATATCAGATTTCAGAAGAACCCAATAGGGCCTTGATATCAGATTTCAGAAGAACCCAATAGGGCCTTGATATCAGATTTCAGAAGAACCCAACAGGGCCTTGATATCAGATTTCAGAAGAACCCAATAGGGCCTTGATATCAGATTTCAGAAGAACCCAATAGGGCCTTGATATCAGATTTCAGAAGAACCCAATTGGTCCTTGATATCAGATTTCAGAAGAACCCAATAGGGCCTTGATATCAGATTTCAGAAGAACCCAATAGGGCCTTGATATCAGATTTCAGAAGAACCCAATAGGGCTTTGATATCAGATTTCAGAAGAACCCAATAGGGCCTTGATATCAGATTTCAGAAGAACCCAATAGGGCCTTGATATCAGATTTCAACCAGGAAACCCCTCTACTAATAGCGTTGAGCTTTTGTCGTGTTTTCTGAGAGGTTGGAAAAGGACAGAAATTACTAGGGAGCTTGCAAGAGAAAGAGGATGAGGTGGGAAAGGGAGGAGTGAAAAAGGGTGGAAGAGGGAGGGAGGAGCGAAGAAGGGTGGAACAGGGAGGTGTGTAGGCTAGAGGGGAGAGAGACACCAAAATTCCTCCACTCCCTACTTTTCTTTGTTTCCTCTCATCAGTGAAAGTAATTCACACATAAAGAAAGCCATCTCTCTACCCCCTCCATCACCATCACGTACCCTTGTATTTGGTTTACTGTGTTTCCCCTCAGGCCAAGGAGAGGCTCCTATAAACCCCTCTAACACCACTCAAATGGTCCAGTCCTCAGCCTACCCACTGACCAGAGTGGGAGAGACCATTTGGGGAGAGGATGGGGGGGTGAGGGAAGGAGAGGATGAGGGGATGAGAGGAGTTTCAGCCAGGAGCTTATTCTCTTACATCCAGGCCACTGGATTCCATTCCTCTCCATTCCTCTCCATTCCCCTGCTTGTTTTTTTTCCACCAGAAGCTGACATGCAGCAGACTGAGACAGTCAAGGAGTGGTGGAAGTGATCGCTCTGAGGGTGGGGGTGTGAGGAGGGGAGGGAGAGTTGGGAAGGGGAAGGCCTGTTTTGGGCTTTCAGATGTCTGTGGAAAATGAATCACGGAGGCCTGTGCAGGGGGAGCGAGGAGGGAAGTAGAAACACATCTGGCCCTGAAAAAAAGAAGAATAGGAATTGGAGAGCAGCCGGTTTGCTATTTTCCTACGTCTGTGTACTGTAGGTCTCAGATACAAACTGTAGAATACTTAGTTGTCTTATGATGTCTTAAAAGCTGAGGTGTCAGGTGTGATGAGTGAGCTCTCTTCTCCTTATTGTCCACCCACATAAACAGCGAAACCTATAACATTGAGAAACAGACACAGACAGAAAGGAAGACAGATAGACAGACAGAGCAAAAACAATTAGAAAGAAATGAATGAGATACCCTATCCACTGTCGTCCTTGGTCTATAATGCTATGTTATTCTAGGCTTGAGAAGGCTCTCCCTAAATACTGACCAGTTTCCACAATACCCGAGGAGGAGGTGGAGGGAGAAGGAAATGCCAGGTTCCAATCCACTCTGGCTAGCCTGGCTTGTCATTAAGATTTTTCCCTTTCATTTTGGAAATGGTTTGGGGCGACTTGCCATAGACATTTCTTTTAACTGAGCCACGTCATCTAGCAGTCTACGTGAAGTTTTTGTAAATTAACTTTTGGAAATGGTGTAATGATATTAGCTACATGCTTCAGAATATACTCAAGGTTCGGTTTCATACATTATCACAAACTAGGTTAGTGGCTAAGCATGAAAATGGGATTGAATTTCAATATGGCATCTTATTCTGTACAGTATAATTTAAAAAAAGTTGAGATTCTTTGTAACCAATATCATGTGCAGTAAAGACATATAATTTCAAGTGTATTTTTGGTACCAGACTTTTATTAGCAGACAATATGTTAAGAGAGGAAGTAGTCCACGGATGGTGGAATACAGTGACACGCGACAGATACAGAAAAGGAGGAAAGGCGGATGAAGACAGAAGGAACAGGAGAGGGAAATAGGGAGGGAACATTCCTGACATCTTGGAGGAGACCCAGACCTTTGAGACTGCTGGGGAGAACTGGGTTGGATTTTGAGTTCAGACCACTTGGAGCTTGAAAACTGGCAGCATCTCTCTTTCTCTCTCTCTCTCTCTCACTCTCTCGCTCGCTCTCGGCTCTCTCTCCCACTCTCTCCCTCGTTCTCTCAATTAAATTCAAGGGCTGCATTGGCATGGGAAACATATGTTAACATTGCCAAAGCAAGTGAAGTAGATAATAAACAAATCTGAAATAAACAATAAAAATGTACAGTAAATATTATACTCACAGAAGTTCCTATATAACGATGTGCAATTAGTTCAAGTACAAAGGGGAAAATAAATGAACATAAATATGCCTTGTATTTACAATGGTGTTTGTTCTTCACTGGTTGCCCTTTTCTTGTGGCAACAGGTCACAAATGGGAGTTTATCAAAATGGGGTTTGTTTTCAAATTATTTGTGGATCTGTGTAATCTGAGGGAAATATGTGTCTCTAATATGGTCATACATTTGTCTCTCTCTCGCTCTCTCTTTAAAGTGAGTTAATATCTCTTCGATTCATTATATTGAATATGCAGTCAAATTGGTTTGACACTAAATGGTTTCAGTGTATCTACAAGGAATTGAAAGCTGATCGAAATTCGAATCTGGGCCTTGAGTGTAGTTCTTCTACCCACCTATGAACATTTCCGTCCGTAATTGGCACCAGGGTGAGAAAGAGGGGAAGAGAGGATGATGGGAAGGGAGGACCGTGGTGGTGTTAGAAAAAGAGGGTTACCAGGGTGAGAGACATGGCATTACAGGGGGCCATGTCTGTGGTCACAGGGGCCCTTTTACCTCCTCAACAGTACACAAACTGATCACACGCATAGAGGATCAGACCAGACAACACAGGGAGTGTGTGGCGCCAAATGAACTCCTGGCTAAAGGGCAGCATATGAGACTGTTTATCTTGGTACCTCTGGGACACACAGAGGAAACAGTCCTGATTCCAACTCAGTGTGGTTTATCTTGGTACCTCTGGGACACACAGAGGAACTGATTCCAACTCAGTGTGGTTTATCTTGGTACCTCTGGGACACACAGAGGAACTGATTCCAACTCAGTGTGGTTTATCTTGGTACCTTTGGGACACACAGAGGAACTGATTCCAACTCAGTGTGGTTTATCTTGGTACCTCTGGGACACACAGAGGAACTGATTCCAACTCAGTGTGGTTTATCTTGGTACCTCTGGGACACACAGAGGAACTGATTCCAACTCAGTGTGGTTTATCTTGGTACCTCTGGGACACACAGAGGAACTGATTCCAACTCAGTGTGGTTTATCTTGGTACCTCTGGGACACACAGAGGAACTGATTCCAACTCAGTGTGGTTCATCTTGGTACCTCTGGGACACACAGAGGAACTGATTCCAACTCAGTGTGGTTTATCTTGGTACCTCTGGGACACACAGAGGAACTGATTCCAACTCAGTGTGGTTTATCTTGGTACCTCTGGGACACACAGAGGAACTGATTCCAACTCAGTGTGGTTTATCTTGGTACCTCTGGGACACACAGAGGAAACAGTCCTGATTCCAACTCAGTGTGGTTTATCTTGGTACCTCTGGGACACACAGAGGAACTGATTCCAACTCAGTGTGGTTTATCTTGCTGCCGGAGCCGGAGAAAACACATCAACAGGGCCCTCTCACCAGCCACGATATCCAAACCATCTCCTATGGCTTACCTGTGTGTGTGTGTGTGTGTGTGTGTGTGTGTGTGTGTGTGTGTGTGTGTGTGTGTGTGTGTGTGTGTGTGTGTGTGTGTGTGTGTGTGTGTGTGTGTGTGTGTGTGTGTGCACTTGTGGATGTGCACATGTGTGATACTGAATGGTACTATGAACTCTAAACTCTGTCCAGGTATATTCTGTAGATGTAGGATCTTAATTTGAGCCAGTTGGCCACAGCATGAAAATAGGAAATGTTCATTATTACGTGGATTATCATCAATGGACATTTTTGTAGGGGTTGATACATTTTTCAGAAGGGAAAATCAAGTCTCAAATTTCAAAGTGAAAATTACAAACTTCAGAAGCCTTTTTAAACCTCAAATACACTACCATTTTTTACTTTCCTGGGCGATCAAATGAAGATCCTACATCTGAATGTGTTTATATGTGGACCAGAGGATCAGTGTGCTGCAAACTGAACATCCACAATGTGTTTTCCTCTTCTTTTCTTTTTTTCCTGAGATCACACATAAAGTACATTCCTGCATGTTCTAGCCAGGCTTGACAGACATGAATCAAATAGAAAAACATGTAGTCACTCCTGAACTCTGCTGGGTGAACAACAAGCAACCCAGTCCTTTTGTTCTGGAAGAGAGGAACAGATCAGCGAGAGGAGGGATAAATGGAGGAAAATAATTGATTAAATGTCCAAATGTATTCACAAACTGGGAGGCAGAGACAATCCATAACTATTTCAAACAAACCAGTCTATTATCACGTTTTCTCTACGAAGTAAGTCATTGTTTCAAGTTTCATTGACATACATGACTAATCAAGTTAGTATGTCTACTGCTCATGTTTAAATAACCACTGCTCAGTTCATTTAGTGACTTATACGGTTATGTTTAACAGTGCACTGAATCTGGTAAAAATAAATAAAAAACAGATCAAAGCTGGCCAAAGGACACCTTGGTCAAATCTGGAACAATACGGTCCTACCCACTAGTGACCCTGAAGGGCCATGTATTTCACGTAGCAGCATCAAGTTACAGCACATCTCAATCTCTCAACCATCACTGGCCGGCTACATAGTCACAGCCTCACCAAAGCTAGCCTGAAATGATCTCAAATGAAGGCCTGCAAAGAGAAAGAGATTTCTGCCAAGGAAGAGGCATAGAGAAAGAGTTGGAAAGAGACAGAGAAAGAGACAGAGAAAGAGACTAATTAAATACGGGTAGAGTACTATAGTGGTTCCCAAACTAGGGGTCGTGAAATATACACTGCTCAAAAAAATAAAGGGAACACTAAAATAACACATCCTAGATCTGAATGAATGAAATATTCTTATGAAATACTTTTTTCTTTACATAGTTGAATGTGCTGACAACAAAATCACACAAAAATTATCAATGGAAATCAAATTTATTAACCCATGGAGGTCTGGATTTGGAGTCACACTCAAAATTAAAGTGGAAAACCACACTACAGACTGATCCAACTTTGATGTAATGTCCTTAAAACTAGTCAAAATGATGCTCAGTAGTGTGTGTGGCCTCCACGTGCCTGTATGACCTCCCTACAACGCCTGGGCATGCTCCTGATGAGGTGGCAATTGTCTCCTGAGGGATCTCCTCCCAGACCTGGATTAAAGCATCTGCCAACTCCTGGACAGTCTATGGTGCAACGTGGTGTTGGTGGATGGAGCGAGACATGATGTCCCAGATGTGCTCAATTGGATTTAGGTCTGGGGAACAAGCGGGCCAGTCCATAGCATCAATGCCTTCCTCTTGCAGGAACTGCTGACACACCCCAGCCACATGAGGTCTAGCATTGTCTTGCATTAGGAGAAACCCAGGGCCAACCGCACCAGCATATGGTCTCACAAGGGGACTGAGGATCTCATCTCGGTACCTAATGGCAGTCAGGCTACCTCTGGCGAGCACATGGAGGGCTGTGCGGCCCCCCAAAGAAATGACAGCACACACCATGACTGACCCACCGCCAAACCGGTCATGCTGGAGGATGTTGCAGGCAGCAGAACGTTCTCCACGACGTCTCCAGACTCTGTCACGTCTGTCACATGTGCTCAGTGTGAACCTGCTTTCATCTATGAAGAGCACAGGGCGCCAGTGGTGAATTTGCCAATCTTGGTGTTCTCTGGCAAATGCCAAACGTCCTGCACGGTGTTGGGCTGTAAGCACAACCCCCACCTGTGGACGTCGGGCCCTCATACCACCCTCATGGAGTCTGTTTCTGACCGTTTGAGCAGACACATGCACATTTGTGGCCTGCTGGAGGTCATTTTGCAGGGCTCTGGCAGTGCTCCTCCTGCTCCCCCTTGCACAAAGGTGGAGGTAGCGGTCCTGCTGCTGGGTTGTTGCCCTCCTACAGCCTCCTCCACGTCTCCTGATATACTGGCCTGTCTCCTGGTAGCGCCTCCATGCTCTGGACACTACACTGACAGACACAGAAAACCTTCTTGCCACAGCTCGCATTGATGTGCCATCCTGGATGAGCTGCACTACCTGAGCCACTTGTGTGGGTTGTAGACTCCGTCTCATGCTACGACTAGAGTGAAAGCACCGCCAGCATTCAAAAGTGACCAAAACATCAGCCAGGAAGCATAGGAACTGAGAAGTGGTCTGTGGTCACCACCTGCAGAACCACTCCTTTATTGGGGGTGTCTTGCTAATTGTATATAATTTCCACCTGTTGTCTATTCCATTTGCACAACAGCATGTGAAATTTATTGTCAATCAGTGTTGCTTCCTAAGTGGACAGTTTGATTTCACAGAAGTGTGATTGACTTGGAGTTACATTGTGTTGTTTAAGTGTTCCCTTTATTTTTTTGAGCAGTATATATACAGTGAGGGACAAAAGTATTTGATCCCCTCCTGAGTTTGTACGTTTGCCCACTGACAAAGAAACGATCCGTCTATCATTTTAATGGTAGGTTTATTTGAACAGTGAGAGACAGAATAACAACAAAACAATCCAGAAAAAATGTGATAAAGTGATTTGCATTTTAATGAGGGAAATAAGTATTCTCCCTCTAAGCATTAATGTCGCGTTCAAAACAATTGGGAACACGGAAATCTCCAACATCCGACTTCAGTGCGTTCAAGACAACTGAGAACTTGGAAAGAAACGAGCTCTGACTGGGAAAAATCTTTTCGAACGATCATCCAACTCGGAATTCCAACTCGGGCCTCTTTCTAGATCTCCGACTTTCTGACTTGAAGACCACTGACATCATGATTTGACCTCGTATTTCCCTGAGTTCCCAGTTGTCTTGAAAGCACCATAAAACTAATGGTAGGCTACCCTTTGCCAGCGCATATCTGTGTGAAGCTGGATTCAGGGCTCTCATCTGCATTAAAACCAAATATAGATCCAGGTTGGATGTGACAGCAGAGATGAGATGTGCAACTGTCGACCACGCCCCCTGACTTTGAGAAGCTCCAACGCGACATGGATCAAACACACCCATCTCATTATTGGTGGTGAGATAAGAAACATTATGTCAGACTCATTTGCAATTGACTGTCATAGCCCCACATTAAAAGCATGTGATGCTGAGTTGAGAAGACAATCAGAAATACTGTTAGAATGTTCTTCAATTGACTGCCATAGCTCCAAATAAAAAATGGGTGGGGTCGCCGAAAATGTTCAGATGTCAAAATGGAGTCGTGGGCCCCCTAGGGTAGAGAGAAAGAGAGGTTAGAGACAGAGCAGTGAGTGCACTATATTTTTAAGTTATGTTAGATCGAAGTGGACAGTTTTTATACCTGTACCATTCTTTTCATAAAAGAGAGCAGCCTGACAGGAACTACTTTAAGATGCAAAAGAGCCTCCGTTTCAAAGCTTTGCTCCAAATCTTCTAATTGAATAAAGAGATTAAATAGTTTGGGAGCCAGAGGCACTTCCTAATTAGCGGTATTACTCTGCATGTGGAACCATGGGCTATAATAATAGTCTAGCATTTTAAATGAGCACCGTACTTTTACTGATCTTAGAGGATTCTGATGTTGGGTCTCTATGGTATTATTTACACTCAAATACTACTTTCAGTATTTAAAAAAACTAAGGCCTAAATAAGACCGGAGACTCTGAGAAAAAGTAGAATTGACCACGCAAAGGAAAAAGTAGAATTGACCACGCAAAGGAAAAAGTAGAATTGACCACGCAAAGGAAAAAGTAGAATTGACCACGCAAAGGAAAAAGTCGAATTTAGCATGGAAAGGAAAAAGTCGAATTTAGCATGGAAAGGAAAAAGTCGAATTTAGCATGGAAAGGAAAAAGTCGAATTTAGCATGGAAAGGAAAAAGTCGAATTTAGCATGGAAAGGAAAAAGTCGAATTTAGCATGGAAAGGAAAATCGAATTTAGCATGGAAAGGAAAGTCGAATTTAGCATGGAAAGGAAAAAGTCGAATTTAGCATGGAAAGGAAAGTCGAATTTAGCATGGAAAGGAAAGTCGAATTTAGCATGGAAAGGAAAAAGTAGAATTTTACAGTTGAAGTCAAGGTATGTGCTAACACGTGGTCCTGATGTATAGTTACGAGTGGAAATTGACCTGAAGAAAATATTTCCAATTTCACACTGCCCTCCCTGTGCTAGGGTAGGACATGGATAGACCACACGTTGTTTTAAGTCAACGTGTAGGTAGGAAGTCCAAGTTAATTAACAGTCCCTCTAAGCGTTCAAATATGGATGCAGTGCTTTAAAGTAATTCGTGTTGTTAAGGATCCCTCTGAATGTCGTGTTTAATATTGAACCATAACCAGGAATGGTACACCTCACTCAAATGTCTCACATTTTAGAAGGATCCTCAATCTTCAATAGAAACGTATAGTTCAGCAATTATACAATTTCCATGTTTGAAAGAAAGTAATTCTGCAAAAAGGTCATAAAAGACTAGGAGTGAGGTTATGATAAAGAGAGAGAGAGAGAGAGAGGGATAGAGAAAGAGAGGGGGAGTAAAGAGAGAGAGAAAAAACAGAGTTGAACAGAGGGAAGCAGAAAGAAACAGACAGAGAGAAAGAGTTGAGAGAGAGGAAAAGAGAGAGGGAGAAGTGAGAAAGTGAGAGAGAAAGTGTAATGTGTCTCTCTCCAGGCTGCAGCAGCACCAGTCAGGGCCTGTCCTCTTCTCTCCACACTCCTCTGTCTCCTTCTCTCTGTCTCTCTCCTCTCTGTCTCCTCTCTGTCTCCTTCAATCTGTCTCCTTCTCTCTGTCTCTCTCCTTCTCTATGTCTCTCTCCTCTCTGTCTCCTCTCTGTCTCCTTCACTCTGTCTCCTTCTCTCTGTCTCCTTCTCTCTGTCTCTCTCCTTCTCTCTGTCTCTCTTCTTCTCTCTGTCTCTCTCCTATCTGTCTCCTTCACTCTGTCTCCTTCTCTCTGTCTCCTTCTCTCTGTCTCTCTTCTTCTCTCTGTCTCTCTCCTCTCTGTCTCCTTCACTCTGTCTCCTTCTCTCTGTCTCCTTCTCTCTCTCTCCTCTCTCTCTCCTCCTCTCTGTCTCCTTCTCTCTGTCTCTCTCCTTCCTCTTTCTCTCTCCTTCTCTCTGTCTCTCTCCTTCTCTCTGTATCCTTCACTCTGTCTCCTTCTGCCTGTCTCCTTCACTCTGTCTCCTTCTCTCTGTCTCCTTCTGCCTGTCTCCTTCTCTCTGTCTCCTTCTCTCTGTCTCATTCTCTCTCTCCATGACCTGAGGCAGCTGGATCCTATTCTCCACCCATTAACCTCTTCTCTCCCTTCCCCCCTTCAGGAGACTTCCTGATTAAATAATATATTAAAAATGTTTTGGGTTAATAACAGTTAAATATAGGTTACAAAATGGTCTGGTTCAGATTGTCTGAGACAGCAGACAGACCCCACCCTGGAGATAAAGAGCAATGATTACAGTTTGATAGCAAATTAGTGTTGTGCTCTCAGTATCTGTCTCTATCCCCCTCAATCACATGATGCCACAGATACATACTTTATTATAATGCCAGCTGTGTTTCCATAGGTTACCATCCAACTTCTAACTCTCTTCTTCCTCTATGGTCTTATTGTAGGACGATCCAACACATGTCAATGTATTTCTTCCTCTGACCTCAGACCAGTATAGGGATACAAGATGTATCCCAAGCTTAATGTACGAAACAATGACAGATAGAACCCATGGCGTTCAATTATGACCATCCTGTTTGCCATTTAAGATGTCGTCCTAACCCCTAACCCCTTACCTAAAACTGATACTCTACATTACTTCACAAACAGCTGGTTGAGTTAGTCAGGAGTTAACTATGCTTGGTTTGGTCTGGCGGGACACAATGCAGAAAAAGAAAGTGCAGTCTTTTACACGTTCTACAGTCCTACAGTAATGCACACGTGGAAGACGTCTATGTTCATTCACCGAGGTTTGACAAAGAAAAAGGGGAAAAGAGAACCTATTTAACACAAGCTCCACCTCTGCATGTGACTGGCTCTGGATCCATCTGGTCAACAATCCAAAACTGGGTGATGTGCGGAGAACACACCCTAAGTCTGGGAAGAATGAGTACTTCTCTTTGATTTGAGAGAGAGAGAGAGAGAGAGAGAGAGAGAGAGAGAGAGAGAGGGAGAGAGAAGCCTATGCCTATCCCCCTGTCATGTAAACCCAGCAATGACTGAGCCACTGCACTGGACCACCAAGGTGTTCCAACACATGTCGTTGTTGCTGGGAGCCCCCCTCAATCCCTTAAGACTGATCATTCCTGAGGACTTGAGGTGCACTCAAAATAGGCACAAGAGAGAAAAGAGAGAAAATCTAAACAGATTTAGACATTTAGGAAATGATTCACTTCAACATATTGAAAGTCTTGCTTATTAAAACACAGAAAGCGCTCATATGAATTCAGGGGTTTGGGAATGACTGCTTGTTGGAATACCTTTTTTATTTCAATGTGAACTATAGAAGTTAGCATGTTAGGACAGAATAAACTGACTAGCAGAAATTATCCAGTTGTAATAAGTTTGTGATTTACAGCCTCAAAATCAGTTTGTGCAGATGAATCCCTCTGTTTCCACGTCATCTGTGGCAGTTGGAATTGTCTCTGTTTGTCTTTGTTTGTGGGAGAGAGCGGAGCGGAGGAGAACGAGAGCAGGGGATTGGAACCAGATGCAGCCACAGTTTCATTTTGGGCACCAGCCAGGAAGCATGCACTCATGCTGAAGCTATGTCATGGGCAGGCCTAGCCGCTCTAACCCCACTCTACCTCTTCTCCTTCCTTCACGCTTCCAGTTCTCTTCCACCCTGACTCCCTTTCTGTCTTACACAGCAGACTCAAGAGAAAAGGGCTGATGGACAGTCATTTAGATATAGAGGAATTGATGATAAAAGTATTGTAGGAGATGTTTTGTTAGAATTCTGTGCGGATTTTGACATTATTGATCATAGTCTGCTGATGGAAAAACTTGTGTGTTATGTCTTTACAAACCCCGCTATATTGGGGATAAAGAGTTACCTGTCTAACAGAACACAGAGAGTATTCTTTAATGGAAGCCTCTCCAACATAATCCAGGTAGAATCAGGAATTCCCCAGGGCAGCTGTTTAGGGCCCTTACTTTTTTCTATCTTTACTAATGACATGCCACTGTCTTTGAGGAAAGCCAGTGTGCGCTATGTATGCGGATGACTCGACACTATACAAATCAAATCAAATCAAATTTTATTTGTCACATACACATGGTTAGCAGATGTTAATGCGAGTGTAGCGAAATGCTTGTGCTTCTAGTTCCGACAATGCAGTGATAACCAACAAGTAATCTAACTAACAATTCCAAAACTACTGTCTTATACACAGTGTAAGGGGATAAGGAATATGTACATAAGGATATATGAATGAGTGATGGTACAGAGCAGCATACAGTAGATGGTATCGAGTACAGTATATACATATGAGATGAGTATGTAGACAAAGTAAACAAAGTGGCATAGTTAAAGTGGCTAGTGACATAAGAATGCAGTCGATGATCTAGAGTACAGTATATACATATGCATATGAGATGAATAGTGTAGGGTAAGTAACATTATATAAGGTAGCATTGTTTAAAGTGGCTAGTGATATATTTACATCATTTCCCATCAATTCCCATTATTAAAGTGGCTGGAGTTGGGTCAGTGTCAATGACAGTGTGTTGGCAGCAGCCACTCAATGTTAGTGATTGCTGTTTAACAGTCTGATGGCCTTGAGATAGAAGCTGTTTTTCAGTCTCTCGGTCCCAGCTTTGATGCACCTGTACTGACCTCGCCTTCTGGATGATAGCGGGGTGAACAGGCAGTGGTTTGGGTGGTTGATGTCCTTGATGATCTTTATGGCCTTCCTGTAACATCGGGTGGTGTAGGTGTCCTGGAGGGCAGGTAGTTTGCCCCGGTGATGCGTTGTGCAGACCTCACTACCCTCTGGAGAGCCTTACGGTTGAGGGCGGAGCAGTTGCCGTACCAGGCGGTGATACAGCCCGCCAGGATGCTCTCGATTGTGCATCTGTAGAAGTTTGTGAGTGCTTTTGGTGACAAGCCGAATTTCTTCAGCCTCCTGAGGTTGAAGAGGCGCTGCTGCGCCTTCTTCACGACGCTGTCAGTGTGAGTGGACCAATTCAGTTTGTCTGTGATGTGTATGCCGAGGAACTTAAAACTTGCTACCCTCTCCACTACTGATCCATCGATGTGGATAGGGGGTGTTCCCTCTGCTGTTTCCTGAAGTCCACAATCATCTCCTTAGTTTTGTTGACGTTGAGTGTGAGGTTATTTTCCTGACACCACACTCCGAGGGCCCTCACCTCCTCCCTGTAGGCCGTCTCGTCGTTGTTGGTAATCAAGCCTACCACTGTTGTGTCGTCCGCAAACTTGATGATTGAGTTGGAGGCGTGCATGGCCACGCAGTCGTGGGTGAACAGGGAGTACAGGAGAGGGCTCAGAACGCACCCTTGTGGGGCCCCGTGTTGAGGATCAGCGGGGAGGAGATGTTGTTGCCTACCCTCACCACCTGTGGGCGGCCCGTCAGGAAGTCCAGTACCCAGTTGCACAGGGCGGGGTCGAGACCCAGGGTCTCGAGCTTGATGACGAGCTTGGAGGGTACTATGGTATTGAATGCCGAGCTGTAGTCGATGAACAGCATTCTCACATAGGTATTCCTCTTGTCCAGGTGGGTTAGGGCAGTGTGCAGTGTGGTTGAGATTGCATCGTCTGTGGACCTATTTGGGCGGTAAGCAAATTGGAGTGGGTCTAGGGTGTCAGGTAGGGTGGAGGTGATATGGTCCTTGACTAGTCTCTCAAAGCACTTCATGATGACGGAAGTGAGTGCTACGGGGCGGTAGTCGTTTAGCTCAGTTACCTTAGCTTTCTTGGGAACAGGAACAATGGTGGCCCTCTTGAAGCATGTGGGAACAGCAGACTGGTATAGGGATTGATTGAATATGTCCGTAAACACACCGGCCAGCTGGTCTGCGCATGCTCTGAGGGCGCGGCTGGGGATGCCGTCTGGGCCTGCAGCCTTGCGAGGGTTAACACGGTCAGGGAGGGTCAGCTACTAAAGCGAGTAAAATCAATGCAACACTTAACAAAGAGCTGCAGTTGGTTTCAGAGTGGGTGGCAAGGAATAAGTTAGTCCTAAATATTTCAAAAACTAAAAGCATTGTATTTGGGACAAACCATTCACTAAACCCTAAACCTCATCTAAATCTTGTAATAAATTATGTGGAAATTGAGCAAGTTGAGGTCATGGTCAGAACATTAGCTATGTTGAGGAAAAGTCTGTCCATACTAAGCGCTGCTCTGCCTTTTTAATGACACTATCAACAAAGCAGGTCCTACAGGCCCTAGTTTTGTCGATCCTGGACTACTGTTCAGTGGTGGGGTCAGGTGCCACAAAGAGGGATCTCTGAAAATTACACAATTGGCTCAGAACAGAGGAGCACTGCTGGCCCTTAAATGTACATGGAACGCTAACATTAATAATATGTCACGAATCCCGCTTCCTGAGTCTGTGTTTGCCTGTGTTTCTGTCCTGGAGTGTGTTTGCGGTGTCCTGGAACGCACCCTGTCTGGTTGCCGGGCGAATTAGCTTGTTGGGAGATCGATGTTCACACGCACCTGTATCCCATCAGTAATCTGCACACCTGTCCTGATCATCACCTCTCCCCTTCAAAAGCTCTGACCTGACATCCATTCCCTACCGGATCGTTAGCCATGAACAGTATGTTGTGCCATAGTATCAGCCTCAAGTTGGATAGAATTTGTTTTGTTGTTTTTTACGTATTGCTTGCCTTAAACTTACCTCCGTTTGTTCTGTCTTCAGTTACTCACCCGGATCATTTACCGCATTCCCGCGTCGGAGGATTCCGCTACCCCATTGGAACCACCTATTTACTCCCATCAACTCACCACCGCTGCCCGCTACGCCACCTGGATATATCTACCCATTCACATTCACTTGTAAATAAATACTCCCCTTCTTCCTACTCTCCTCGTCCTGGTCTGCTTCTGGGTTCGATTTTGAAAGAACGTGACATAATATGCATATAAATCTCTCATGGCTCAAAGTGAAGAAGAGTTTGACTTTTTATGTAAACTTCACTACTTGTTTATATTATAAGTGTTGACATGCTGAATGCACAGAGGTGTCTGTTTAAACTACTAGTATACAGCTCGGACAACCATGCATACCCCACAAGACATGCCAACAGAGATCACTTCACAATCCCCAAGTCAAGAACAGACTACATAGAGCCATGACTACATGGAACTCTATTCCAAATCAGGTAACTGATGCAAGCAGTAGAATCAGATATACAGAACAGATATAAATTCACCTTATGGAACAGCGGGGACTGTGAAGAGACACACACAGGCACAGCCACACATAAACATGATACGACACACGTTCTACACACACGTACACATGTATTTTTTTATTGTAGATATGTGATAGTAGAGTAGTGGCCTGGGGGAACATACTTAATGTGTTGTTTGTGTGTTATGAAATGTAATGTCATGTAATATTTTTTTATATTTTTGTATACGGTGCATTCAGAAAGTATTCAGACCCCTTCACTTTTTCCACATTTTGTTACATTACAGCCTTATTTTAAAATTGATTAAATTGTCTTTTTCCCTCATCAATCTACACACAATACCCCATAAGGACAAAGCCAAAACCGTTTTTTAGAAAAAAAACTGAAATATCACATTTACATAAGTATTCAGACCCTTAGTACGTTGTTGAAGCACCTTTGGCAGCGATTACAGCCTGGAGTCTTCTTAGGTATGATGCTTCAAGCTTGGCACACCTGTATTTGGGGAGTTTCTCCCATTCTTCTCTGCAGATCGTCTCAAACTCTGTCTGGTTGGATGGGGAGCATCGATGCACAGCTATTTTCAAGTCTCTCCAGAGATATTCGATCGGGTTCAAGTCTGTGCTCTGGCTGGGTCATTCAAGGACATTCAGAGACTTGTCTCGAAGCCACTTCTGTGTTGTCTTGGCTGTGTGCTTAGGGTCTTTGTCCTGTTGGAAGGTGAACCATTGCCCCAGTCTGAGGTCCTGAGCTCTCTAGTGCAGATTTTCATCAAGGATCTCTCTGTACTTTGCTCTGTTAATCTTTCCCTCGATCCTGACTAGTCTCCCAGTCCCTGCCACTGATAAACATCCCCACAGCATAATGCTGCCACCACCATGTTTCACCGTAGGGATGGTGCCAGGTTACCCCCAGATGTGACCCTTCAGGCTTCTCATGGTCTGAGAGTCATTTAAGTGTATTTTGGCAAACTCCAAACGGGCTGTCATGTGCCTTTTACTGAGCATAAAGGCCTGATTGTTGGAGTGCTGCAGAGATGGTTGTCTTTCTGGAAGGTTTTCCCATTTCCACAGAGGAACTCTGGAGCTCTGTCAGAGTGACCATCGGGTTCTTTGTCACCTCCCTAACCAAGGCCCTTCTCCCCCAATTGCTCAGTTTAGCCGTGCAGCCAGCTCTAGGAAGAGTCTTGGTGGTTCCAAACGTCTTCCATTTAAGAATGATGGAGGCCACTGTGTTCTTGGGGACCTTCAATGGTGCAGAAATGTCTTGGTACCCTTCCCAAAATCTGTGCCTTGTCACAATCCTATCTCTGAGCTCTACAGACAATTCCTTCGACCTCATGGCTTGGTTTCTGCTTTGACATGCACTGTCAACTGTGGGACCTTATATAGACCGGTGTGTTCCTTTCCAAATCATGTCCAATCACTTGAATTTACCACAGGTAGACTCCAATCAAGTTGTAGAAACATCTCAAGGATGATAAATGGAAACAGCATTCACCTGAGCTCAATTTCGAGTCTCATAGCAAAGGGTCTGAACACTTATGTAAATAAGGTATTTCTGTTTTTAATTTTGTATACATTTGCAAAAAATTCAAAAACCTGTTTTCGCTTCGTCATTATGGGGTATTGTGTGTAAATTGAGGAGGAACATTCGCGCTAATAGCATTTCAATCGGTGACGTCACTCGCTCTGAGACCTTGAAGTAGTTGTTCCCCTTGCTCTGCAAGGGCCACGGCTTTTGTGGAGCGATGGGTAACGATGCTTAGAGGGTGGCTGTTGTCAATGTGTGCAGATGGTCCCTGGTTCGAGCCCAGGTAGGGGCGAGGAGAGGGACAGAAGCTGTACTGTTACATTAATAAGAAAAGGCTGTAAAGTAACAACATGTGTAAAAGGTTGCCTCCCGGGTGGCGCAGTGGTCTAGGGCACTGCAGCACTAGCTGTGCCACCAAATCAAAATCAAATCAAATGTTATTTGTCACATACACATGGTTAGCAGATGTTAATGCGAGTGTAGTGAAATGCTTGTGCTTCTAGTTCCAACAATGCAGTAATAACCAATGAGTAATCTAATCTAACAATTCCACAACTACTACCTTATACACACAAGTGTAAAGGGATAAAGAATATGTACATAAAGATATATGAATGAGTGATGGTACAGAACGGCATAGGCAAGATGCAGTAGATGGTATAGAGTACAGTATATACATTTGAGATGAGTAATGTAGGGTATATAAACATAAAGTGGCATAGTTTAATGTGGCTAGTGATACATGTATTACATAAAGATGGCAAGATGCAGCAGTTTAAATGAGTACAGTATATACATATACATATGAAATGAGTAATGTAGGGTATGTAAACATAAGTGGCATTGTTTAAAGTGGCTAGTGATACATGTATACATCAATTTCAATCAATTCCCTTATTAAAGTGGCTGAAGTTGAGTCAGTATGTTGGCAGCAGCCACTCAACGTTAGTGCTGGCTGTTTAACAGTCTGATGGCCTTGAGATAGAAGCTGTTTTTCAGTCTCTCGGTCACAGCTTTAATGCACCTGTACTGACCTCGCCTTCTGGATGATAGCGGGGTGAACAGGCAGTGGCTCGGGTAGTTGTTGTCCTTGATGATCTTTATGGCCTTCCTGTGACATCGGGTAGTGTAGGTATCCTGGAGGGCAGGTAGTTTGCCCCCGGTGATGCGTTGTGCATTGACCTCACTACCCTCTGGAGAACCTTACGGTTGTGGGTGGAGCAGTTGCCGTACCAGGCGCTGATACAGCCCGACAGGATGCTCTCGATTGTGCATCTGTAGAAGTTTGTGAGTGCTTTTGGTGACAAGCCAAATTTCTTCAGCCTCCTGAGGTTGAAAAGGCGCTGCTGCACCTTCTTCACAACGCTGTCTGTGTGGGTGGACCAATTCAGTTTGTCCGTGATGTGTACGCCGAGGAACTTAATACCTTTTCATGGTTCTCCACCACTGTACCGTCAATGTGGATAGGGAGGTGCTCCCTCTGCTGTTTCCTGAAGTCCACAATCATCTCCTTTGTTTTGTTGACGTTGAGTGTGAGGTTATTTTCCTGACACCACACTCCGAGGGCCCTCACCTCCTCCCTGTAGGCCGTCTCGTCGTTGTTGGTAATCAAGCCTACCACTGTAGTGTCGTCCGCAAACTTGATGATTGAGTTGGAGGCGTGCATGGCCACACAGCCGTGGGTGAACAGGGAGTACAGGAGAGGGCTCAGAACGCACCTTTCTGGGGCCCCAGTGTTGAGGATCAGCGGGGTGGAGATGTTGTTACCTACCCTCACCACCTGGGGGCGGCCCGTCAGGAAGTCCAGTACCTAGTTGCACAGGGCGGGGTCGAGACCCAGGGTCTCGAGCTTGATGACGAGTTTGGAGGTTACTATGGTGTTGAATGCTGATCTGTAGTCGATGAACAGCATTCTCACATAGGTATTCCTCTTGCCCAGATGGGTTAGGGCCGTGTGCACTGTGGTTGCGATTGCGTCGTCTGTGGACCTATTGGGGCGGTAAGCAATTTGGAGTGGGTTTAGGGTGTCAGGTAGGGTGGAGGTGATTATTGTCCTTGACTAGTCTCTCAAAGCACTTCATGATGACGGAAGTGAGTGCAACGGGGCCGTAGTCGTTTAGCTCAGTCACCTTAGCTTTCTTTGGAACAGGAACGATGGTGGCCCTCTTGAAGCATGTGGGAACAGCAGACTGGGACAAGGTTTGATTGAATATGTCCGTAACCACACCAGCCAGCTGGTCTGCGCATGCTCTGAGGATGCGGCTGGGGATGCCGTCTGGGCCTAAAGCCTTGCGAGGCCCAGACGTTTTACTCAAGTAGGCAGCAGTGAAGGACAGCCCGCAGGTTTTGGTAGCGAGCCGTGTCAGTGGCACTGTATTGTCCTCAAAGCGAGCAAAAGCTATTTAGTCTGTCTGGGAGCAAGACATCCTGGTCCGCGACGGGGCTGGTTTTCTTTTTGTAATCCGTGATTGACTGTAGACCCTGCCCCATACCTCTTGTGTCTGAGCCGTTCAATTGCAACTCTACTTTGTCTCTATACTGACGCTTAGCTTGTTTGATTGCCTTGCGGAGGGAATAGCTACACTGTTTGTATTTGGTCATGTTTCCGGTCACCTTGCCCTGATTAAAAGCAGTGGTTCGTGCTTTCAGTTTCACGAGAATGCTGCCATCAATCCACAGTTTCTGGTTTGGGAATGTTTTAATCGTTGCTGTGGGTATAGCATCATCGATGCACTTTCTAATGAACTCGCTCACCAAATCAGCGTATTCGTCAATGTTGTTGTTGGACGCAATGCGGAACATATCCCAATCCACGTGATCGAAGCAGTCTTGAAGCGTGGAATCAGATTGGTCGGACCAGCGTTGAACAGACCTGAGTGCCGGAGCTTCTTGTTTTAGTTTCTGTCTGTAGGCTGGAAGCAACAAAATGGAGTCGTGGTCAGCTTTTCCGAAAGGAGGGCGGGGGAGGGCCTTATATGCGTCGCGGAAGTTAGAGAGTCTGGATTCGCACCCAGGCTCTGTCGCAGCCGGCCACGACCGGGAGGTCCGTGGAGAGATACACAATTGGCCTAGCGGGTTAGGGAGGGTTTGGCCGGTAGGGATATCCTTGTCTCATCGCGCACCAGCGACTCCTGTGGCGGGGCAGGCGCAGTGCACGCTAACCAAGGTAGCCAGGTGCACGGTGTTAAGAAGCAGTGCGGCTTGGTTGGGTTGTGTTTCGGAGGACGCATGGCTTTCGACTTTCGTCTCTCCCGAGCCCGTACGGGAGTTGTAGCGATGAGACAAGATAGTAATTACTAACAATTGGATACCACGAAATTGGGGAGAAAAGGGGGTAAAATTAAAATTAAAATTAAAAATAAAAATGTGTAAAAGGTGAAGGGGTCTGAATACTTTCCGAATGCCCTGTGTTAATGTTGCTGGACCCCAGGAAGAGTAGCTGCTGCCTTTGCAGCCACTAATGGGGATCCTTAATAAATACAAATTTAATTAACAACTTTATAGGATGTGTCCCAAATGACACCCTATACCCTACACATTTTGACCAAAACTAGCGCACTATATAGGGAATTGGGTGCCATTTGGGACATAGACATGGTCTGGGTGCTGAGCTGCA
Organism: Oncorhynchus nerka; assembly: GCF_034236695.1. Lineage (NCBI taxonomy): Eukaryota > Metazoa > Chordata > Actinopteri > Salmoniformes > Salmonidae > Oncorhynchus > Oncorhynchus nerka. The sequence continues at coordinate 84,371,405 of NC_088399.1, read as the reverse complement.
CCTCACTGGGGACGTCCTATTCAACAGGTTCATGGATGGACGTGTCAACCTTAGGCTGTGTGGAACTTTTTCTTTCTCCATGCTACCAATTCAATTTGGAGTGAGTCAAGATGTTAAAAATGTAATGGAAATCAGTTACTGTGCAGCATTGGTAGCAGACTCGCTGGCAAGCTAGTAGGGTTGGTATATATGTGACAGGAAGTAAATGTGTTTTGAGATTGAACGACTCAGGTTGGGTGGTTGGGTGACTTTCTCCCCAACGCAGTTCTCTCTGCTAGCCTGAGCATGGTGAGAGGGTGTGAGAGAGAGTATGTAGCTAGAGCTGCCTGAATCTCAAATTACCGTGATTTTCCACCAAGCACTCAGAGAGAGAATGAGAGAGAGGGAAGGAGAGACAAAGGAAACTGGAGAAAAATGAAGCCGTCTTCAATTCTCTAGTGGAATTCCTGGCATCACCAACTCAACCTCCAAATGTAACCAAAAGGGAAGGTCGACAGAGCTTGGTCATAGTCTTTAATCCATGCTATGCTCTTTGAAAAAAATGGTTCCAAAATGCTTCTTAGGCTGTCCCCATAGGAGAACCCTTTTTGGTTCCAGGTAGAACGCTTTTGGGTTTCATGTAGAACCCTCTGAGGAAAGGGTTCTACATGGAACCCAAAAGGGTTCTACCTGGAACCTAAAGGCTTCTACCTGGAACCAAAAAAGGGTTATTCAAAAGGGTTCTCCTATGGTAACAGCTGAAGAACCCTTTTAGGTTCTTGATAGCAACTTTTCTTCTAAGAGTTTAGTCTATTCAAGTATAGAGGTCTCCCATTTCCAAACCCAGGCCTAACCTACTCCCTAGGGAGACACTTGTAGAGCTGATACGACTGGATAAGTGAAAGCAGTATGGTGGAAATTGCACTCAGCCAATCAGAAGGGGCTAGGGACTGGTGGCTAGGGGCTGGGGGCTAGGGGCTACAGGCTAGAGACTAGGCACTAGAAGCTCAGGACTGGGGGCTAGGGACTGGGGACTAAGGACTGGGGGCTAGGGACTGGAGGCTAGGGACTGGGGACTAAGGACTGGAGGCTAGGGACTGGAGGCTAGGGACTGGGGACTAAGGACTGGGGGCTAGGGACTGGAGGCTAGGGACTGGGGGCGAAAAAAAATCCTAATGCTTTTAGGGGGTAACAAACCCGAGACAGTATCACAGTTAAAAACCTCCTGTTAAGTTTGTCTGCTAATCTTATGAGCCATTCCCCTCCAGGCAGCCATTCTGAACAGTGATTAGCAGTAAGGTATAACAGTCTTAGAAAAAAACAAGGGGGCCATGACAACCACAGGGGAAGGGGGTGGGCTCCCTCGGCTAATGACTGTAATGTGGGAATGTCAGCTCCACACGCGCAAAGGCACATGTATACATCCACGCATGTAGGCACGCACACACACAGCTCCTGCCTCTAAGAGTTCATGTGCCAACCACATGGTTCTACATGGTATAATGTGTTCCAGGTGCGGTGGGAGGCGGATAGGATAGGATAAAGTAATCCCTCTCACCCCCCCTCCCCCTGAAAAGATTTAGATGCACTACTGTTCCACTGGAGGTCATAAGGTGAATGCACCAATTTGTAAGTCGCTCTGGATAAGAGCGTCTGCTAAATGACTTAAATGTAAATGTAAAATGTAATGTAAATGTTTTAGGGTCCCAGGAGGGAGCTTAGGACTCCCGACCTTCAACTGGGTCTGAATTTAAAGGCAAACCCCTCACACTTGATGCTCTGATGACCACTCGTCAATCATGAAGCACAACAGCTCAGTAAATACCAATAATACTCATATGGAAGCGTGCACACACAGAGGCATATACACATTCTCACGGTCAGAAGAATTCAGTTGTCAATACACAAACGATAGAGTCCAAAATGTACCTGCAACACTGGCCATTTCCTGAAGTTTAGCCAGAAAAAAGTTACTTTTCACATAGGTAATAGGTTGTGTTTAGAAAGGCAGCCCAATGCTGATATTTTTTCCACTAATTGGTCTTTTGACCAATCACATCAGATCCTTTCACATCAGCTCTTTTTTGGAGCTGATCTGATTGGTCCAAATAATTGGGCTGTCTGTGTAAACACATAGTGAACCCTTTTCCAGGTCTGGCATAGCATTGTGTGAATAGTGTGTTAGACTCTGAGGGGTAGACAGGAAACATAAAGCATTTCTAGTAGGCCGTTGAGTCATGCAGAGTAACAGTGTGTTAGGTTACTGCAGTGGCTGGTTGAGGAGAAGTTGGAGCAATTATCTAATTAAACCAAAATAACCTCCCACAGTGCCCCGTACTAACCCATATACTGTTACTCTAAGATGACAATGAGCAGAACACTTTTCTGGTATTCACCTTACACTGGAACTAAGATGCCGAGCCTGAACCATGAAAAACATCCCCAGACCAATGTAACTCCTCCACCAAACTTTACAGTTGACACTCTGCATTGGGGCAGCGCGTTCTCCTAGCATTCGCCAAACCCAGATTGGTCCGTCAGACTACCAGATGGTGAAGCATCATTCATCACTCCAGAGAATGCGCTTCCACTGCTCCCCAGAGTCCAATAGTGGCGAGCTTTACACCACTCCAGCCGACGCTTGGCATTGCGCGTGGGGGTAGACATGAAACATAAAGCATTTCTAGCAGGCCGTTGAGTCATGTAGAGTAACAGCATGTTAGGTTACTACAGGGGCTGGTTATAGAGAAAAACACAAAGTTGGAGCAATTATCGAATTAGACTAAATATATATACTGTTCCACTATTACTATAAGGTGAGCAGAACACCTTCCTGGCATTCACCTTACGATGAGTAACTGTCACAACCCATATTCCCTCTGTTGGAAAATAAAGTTATTCTATTCTATTTTACCAAAAGCTAGCAAAGGTAGGTGATTTAAAGGCATACAGGGCAATGTCTGCTTTGAGTACAGTGCAGTACAATCCATCAGTAAGAGTAGACCTACAGCAGAGCTCTCCAACCCTGTTCCTGGAGAGATACCATCCTGTAGGATGTCTCTCCAACCCTGTTCCTGGAGAGCTACCATCCTGTAGGTTGTCACTCCAACCCTGTTCCTGGAGAGCTACCATCCTGTAGGTTGTCTCTCCAACCCTGTTCCTGGAGAGCTACCATCCTGTAGGTTGTCACTCCAACCCTGTTCCTGGAGAGCTACCATCCTGTAGGTTGTCACTCCAACCCTGTTCCTGGAGAGCTACCATCCTGTAGGTTGTCTCTCCAACCCTGTTCCTGGAGAGCTACCGCCCTGTAGGTTGTCTCTCCAACCCTGTTCCTGGAGAGATACCGTCCTGTAGGTTGTCTCTCCAACCCTGTTCCTGGAGAGATACCGTCCTGTAGGTTATCTCTCCAACCCTGTTCCTGGAGAGCTACTGTCTTGTAGGTTGTCTTTCCAACCCTGTTCCTGGAGAGATACCGTCCTGTAGGTTGTCTCCCCACCCCTGTTCCTGGAGAGATACCATCCTGTAGGTTGTCACTCCAACCCTGTTCCTGAAGAGCTACCGTCCTGTAGGCTGTCACTCCAACCCTGTTCCTGAAGAGCTACCGTCCTGTAGGTTGTCACTCCAACCCTGTTCCTGAAGAGCTACCGTCCTGTAGGCTGTCACTCCAACCCTGTTCCTGGAGAGCTACCGTCCTGTAGGCTGTCACTCCAACCCTGTTCCTGAAGAGCTACCGTCCTGTAGGCTGTCACTCCAACCCTGTTCCTGAAGAGCTACCGTCCTGTAGGCTGTCACTCCAACCCTGTTCCTGAAGAGCTACCGTCCTGTAGGCTGTCACTCCAACCCTGTTCCTGGTTTTCGATCCAACCCTAATTTAGCACATTTGATTCTAATAATCAGATAGTTGATAAGCTGAATCAGGTTAGTTACAACAAGGGTTGGAGTGAAAACCTACAGGAGGGTAGCTCTCCAGGAAAAGCATTAGTGTGACAACCTACAGGAGGAACCCTGACCTACATCAAGTTATACACAAAAACATCCCAGGGAAACCACTAACTTCTAAATAAATGACCTGTGTCTTGTACATTCACCCAGCACATACAGTACCAGTCAAAAGTTTTGACACATCTACTCATTCCAGGGTTTTTCTTAATTTTTTACTATTTTCTACATTGTAGAATAATAGTGAAGACATCAAAACTATGATATAATACATATGGAATCATGTAGTAACCCAAAAAGTTTTTAAACAAATCATATATATATTTTGGATTTTAGATTCTTCAAAGTAGCCAGTCTTTGCCTTGATGACAGCTTTGCACACTCTTGGCATTCTATCAACCAGCTTCACCTGGAATGCTTTTACAACAGTCTTGAAAGAATTCCCACATATACTGAGCACTTGTTGGCTGCTTTTCCTTCACTCTGCGGTCCAACTCTTTCCAACCCACCTCAAATGATTGAGGTCTAGTGATTGTGGAGGCCAGGCCATCTGGTGCAGCACTCCATCACTCTCCTTCTTGGTAAAATAGCCCTTACACAGCCTGGAGGTCCTGTTGAAAACCAAATGATAGTCCCGCTAAGCACAAACCACATGGGATGGCGTATCGCTGCAGAATGCTGTGGTAGCCATGCTGTTTAAATGTGCCATGAAATCTAAATAAATTACAGACAGTGTCACCAGGAAAGTACCCCCACACCATCACACTTTCTCCCCTATGCTTCACAGTGGGAATCACATATGCAGAGATCATCCGTTCACCTACAGTTGAAGTCAGAAGTTTACATACGCTTAGATTGGAATCAGTAAAACTCATTTTCAACCACTCCACAAATGTTTTGTTAACAAACTATTGTTTTGGCAAGTCGGCTATGACAACTACTTTGTACATGACACAGTTAATTTTTCCAACAATTGTTTACAAACAGATTATTTCACTTATAATGCATTGTATCTGTCACGACTCCGACCGAAGGTGGCTCCCCTTCCCGTTCGGGTGGCGCTCAGCGGTCGTCGTCGCCGGCCTACTAGCTGCCACTGATTCTTTTCTCCCCCTCCTTATGTGTTTATTGAGTACACCTGTTTTGAGTTGGTTATAATTAGTGAGGCTTTATTAGTCAGCCGGCCCGCCTGGTTCTTTGTGCGGGATTGATTATTGTAACCCTGGTGTTTACATTAGATGTACATGTTTGTGTATTTAGTGCTAGACTGTTTTCGTTTCCCCGTGTCTGGGGCATTTGGTTTGAGCACCCGTAAGTGGGGTGACCGTAGTTCTCCGTGTGTGCATTAAAGAAGCACTTTATTGAACTCTGCTTTCCTGAGCCTGATGTCACCCTCACGACATCCAATGAGTCAGAAGTTTACATACACTAAGTTGACTGTGACTTTAAACATCAGGGGAAATTCCAGAAATTGACTTCATTACTTTAGAAGCTTCTGATAGCCTAATTGACATAATTTGAGTCATTTGGAGGTGTACCTGTAGATGTATTTCAAGGCCTACCTTCAAACTCAGTGTTTTTTTGCTTGACATCATGGAAAAATCAAAAGAAATCAGCAAAGACCTCAGTTTTTTTTTGTCTGGTTCATCATTGGGAGCAATTTCCAAATGCCTGAAGGTACCACGTTCATCTGTACAAACAATAGTACGCAAGTATAAACACCATGGGACCACGCAGCCGTCATACCACTCAGGAAGAAGACGCGTTCTGTCTCCTAGAGATTAACGTACGTTGGTGCGAAAAGTTCAAATCAATTAGAGAAAAACAGCAAAGGACCTTGTGAAGATGCTGGAGGAAACAAGTACAAAAGTATATATATCCACAGTAAAAGTGTCCTATATCGACATAACCTGAAAAGCCACTCAGCAAGGAAGAAGCCACTGCTCTAAAACCGCCATAAAAAAGCCAGACTACGGTTTGCAACTGCACATGGGGACAAAGATCGTACTTTTTGGAGAAATGTCCTCTGATCTGATGAAACAAAAATAGAACTGTTTGGCCATAATGACCATCGTAATGTTTGGAGGAAAAAGGGGGAGGCTTGCAAGGCGAAGAACACCATCTCAACCGTGAAGCACAGGGTGGCAGCATCATGTTGTGGGGGTGGTTTGCTGCAGGAGGGACTAGTGCACTTCACAAAATAGATGGCGTCATGAGGGAGGAAAAATATGTAGATATATTGAAGCAACATCTCAAGACATCAGGCAGTTAAAGCTTGGTTGCAAATGGGTCTTCCAAATGGACAATGACCCCAAGCATACTTTCAATGTTGGGGCAAAATGGCTTAAGGACAACAAAGTCAAGGTATTGGAGTGGCCACCACAAAGCCCTAACCTCAATTCTATAGAAAATGTGTGGGCAGAACTGAAAAAGTGTGTGCGAGCAAGGAGGCCTACAAGCCTGACTCAGTCACAACTTATTGTGGGAAGCTTGTGGAAGGCTACCCGAAATGTTTGACCCCCTTTAAACAATTTAAAGGCAATGCTACCAAATACTAATTGAGTGTATGTAAACTTCTGACCCACTGGGAATGTGATGAAAGAAATAAAAGCGGAAATAAATCATTCTCTCTACTATTATTCTGACATTTCACCTTCTGAAAATAAAGTGGTGATCCTAACTGACCTTAAACAGGGAATTGTTACTAGGATTAAATGTCAGGAATTGTGAAAAACTGAGTCTAAATGTATTTGGCTAAGGTGTATGTAAACGTCCGACTTCAACTATACTCTGTGTCTCACAACGACATGGCGGTTGGAACCAAAAGTCTCAGATTTGGACTCATCAGACCAAAAGACAGATCTCCACTGTTCTAATGTCCATTGCTCTAATTTCTTGGCCCAAGCAAGTTGCATCTTCTTATCGGTGTCCTTTAGTAGTGGTCTCAACACAGTTGATGTTGACATGTGTCTGTTACTTGAACTCTGTGAAGCATTTATTTGGGCTGCAATTTCTGAAGCTGGTAACTCTAATGAACTTATCCTCTGCAGCAGAGGTAACTCTGTTCTTCCTTTCCTGTGGTGGTCCTCATGAGAGGCAGTTTCATCATAACGCTTGATGGTTTTTGCGACTGTACTTAAAGAAACTTTAAAAGTTCTTGCATTTTTCCTGATTGACTGACCTTCATGTTTTAAAGTAATGATGGACTGTCATTTCTCTTTGCTTATTTGAGCTGTTCTTACCATAATATGGACTTGGTCTTTTGACAAATAGGGCCAACTTCTGTATTCCACCCCTACCTTGTCACAACACAACAGACTGGCTCAAACACATTAAGAAGGAAAGAAAATCCCCAATTTAACTTTTAACAAGGCACACCTGTTAATGGAATTGCATTCCAGGTGACTACCTAATGAAGTTGGTTGAGAGAATGCCAAGAGTGTGCAAAGCTGTCATCAAGGCAAAGGGTGGCTACTTTGAAGAATCTCAAATATAAAATATATTTTGATTTGTTTAACACTTTTTTTGTTACTACATGATTCCATATGTGTTATTTCATAGTTTTGATGTCTTCACTATTATTCTACAATGTAGAAAATAGTGAAAATATAGAAAACCCCTTGAATAAGTAGGTGTGTCCAAACTTTTGACTGGTACTTTACATCTGCAACCTAACCCTAACCCCTAACCCAAACCATAACCCTAACCCTAAAACAATATCTTGTTCCACATCTGATTTTATAGATATTATCATGTGTATTGTTTTGTGAGACCAAATGTTAATACCTACCACGGCTAAGCATCTAGCTGTGAACTTATATATTTTTTTACAGCTTTCCCTTCTCAAAATGTATTCAACTTAACTACCGCTCCAAGCAAGGCCAACTGTCTTGCGGTTCCATTTTTGCAACCGGTCACAAACAGTGAGTTTTAAATGGTAAAAGAGACTGAAAGCTGCTGCACTTTTTCTTTGGGAACGCTGTAATTAGTTTACCATTTGTTTCCTCTCAATCCCAAGACAGACTCAGAGAGCTAAGGGGGAGGGACTACAGGCCACCACATCTGATTGGCCCACTCCATTCCCATGTTATTTTGAAGAAAAAGCAGCAGCTCTCCTTATTTTATTTTCCTCACAAACATGCTATACGTCACAGGAGGATGGTGGCCCCTTAATTGGGGAGGACTGGCTCGTGGTAATGACTGGAGCAGAATACTGGAGTTGTCTCAAACACATAGTTTCCATGCGTTTGATGCCGTTCCATTTGCTCTGTTTCAGCCATTATTATGAGCTGCCCTCCCCTCAACAACCTTCACTGCTATACATGGATGGTACCCAAGCATGCCCCGTCTTTGAAACAAATCACTGTCTTATGAAGTACAAACAGAGTTTAGTCTTTAATCTGCACCTCAAACTATACAGCGCAGAGAGGAGAACAGACCTATCTGCCTGTGCCTCATTCAATCTTTTTTATCCTCCCTCTGCTAGCTTTGGCTCTGTGGGCTGTTTTCTCTGGAAGCCAGACTCTAACATTTGGTCTGGCTCTCCAAAAGCCAAAGATCCAGACACGTTGAGCAGCAGGGAGAGAAGAGGGGGAAGGAAAGAAGAAAGACAGAGGGAAATGGAGGGAGGAGGATGGCTGGTTATGATGTTCAACTAGTGTCCTTGAAAAAGTGAAATGCTATATTTACAGGGAGAGAAAGAGACCAAGGAAAACAATGAGAGAGAGAGATAGAGAGAGAAAGAATGAGACAAAGGGGGAGAATGAAAAAGAGAGAAAGAGAGAGATAAAGAGTGAGTGTGAGGCCTGGTGATAACAGTGAGTCTACATGCACCCACAGCTTCAATCCTCAACTCAAACCCTCTTTCTCTATCTGGCTTATAGGCTGGAAAACATGACAGAGCAGCAAAGCAGAGACTGGTGGTAACTACTCACAGACATCACTTCACAGGCAAGACTTACAGAACTAAACTAAAAACTCAGGGGACTAGGGTAAAAAATAAATAATTAAAAAGCATTGCTGACATCGTGCCCCACACAGTTTTCTTTCTATCCCTATAGGTCAGGCCTCTTTCACACAACTAAACTCATGAACTCAGCAAAAAAATAAACGCCCTCTCACTGTCAACTGTGTTCATTTTCAGCAAACTTAACATGTGTAAATATTTGTATGAACATGACAAGATTCAACTGAGACATAAACTGAACAAGTTCCACAGACATGTGAATAACAAAAATGGAATAATGTGTCCCTGAACAAAGGGGGGGTCAAAATCAAAATAACAGTCAGTATCTGGTGTGGCCACCAGCTGCATTAAGTACTGCAGTGCATCTCCTCCTCATGGACTGCACCAGATTTGCCAGTTCTTGCTGTGAGATGTTACCCCACTCTTCCACCAAGGCACCTGGCCCTAGCCCTCACCCTCCTATCCAACAGGTCCCAGACGTGCTCAATGAGATTGAGATCCGGGCTCTTCGCTGGCCATGGCAGAACACTGACATTCCTGTCTTGCAGGAAATCACACACAGAACGAGCAGTATGGCTGGTGGCATTGTCATGCTGGATGGTCATGTCAGGATGAGCCTGCAGGAAGGGTACCACGTGAGGGAGGAGGATGTCTTCCCTGTAACGCACAGCGTTGAGATTGCCTGCAATGACACACCAATGATGCTGTGACACACCGCCCCAGATCATGACGGACCCTCCACCTCCAAATCAATCCCGCTTCAGAGTACAGGTCTCAGTATAATGCTCATTCCTTCGACGATAAACACGAAACTGACCATCTCCCCTGGTGAGACAAAACCGCGACTTGTCAGTGAAGAGCACTTTTTGCCAGTCCCGTCTGGTCAGCGATGGTGGGTTTGCGTCCATAGGCAACGTTGTTGCCGGTGATGTCTGATGAGGACCTGCCTTACAACAGGCCTACAAGCCCTCAGTCCAGCCTCTCTCAGCCTATTGCAGACCGTCTGAGCACTGATGGAGGGGTTGTGCGTTCCTGGTGTAACTCGGGCAGTTGTTGCCATCCTGTACCTGTCCCGTAGGTGTGTGATGTTCAGATGTACCTATCCTGTGCAGGTGTTGTTACACGTGGTCTGCGAGGATGATCAGCTGTCCGTCCTGTCTCCCTGTAGCGCTGTCTTAGGCATCTCACAGTACGGACATTGCAATTTATTGCCCTGGCCACATCTGCAGTCCTCATGCCTCCTTGCAGCATGCCTAAGGCACGTTCACGCAGATGAGCAGGGACCCTGGGCATCTTTCTTTTGGTGTTTTTCAGAGTCCGTAGAAAAGCCTCTTTAGTGACCTACGTTTTCATAACTGTGACCTTAATTGCCTACCGTTTGTAACCTGTTAGTGTCTTAACTACCGTTCCACAGGTGCATGTTCATTAATTGTCAATGGTTCATTGAACAAGCATGGGAAACAGTGTTTCAACCCTTTGCAATGAAGATCTGTGAAGTTATTTGGATTTTTGCGAATTATCTTTGAAAGATCCTGAAGGGTCCTGAAAAAGGGACGTTTCTTTTTTGCTGAGTTTATATGCCTCCTAATACAAAATAAACTGTGCATTAAATTTGACTTTCAAAATGCTTGTTGACAGTGTTTCTAAACCCTAGATGGTATTCTCTCTAAGTCTACTGGAGTTTGTTTAGATGTCTCTACTCCTCCTCAGTCTGAGACAGAGAACAGAGATGTGAAGGATAAATAATCACATTCCTGACTGTGAAACAGAAATGTTCTGACGAACCTCGAGGCATAGAAACAAACTGAGACAGACAGATTGGAACTGAACATCATCCTCCTATTGAAACAGATGCAGTTTCACCCATACTCTGCCGAGCTTGTCTTTGGGAGATGACCAGCGCATTCTTCCATGGAGCCGAAGATCATTGTGCATTCTGAAAGAAATGGGGTCACAATTACAAATGATTCAGTGACTTTGCAGTGTGTGGAAGCTTATGATTGAGGAGGACAAAGTGATACATCCCACTCAAACAATTATATTTGAGTAAAACATACATTTCTCCATACTAGGTTTAGATAGGATGTTTAGCAATGTACCTTGTATGCTTACCAGCCATTTGGTTATCACTACCTGGTTTCCGACACCAACGTATCTGAACTAGCCTTTTCTCACCTAAATATCAAACAGATAGAGTAGCTTAAACAAGCTAACAACAAGTCACTAACAACAGTAGCAACAACATGCTAACAGCAGTAGCAATGTTACAACCGTAGCATAAGGTGGCTAACAACAACGCTGCCCATATCAGGAAGTGCACCAACCTCACTCCTACAGTGCTCTATTGAATAAACAATAAGAATTCCACCTGTGCAGTTATAGCAATGGATCTGTCTAGCCTTAATGTGATCATTTTACCACAAGCTCAAAGATATTTAAAACCAGAGTGCCCTCAGCAATTGTCCTCCTAGGTTTTATGTGGAGGGTGGAGGTTTGATTGTAAACAGGTGGAAGACGTTTGAGCTTCTAGTTTTAGCCCATGACCCTGAAACAGAGGGCAGATGCATTACAGTTAGATGGATAGCTTAACCCAACTACACTCCACATGTCATTGTACTAATAATACAAATGTGATCATCATTCAGTCAGTAATATCTTTGCTGAAGTTTTGTTTAAAAATATATTTTCCCAAAGCTGGCCTTCCTACACCCACACGGCGTAGGATTTTCAATTGATCGGAAAATAATTCAGAATAAACAGGCAGATCATACAAATATTCCTCAAATGAAATATTTTAACAGTAAACTATTTTTTCTCAATTCAGTTTGACCCGCATACACTTACATTGTACAACTGATCCACAACACATTTGACAAAACAGATAAAACAGATATTTTTGTGATACAATCAAGTGTTAGAGTGCACAAACATGTTCACACAAATGTTGTGCGGTGTCCCCAAATGATTTTTGTCCAGAAAAACACCCTGTTGTATCACCAGTTGAGACAAAATGCACGGTACTTCTGTTGTACAACTTGAGTCTTACAGTAAGAACAGTAGGAACCTTTTTTTGAAAAAGGAGAGTCAGTGGTACTATCAGGGGTGTTTACTGTTCCTGTTCCTATATCTGTCTGTCCCCCCCCCCCCTTCAATCTGTAAAACAATTAATGTAGAGGGAGAGAGAGAGAGAGGTCTGGAGGAGTAATTTACTCCCTGGGAAGTTTAGCAGCCCTAAAGCAGCAGGGTAAATCCTCAGGGAGGTGTACACTCACAGACTGCAGCAAGAAACCTGGAATTCTCTACTCTAAGTATACTTATAGGGTAGCTATACGTATAGATAAGTTGTGTTCAAAATAATCCATATGTCCAGTCTTAATTCCTTTATTGTAACGGCATTCTTCCTCCTCTTCTGAGGAGGAGAAGCGAGAAGGATCGGAGGACCAATGCGCAGCGTTGTAAGTGTCCATAACGTTTATTTTAAGACATAGACTGAACACTATGAAATACAACACAATAAACGAAACAGTACTGTGTGGCAACAAACACCCACAACTCAAAAGTGAAACCCAGGCTACCTAAGTATGATTCTCAATCAGAGACAACCAACAACACCTGCATATGATTGAGAACCATACTAGGCTGAACTCAAAACCCCAACATAGAAAAACACACATAGACTGCCCACCCCAACTCACGCCCTGACCATACTAAATAAAGACAAAACTAAGGAAATAAAGGTCAGAACGTGACATTTATTTAGATACATTGGTGAATGTGTGAAGTTGTTGGATGTTACTCTCAGCACTTTCAGAAAGAGCTGGTGGAAAATAAGTAGAATTCTCTCAACTCTGATCTTTCCAGTCCAGTCTAAGCCACAAATTACATTTGAGTTTTCCATAATGTGTCCTTTGACACAACATAAGTGTTAAGGGTGAAGTTCCCCAGCCCATTCCAATGAGATCACTTTGCAATAGACAATAGAAGGTCCTTCTCTAAGTCCATCAATGCAGTAATGCAGTGCTTGTGTTTCAAGTTTGAGAACAGTTTGAAACAATAGATTCAATTTTAAAAAGGGGGAATTTACTCTGGATGAGATTGGTAGAACAGAGAAAGTGAGAAAGAGAGAGGAGGGATAGAGGGAGAGAGCGAGAGAGAGGGGCGATAGAGGGAGAGAGAGGGGGGTAGAGGGAGAGAGAGAGAGAGGGAGGGAACAAGAAAGTGCAAGATGAGGAAGGTTTCTTTTGGGGTCTCCACGGTCTCCATAAACCCCTCAGTTGTGCACAGGAAGTTGAAGTCAGGAATGGGGGCGGGAGCTCACTCATGCAGAGGTTTCTTGCTGTTGTTTTTCTCCTCTCTGACCTCCCCTCCATAACTCTTGATAGTGACCCACCCTCTCCTGCTGTTTACATCTGGGTGCGTAGAAGAGACCCACTGTGGGGGTGGGGAGCAGATGTGTGTGTGTGTGTGTGTGTGTGTGTGTGTGTGTGTGTGTGTGTGTGTGTGTGTGTGTGTGTGTGTGTGTGTGTGTGTGTGTGTGTGTGTGTGTGTGTGTGTGTGTGTGTGTGTGTACTTGTGGATGTTGGCGGGGTACGAAAATATAAGGCTTTGACGCGAGTTCTGAAAGGGGGCGCTTTCTATCTTTTTCATTCAGGTCCATTTTTCACAGTATTCCAACATTGTCTGAAGTAGATGGTCAGCAGGACTGCGGTTGAGTCAAAGAAGTTGAAGTCATGGAAAGGATATTATTGTGGCATGTGAAGCTGAGACAGCCAGGCAACATTCATTTTCCATATTGGAAAAAAGCGAGGGAAAGAAGACCTCCATGTAGATCTATTCTAGGGAGCAGAGAAACCAGGGCAACCACTTAAAGGGGGAGGAGTTATCAAAGAGAAGGGAACAGGAGAAGGCAATGAACAGGGTGTCAGATTCCCATCAACGTTAATATTAATGACGATGCCATTTTTCCCTGTCATAATTGTTGTGTGGCTCGTGCTATCCGGGGATCTTGGGATGTCCCTACCCTAAACCCTAGCTCTAACCTTAACCCTTACTCTTACCCAGACCTTAGCCATAACCAGAACCCTTACCTAACCATAACCTTAACCCTTACCGTAACTATTTAAAATGTCTACTTCAATGGGGTAGGGATGTCCCAAGGATACCGGATAGCTTTTGCCTAGACAAGGAAGGCGGAGCCTGATGGTAAATGCCCTCCCACCTTTTATAAAAGACAGCACAGATGCCATGACACAACCAATGAGCACAGTCCCATATGGCTCATCCTTAACCCCTTAACAACGTCACCAGCTCTCACTACCTCCACATAATATGGGGCTACAAATGAATGTCATTTAGCATGTTTATGGAGTTCAATACAGTATGAGTCACTAGTTTATAACAGACCATTTTACATTACTCTCCTATTGGGCTTCTCTTTTCAGCTCTCAAGTCTTTTTCTTAAAAGCTGGTTACTCAGTGCATTTCCCAGATGTGTAATGATAAACTGCGCTGCTCTGGACTTGCCCTCGTTGCCAGTGAGAGAGGTCGTGTCCCAAATGGCATCCTATGTAGTGCACTACTTTTGACAAGAGCCCTATGGGAGCCCTATGAGCCCGGGTCAAAAGTAGTGTACTACGTAGGGATTAGTGTGCCATTTGGACTGAACCACAGAGAGAGAGACGCTCCAGACAACTGGACTCACTTAAATCTGTTCCTCATGTGTGCAGTAATACGGAATAGATTTCAGCGTTCGACTCCTCTCCCACTGCCTTGGCTTGGCTTAACCCTTTCATGGTATTTCAGACAGAAACCTACTCCATACTGAGACCTTCTGAATGTAATGTACATTCTATGTAATACAACAGGTGGGTCTAATACAACAGGTGGGTCTAATACAACGGGTGGGTCTAATACAACAGGTGGGTCTAATACAACGGGTGGGTCTAATACAACAGGTGAGTCTAATACAACGGGTGGGTCTAATACAACGGGTGGGTCTAATACAACGGGTGGGTCTAATACAACAGGTGGGTCTAATACAACAGGTGGGTCTTATACAACAAGTGGGTCTAATACAACAGGTGGGTCTAATACAACAGGTGGGTCTAATACAACAGGTGGGTCAATTACAATGGGTGGGTCTAATACAACAGGTGGGTCTAATACAACAGGTGGGTCTAATACAACGGGTGGGTCTAATACAACAGGTGGGTCTAATACAACAGGTGGGTCTAATACAATGGGTGGGTCTAATACAACAGGTGGGTCTAATACAACGGGTGGGTCTAATACAACAGGTGGGTCTAATACAACAGGTGGGTCTAATACAACAGGTGGGTCTTATACAACAGGTGGGTCTTATACAATGGGTGGGTCTAATACAACAGGTGGGTCTAATACAACAGGTGGGTCTAATACAACAGGTGGGTCTTATACAATGGGTGGGTCTAATACAACAGGTGGGTCTAATACAACAGGTGGGTCTAATACAACAGGTGGGTCTTATACAATGGGTGGGTATAATACAACAGGTGGGTCTAATACAACAGGTGGGTCTAATACAACAGGTGGGTCTTATACAATGGGTGGGTCTTATACAACAGGTGGGTCTAATACAACAGGTGGGTCTAATACAACGGGTGGGTCTTATACAACAGGTGGGTCTAATACAACAGGTGGGTCTAATACAACAGGTGGGTCTTATACAATGGGTGGGTCTAATCCTAAATGCTGATTGGTTAAAACGGTATTCCAGCCGGTGTCTATTCCACAAGTTACCACCGACTAAACCACCAGCTAAAATTAAAAAGTACTCTGTTCCATCTAACTTCGCAATCCACTGTCTCATCAGCCCAGCCAGGCAATTTATAAACTTTATCTCCAATATAAAAAGCATCTAGACATTATCTCACAAATGAACAATTATCAGTATTCCTTGTAGTTCTTCCATCTCTGCCAGCTGGCTATATCATGTGTTTACTAATAAAAGGGAGACAACAATTGGCGTAATTTTCAACGCTACAAATGTAGGATCTTACTTATATGCATAGTCACTTTAACTATACATTCATGTACATACTACCTCAATTGAGCCGACCAACCAGTGCTCCCGCACTTTGGCTAACCGGGCTATCTGCATTGTGTCCCGCCACCCACTAACCCCTCTTTTACGCTACTGCTACTCTCTGTTCATCATATATGCATAGTCACTTTAACCATATCTACATGTACATACTACCTCAATCAGCCTGACTAACCGGTGTCTGTATGTAGCCTCGCTACTTTTATAGCCTCGTAACTGTATAATGGCTGTCTTTTTACTGTTGTTTTATTTCTTTACTTACCTATTGTTCACCTAACACATTTTTTGCACCATTGGTTAGAGCCTGTAAGTAAGCATTTCACTGTAAGGTTTACACCTGTTGTATTCAGTGCACGTGACAAATAAACTTTGATTTGATTTCATCTTAATTTGAGCCAGTTTACTACAGCAGGAAAATATTCCTGCACCAACAGGAATAGTGAATTATTATGTAGATTTGAATGAATGGACATTTTTGTAGAATCATTAACATTCTTTGAACTGGAACTGAAATGTCCTTCGTGTTTTTCTTCACGATCGCTTGACTTTTCTAAATCATTTTTTGCTGGACAGTCTCTCACTGGTCTTAAATCCCATCATCCAGTACGTTGCAGGTTTTCTCTCTGAAACCACGGACAGAGATATCCACCAATTTTCCTGTTGCTTCTGACTCCGGGGACATTGTGTTGGGATATTTCTGTCACATTTATTATGCCTTTGCTGACCAGACTATGAGTCATGTGGACACAGAGGAAGATAAGTATGTCTTACGCAGAACCTAGGGAGGTTCCCAACTTTGATTCTCTTTCACGACACGTACTTTCTCTCAGTAAACTTCCACTCTCACAGACAGGGAATAGGGATAGTTAGTGTATTGTTATTGTTTGATAGCCCTTAGATACCCTGAGCAGTATCTTACCCATTTCTTTGACTCTGTGGGCTTACAGAGAAGCAAGCAATGTAATGCGCATCAATTCAGACAGTTGCAAGGCCCAAATAGCTTGTTTAAACATAGAAGATGCAAAACTTCCGGATGAAAAACAGCAGTGTTTTGAGCTGTCTGAGCCTCAGTTGTTATCTATTTCCAACAGGACATTCAATTCCCAGTTTGACCCCCCACCCCCATGTTTATGTATGACACATTTTTATACTCACAGGCCCCACCCCCACCCCATCCTAATAATGCCTCAATAACCCCACCCACTCACTCTCCTGGTAACAGCGCTCTGAAACAATTGTGAGAAATATGTTCCATCGGAACACCCTCATATGTGGTAGCCTCAAGCAGTAGAGAGGTAAGGGGGGAAGAGAGAGAGAGAGAGAGAGAGAGAGAGAGAGAGAGAGAGAGAGAGAGAGAGAGAGAGAGAGAGAGAGAAGCCTATGCCTATCCCCCTGTCATGTAAACCCAGCAATGACTGAGCCACTGCACTGGACGACCAAGGTGTTCCAACACATGTTGTTGTTGCTGGGAGCCCCCCTCAATCCCTTAAGACTGATCATTCCTGAGGACTTGAGGTGCATTCAAAATAGGCACAAGAGAGAAAAGAGAAATCTAAACAGATTTAGACATTTAGGAAGAGTGGTTGGGTGAGAGAGAGTGTGGTTGGGGTGAGAGTGTGGTTGGGGTCAGAGAGAGAGTGGTTGGGTGAGGGAGAGTGTGGTTGGGGTCAGAGAGAGAGTGGTTGGGTGAGAGAGAGTGTGGTTGGGCTGAGAGATAGATAGTAGTTGGGGTGATAGATAGAGATTGGTTGGGGTGAGAGAGAGATCGTGGTTGGGGTGAGAGAGAGATAGTGGTTGGGGTGAGAGATAGATAGTGGTTGGGGTGAGAGATAGATAGTAGTTGGGGTGATAGATAGAGATTGGTTGGGGTGAAAGAGAGATCGTGGTTGGGGTGAGAGAGAGATAGTGGTTGGGGTGAGAGATAGATAGTGGTTGGGGTGAGAGATAGATAGTAGTTGGGGTGATAGATAGAGATTGGTTGGGGTGAGAGAGAGATCGTGGTTGGGGTGAGAGAGAGATAGTGGTTGGGGTGAGAGAAAGAGAGTGGTTGGGGTGAGAGAGATAGATAGTGGTTGGGGTGAGAGAGAGATAGTGGTTGGGGTGAGAGAGAGTGTGGTTGGGGTCAGAGACAGAGTGGTTGGGTGAGAGAGAGTGTGGTTGGGCTGAGGGATAGATAGTGGTTGGGGTGAGAGATAGATAGTAGTTGGGGGATAGATATAGATTGGTTGGGGTGAGAGAGAGATAGTGGTTGGGGTGAGAGAAAGAGAGTGGTTGGGGTGAGAGAAAGAGAGTGGTTGGGGTGAGAGAGATAGATAGTGGTTGGGGTGAGAGAGAGATAGTGGTTGGGGTGAGAGAAAGAGAGTAGTTGGGGTGAGAGAGATAGATAGTGGTTGGGGTGAGAGAGATAGTGGTGGGGGTGAGAGAGAGATAGTAGTTGGGGTGAGAAAAAGAGAGTGGTTGGGGTGAGAGATAGATAGTGGTTGGGGTGAGAGAGAGATAGTGGTTGGGGTGAGAGATAGATAGTGGTTAGGGTGAGAGAGAGATAGTGGTTGGGGTGAGAGATAGATAGTGGTTGGGGTGAGAGAGAGATCGTGGTTGGGGTGAGAGAGATAGTGGTTGGTGTGAGAGAAAGAGAGTGGTTGGGGTGAGAGAGATAGATAGTGGTTAGGGTAGTGGTTAGGGTGAGAGAGAGAAAGAGAGTGGTTGGGGTGAGAGAAAGAGAGTGGTTGGGGTGAGAGAGATAGATAGTGGTTGGGGTGAGAGAGATAGTGGTTGGGGTGAGAGAAAGAGAGTAGTTGGGGTGAGAAAAAGAGAGTGGTTGGGGTGAGAGATAGATAGTGGTTGGGGTGAGAGAGAGATAGTGGTTGGGGTGAGAGATAGATAGTGGTTAGGGTGAGAGAGAGATAGTGGTTGGGGTGAGAGATAGATAGTGGTTGGGGTGAGAGAGAGATCGTGGTTGGGGTGAGAGAGATAGTGGTTGGTGTGAGAGAAAGAGAGTGGTTGGGGTGAGAGAGATAGATAGTGGTTAGGGTAGTGGTTAGGGTGAGAGAGAGAAATAGTGGTTGGGGTGAGAGAGAGAGATAGTGGTTGGGGTGAGAGATAGATAGTGGTTGGGGTGAGAGATAGATAGTGGTTGGGGTGAGAGATAGATCGTGGTTGCGGTGAGAGATAGATAGTGGTTGGGGTGAGAGATAGATAGTGGTTGGGGTGATGGATAGAGAGTAGTTGGGGTGAGAGAGATAGATAGTAGTTGGAGTGAGAGATAGATAGTGGTTGGGATGAGAGATAGATAGTGGTTGGGGTGAGAGATAGATAGTAGTTGAGGTGAGATATAGATAGTGGTTGAGGTGAGAGATAGATAGTAGTTGGGGTGAGAGATAGATAGTGGTTGGGGTGATGGATAGAGAGTAGTTGGGGTGAGAGAGATAGATAGTAGTTGGAGTGAGAGATAGATAGTGGTTGGGATGAGAGATAGATAGTGGTTGGGGTGAGAGATAGATAGTAGTTGAGGTGAGAGATAGATAGTGGTTGAGGTGAGAGATAGATAGTAGTTGGAGTGAGAGATAGATAGTGGTTGGGATGAGAGATAGATAGTGGTTGGGGTGAGAGATAGATAGTAGTTGGGGTGAAAGAGAGAGTGTGGTTGGGGTGATAGATAGATAGTAGTTGGGGTGAGAGAGTGTGGTTGGGGTGAGAGATAGATAGTGGTTGGGGTGAGAGATAGATAGTAGTTGGGGTGAGAGAGTGTGGTTGGGGTGATAGATAGATAGTAGTTGGGGTGAAAGAGAGAGATCGTGGTTGGGGTGATAGATAGTAGTTTGGGTGAGAGAGTGTGGTTGGGGTGATAGATATATAGTAGTTGGGGTGAAAGAGAGAGTGTGGTTGGGGTGATAGATAGATAGTAGTTGGGGTGAGAGAGTGTGGTTGGGGTGAGAGATAGATAGTAGTTGGGGTGAGAGAGTGTGGTTGGGGTGAGAGATAGATAGTAGTTGGGGTGAGAGAGTGTGGTTGGGGTGAGAGATAGATAGTAGTTGGGGTGAAAGAGAGAGAGTGTGGTTGGGGTGATAGATAGATAGTAGTTGGGGTGAGAGAGAGTGGGTTGGGGTGAGAGATAGATAGTAGTTGGGGTGAAAGAGAGAGTGTGGTTGGGGTGATAGATAGATAGATAGATAGATAGATAGATAGATAGATAGATAGATAGATAGATAGATAGATAGATAGATAGATAGATAGATAGATAGATAGATAGATAGATAGATAGATAGATAGTAGTTGGGGTGAGAGAGTGTGGTTGGGGTGAGAGATAGATAGTGGTTGGGATGAGAGATAGATCGTGGTTGGGGTGAGAGATAGATAGTGGTTGGGGTGAAAGAGAGATAGTGGTTGGGGTGAGAGAGATAGTTATTGGGGTGAGAGAGAGAGATAGTAGTTGGGGTGAGAGATAGATAGTGGTTGGGGTGAGAGATAGATAGTAGTTGGGGTGAGAGATAGATAGTGGTTGGGGTGAGAGATAGATAGTAGTTGGGGTGAGAGATAGATAGTGGTTGGGGTGAGAGATAGATAGTAGTTGGGGTGAGAGTAGACCACAGTTGTATAATTTGAAGCACAGAAAGTAAATGAGCTCCTTAAAATGTTTGTCCCTCTGCTTCCTTCCTTCCTGTAGTTAAAGCCAGGAGCAACATGCCAGCAGCATTCTGATATGCGTTTAGGCCTGTTGGTGTAATGCGCTGAATTCTTTGACGCAGCGTGCCTGGTGCTTAAAGACTCATGCATGTGCCAGCAACCTCCTACAGTATAGGTCACCAGAAAACCCTGTTTACTGCACTGATATCAAATGAATGCAGGGGAATATTGTACAGCTGGTCATCTATTACTGACTGGTGGCCTATCTTGGGCCAAGGCAACTAACAACGTATTGTTCCTGCCAACATTATCTACAGGATGGTGTACCTGTTAATGTAGTGGGGCTCATTAAAAATATAACCTCAATTCCAGAGTGCATCCCAGTACTGACAAATAGGAGTTTACAGCAGAAATGATCATGAATACTGCTTCAGTACATCTAAGCTGAGTTTCACAGTTGACGTTTTCTTGCAGATTCTTTCTTTCAATATTTCATATGGAACGTTCGTAACCACAGTGTCCAGAGCAGAGCAAGAGAATATCATAGCCTGGCATTTAAAAACCTCAGCCGTCCTGGTAGTTGTCAATTGCTGCTGTGTGTGTTTTATATTCTTGCTCGCTCTCTCTCGCTCTCTCTCCTTCTCTGTCTCTCTCTCCTTCTCTGTCTCTCTCTCTACTTCTTTGTTTCTCTCTCTGTCTCTCGTTCTCGCTGTCTCTCTCTCTCTCTGTCTATGTCTCTCGCTCTCTCTGTCTCTCTCTGTCTCTTGCTCTCTCTCTCTCTCTGTCTCTCTGTCTCTCTCTCTCTCCCTCTCGCTCTCTCTATGTCTCTCTCTCTCTCACTCTCTATGTCTCGCTCTCTTTGTCTCTTTGTATTTTTGTCTCTTTGTATTTTTGTCTCTTTGTCTCTGTGTCTCTCGCTCTCTGTGTTTCTCTCTCTCTCTCTCTCTCTCTCTCTCTCTCGCTCTCTCTCTCTCTCTCTCTCTCTCTCTCTCTCTCTCTCTGTGTCTCTCTCTCTCTCTCTCTCTCTCTCTCTCTGTCTCTCTCTCTCTCTCTGTCTCTCTCTCTCTCTCCCTCTCTCTCTCTCTCTCTCTCTAGTCAGTGAAATAAGTCCATCATTATGGGAGTGTGTGATCCTCCTCTTTAATCACTGACTCTCTCTCTGCCCTGTGTCTCTGTCATCCCCCTCCCCCTATAGGGAGCTCCTCTGGACCGGTGTGCCAGTCACGTAACTTTGTCTACGTGCATCGGGACATGTGTACAAAACATTAAGAACACCTTCCTAATATTGAGTTAATAAAAATGAAAAGCTGAAATGTCTTGAGTCAATAAATATTCAACCACTGTTTTATGGATTCATATTTTTGTTCTGTACAAGCAACCTTGTTTTCACTCTATCATTTAGGTGTTGTGGAGTAACGGCAATGTTGTTGATCCATCCTCAGTTTTCTCAGTTTTCTATAACTGTTTTAAAGTCATCATTGGCCTCATGGTGAAATCCCTGAGCAGTTTCCTTCCTCTCCAGCAACTGAGTTAGGAAGGATGCCTGTATCTTTGTAGTGACTGGGTGTATTGATACACCATCCAAAGTGTAATTAATAACTTCACCATGCTCAAAGGGATATTCAATGTCTGCTTTTTGATCTTTACCCATCCACCAATAGGTGCCCTTCTTTGCGAGGTATTGGAAAAAATTCCTTGTCTTTCTGTTTGAATCTGTGTTTGAAATTCACTGCTTGACAGAGGGACCTTACATATATGTGTGGGGTTTGTATGTGTGAGGTACAGAGATGAGGTAGTCGTTCAAAAATCACGTTAAACACTATTATTGCACACAGAGTGAGTCCTTACAATTTATCATGTGACTTGTTAAGCACATTTTTACTCGTGGACTTATTTAGACTTGCCATAACAAAGGGGTTGAATACTTATTTACTCCAGACATTTCAGTTTTTAATTTTGTATTAATTTGTAAACATTTTTAAAAACATAATTCCAGTTTGACTTTACGGGGTATTGTGTGTAGGCCAGTGAAGCAAAATCTCAATTTTATCCATTTTAAATTCAGGCTGTAACATAAAATGTGGAAAAAGTCCAGGGGTGTGAATACTTTCTGAAGGCTCTGTATCTAGAAATCCATTGATGTATCCAAAACCTTTTTATGAGTCAAATGTTTAATGTACCTCAAGAACAATTTGTTTTATTGTATATTACATTCACTAAAACTGATGAAAGTGATCTCTAAAGCCATTTATCTTGTTGATTTCCTGTTTCAACTGGCTGCAGGACCAGATTAACACATCATAGCCCACAAAATGTGTAAAATTGCAGGAAATCTTTTTTTTTTCTGCCGTCAAGTGGGGGGCGACTAAAGTGTTTTGCCCGTGAGGTGGCAGGGCCCCCAAACCAAATCTTGCTTAGAGCCCCCAAAAACCTAGGGCAGGCCTTGAATCAGTTACCCAACCAAGGCAGGGCACCCCAGTTACCCACATGGGACCCCTACCTCCTCTCCTCCACCCATGTAGCAGAGCGGCAGCAGGCAGCAGGTAGCAGCAGGCTGTCTACGCTCATTGAGAGCCCCTTCTGTGGTTGGTGGTTACAGTAAACAAAAATGATATATATCATGTATTTCCTTTTTTATTTGGGGGGGTTCTGTTGGACCCCTACATTAATCTGGCACTGGCTGGCTGGCAGGTGTACAAACACCACTGACATGGAGGGATTCAGCCGGCCTATAATCCTCAGCGCCTGCCTCTAGATCTGGGGGAAATATGAGATGCCGTGATAGGGGCCAGGAAGACAAAAGACCAACGCTAGCCAATCAGAACGCAGAATGCTGGCTAACCTGACACAGAGACAGAGGCTCCAGACAACAGTGGAAAAGAAGGAGAAAAATGTTTCAGCAAAATGGCCAACGGCTAGAAGAAAAGAATGAGGGGACTCTCCTTGTTGCCCTGAGAAGGACTTTCACTAGGAGAGAATATGAAGTTTAGACTGGAACTCTTTAGCTAATCAATAACATTAAGGGATTTTTTAAGTGCTTACAAGGGGATGGCTCAGAGACTGGCGTTTTCGCACGCATTCAAATGAAAGGGCAAAATCTCCCTTTTTTTCTGTGGGCATTTAATTCCCTTCCGTGAGTGACCAACATGTACCACACATCAGGGAGCCCATTGTAAACCATGATGTTCAGTTGTCTTATGACAGACAAATCAACACATAATCCTCTAACACAGGCTGGCCAGACTGGATTCTAATGACAGGACTGTTGCATTAGCGTGTGAAGGGAAACGTTGGGAATCCCCATGGGGAGATGTTCAACTGTGAGACAGGTCCTACTGATAAACTCTCTGATTCTTAAAGAAACCTCACATTCCAGGGGTTTAGGCTGGACCAGACAAGAACTATCCACTACGCTGTTCCAAAAAAGTCTTCCAAAATGGTTCTCTCGCTGTCCCCATAGGAGAACCCTTTTTAGTTCCAGGCAGAACCCTTTTGGGTTCCATGCACAACCATCTGTAGAAATGGCTCTACATGTAACCCAAAATGGTTCTACCTGGAACCAAAAGGGTTCTACCTGGAACCAAAAAAAGGTTGTTCGAACTGTTCTCTTATTGAGTCAGCATAAGAACCCTTTTAGGTTCTAGATTTCACCTTCTGTTCTAAGAGTGTAGAGACCTGGATTTAAGTACTATTTGAAAGCTTTCAAATACTTTTCTTTGCTTTGGCTTTGGCTTTGGGTTTACAGTTTTGGGACTATTCTAATGGTCTATTAAGCCAGGCAAGCAAAACAAAGCCCAGGTAATGTTTTTGTAATTATTTCTATTAAGTCTGATCCACTAATGCTTTGAGGAAAACTTTGAGGAACAACTATCTAGACACTGACTCAGTATTGGTATTATATGGGGTGTAGTGCCAGTGTGAAAGTCAATGTTGAAGGTACATTACTGTACCACCTACATATACTGAACCAAAATATAAACGCAACATGTAAAGTGTTGGTCCCTTGTTGCATGAGCTGAAATGAAAGATTCCCAAAATGTTCCATACGCACAAAAAGCTTATTTCTCACATTTTGTGCACAAATTTGTTTACATCCTTGGTAGTGAGCATTTCTCCTTTGCCAAGATAATCCATCCACCTGACAGGTGTGGCGTATCAAAAAGCTGATTAAACAGCATGATCATTACACAGGTTCACCTTGTGCTGGGGACAATAAAAGGCCAC
Source organism: Oncorhynchus nerka (assembly GCF_034236695.1). Classification (NCBI taxonomy): domain Eukaryota; kingdom Metazoa; phylum Chordata; class Actinopteri; order Salmoniformes; family Salmonidae; genus Oncorhynchus; species Oncorhynchus nerka. The sequence goes on along the minus strand of NC_088399.1, from coordinate 84,346,593 downwards.
ACTAAAATGTGCAGTTTTGTCACGCAACACAATGCCATAGATGTCTCAAGTTTTGAAGGAGTGTGCAATTGGCGTTGGCATGCTGCAGGAATATCCACCAGAGCTGTTGCCAGGAATTGAATGTTGAATTGAATTTCTCTACCATAAGCAACGTTTTGGAGAATTTGGCAGTACGTCCAACCGGCCTCACAACTGCAGACCACGATTAACCATGCCAGCCCAGGACCTCCACATCCGGCTTCACCTGCGGGATGGTCTGAGACCAGGCAACCGGACAGCTGTTGAAACTGTGGGTTTGAACAACCATAGAATTTCTGCAAAAACTGTCAGAAACCGTCTCAGGGAAGCTCATCTGCGTGCTTGTCATCCTCACCAGGGTCTTGACCTGACTGCAGTTTGGCTTCGTAACCAACTTCAGTGGGCAAATGCTCACCTTCAAGCTGGAGAAGTGTGCTCTTCAAGGATGAATCTCAGTTTCAACTGTACTGGGCAGATGGCAGACAGCGTGTATGGCGTTGTGTGGGTGAGCGGTTTGTTGATGTCATCGTTGTAATCTGTCACACCCTGATCGTTTTCACATGTCTTTGTACTTGTCTCCACCCCTCCAGGTGTCACCCATCTTCCCCATTATCCCCAGTGTATTTATACCTGTGCTCTCTGTTTGTCTGTTGCCAGTTCATTTTGTTTGTCAAGCCTACCAGCGGTTTTCCCCTTGCACCTGTCTTTTTCTAGTTTGTGTTTTCTAGTTTTCCCGGTTTGACCATTTCTGCCTGCCCTGACCCTGAGCCTGCCTGCTGTTCTGTACCTTATGGATTCTGATCTGGATTACTGACCTCTGCCCTTGACATGTCATTTTGCCTGCCACCTGTTCTAGTAATAAACTTCTGTTGCTTTGACACAGTCTGCATCTGGGTCTTCTTCTGAAACGTAATACAACAGAGTGCCCCATGGTGGCAGTGGGGTTATGGTATGGGCAGGCATAAGCTACAGACAATGGACACAAATGCATTTTATCGATGGAATGCACAGAGATACCGTGACGAGATCCTGAGAACCATTGTCGTGCCATTCATCCGCCAAAATCTCTTCATGTTTCAGCATGATAACGCACGGCCCCATGTCTCAAGGATCTGTACACAATTCCTGGAAGCTGAAAATGTCCCATTTCTTCCATGGCACGTATACTCACCAGACATGTCACCCATTGAGCATGTTTGTGATTCTCTGGATCGACGTGTACGACAGCGTGTTCCTGTTCCCTCCAATAGCCAGCAACTTCGTACAGCCATTGAAGAGGAGTGGGACAACATGCCACAGGCCACAATCAACAGCCTGATCAACTCTATGCGAAGGAGATGTCGTGCTGCATGAGGCAAATGGTGGTCGCACCAGATACTGACTGGTTTATGTTTATTTATTTTTTGTACTTTTTACTCCTTTTTTCTCCCCAATTATGTGATATCCAATTGGTACCTACGGTCTTGTCCCATCGCTGCAACTCCCGTACAGAAGAGGGAAAGGCGAAGGTTGAGAGCCATGTGTCCTCTGAAACACGACCCTGCCAAGACGCACTGCTTCTTGACACAGTGCCCACTTAACAAGGAAGCCTGCCGCACCAATGTGTTGGAGGAAACACCATACAACCGGCGACCAAAATCAGTGTGCATGGGCCCGGCCCACCACAAGGACTTGCTAGAGCGTGATGGGACAAGGGCATCCCAGCCGGCCAAACCCTCCCCTAACCCGGAGTACGCTGGGCCAATTGTACGTCGCCTCATGTGTCTCCTGGTCGTGGCCGGGCTACAACACAGCCTGGGATCGAACCCAGATCTGTAGTGACGCTGCGCCACTCAGGAGGCCTCTGACTGGTTTTCTGATCCACACTCCTGATCCACCTTTCAAAAAGGTATCTGGGACCAAAAGATGCATATCTGTGTTCGCAGTCATGTGAAATCCTTAGATTAGCGCCTAAAGAATTTACATATTTCAATTGGCTGATTTCCTTATATGAACTATAACTCAGAAAAACATTTGAAATTGTTGCATATTGCGTTTATATTTTTGTTCAGTGTACATGGTGACTTGACTTGATTTAGGCCTGTATGTGCATTTCTTGATTTAACTGTTGGTTTTTGATGCTTGATGTTTAGATAAGTCAAACATAGACACACACACAGATGTAATGTCTTAATCTGATCACTCTGTTGTCATAGAGAATCTTTCTGCACCGCAGGACATGCAAACTTGTAGCAGTTTAAAAAAGCTTCTACAGTTTGTAATTTCCACTTTAAAATGGCAGTTATTTTGCCCCAAAGAAACATGTATCAACCCCTACAATATGTCCATTAAATATAATCCACATTACAACTCACATGTCCTGTTACTGCAGAATGAATTTCCTGCTGCATAAACTTGTCAAATTAAAGACAGCAGATCTGTAGATCTCAAAAGAACTCTTGTTCTAAATATGACTCTAACGAAGAGTAATGTTTTTAAGACTAGACCTGTGTTTATAGTCAACTGTAGTAGAGTCTGAGCCATCATTGTTTTGTCTGTCATAATGAAAAGATACTGGAGTCTTGCAAGCAGGGAGCATCTTTCATTTCATATTCATAAATGCAGTCGGGTCTCAAAGTAGTTCAAGACTTCCAGCGTCTCAGTCAGAGAACATGAGCCATGTTCAGCTGTAACAGTGAGTTGGGCGTACAGCCATCTTTAAAACACATTTCATCCCAGTACCACTCACCCCTCACCTCTCTGATCTCCCCCCTCCTTTCACTCAGGGACAGAGAAAGTTGAGTTTGGGTTGTCTGGATATTCTAGCGATGACTAATTTTTTCCGGCACTGCTAAGGTAGGAGAGGGGAGGCCAGTGGAGGAGGACCAGGGAAAAAGAAGAGCAGAGAATCTGCCATTTTGAGGCATACTAGGCTACATCAGTGGCTAAATTACGGACCCAACACTAGTATCATAATGTTTATCCGCATCTTTCCTACAGTATTTTGTTAGCAATGCCTGGGTTTATCATATAAGAGAGTGTGGATATTAGAGGAGACATGCCGAAATGGAAAAAGGAACACAACATCTGGAATCCGACTACAGGCAGTGCTATAGTAGCTAGCCTGACCATCATCTGGGCTGGATGCAACAGTTGAATAGAAGAAAAAAAGGTTTCAGCAAAATGGCCAACTGCAAGAAGAATAAAATGAGGGAATTCTCCTTGTTGTCCTGGGAAGGACTTCCATATAGGAGAGAATGTGGAGTTTAGACTGGAACCCTTTAGCTAATCAATTACATTAAAGGGATCAATTAAGTACTAAAAGGTGATGAACATCAGCAGGGCTGACTAGCCCTCAAGGACTGGAGTTATGCACCCAATCAAATGAAAGGGCAAAATCTCCATTCATGCTGTGGGCATTCAATTTCCATCTGTGTGTGGCCAACTTTGCTTTGGCTGCCTGGATGTGCCAAATGTGCCAGGTTTGCAGTTTGGGGACTATTCTATTGCTCCATTAAGCCAGAAAAGCACTATCAAGCTGAAGATGAAGTATTTGAAATAATTTAAAATAGTATTTAAACAAAGGTCTGATCCATTAGAGCTCTGAGGAAGACTTCTGCACATTTAGTCTAAACAACTATCTAGACACTGACTCACTGTTGGTATTATATAGGGTGTAGTGCCAGCTGTTGGAGGTGCATTACTGTACCTCCTACATCCATGGTGACTTGATGTCGGCCTGTATCAGCATTTCTTCATTCAACTACTAGTTGTTGATGCTTGATGTTATGATAGGTCAAACATAGACACACTGTATAGATCCCAAAATAACTATTGTTCTAAATATTACTCTAATGAAGAGTAATGTTTTTAAGACTAGACCTGTTTCATATTCATGAATGTTGTCTGGTCTCAAAGTAGTTCAAGACTTTCAGCGTCTCAGTCAGAGAACATGAGCCATGTTCAGCTGTAACAGTGAGTTACAGCCATCTTTAAAACACATTTCATCCCAGTACCACTCACCCCTCACCTCTCTGATCTCCCCCTCCTTTCACTCAGGCGAGAGAGTTGAGTTTGGGATGTCTGGAAATTCCAGCGATGACACATTTTTGTCCAGCACTGCTCAGGGAGGAGAGGGGAGGCCAGCGGAGGAAGACCATGAGAAAAGAAGAATCGGCCATTTTGAGGCAGACTAGGTGGCTGGTTTAGGGACCCAACACTCATACGGTCTCCCTCCAGTTCATTTTCACTGGATTAGGACTGTTAGTGTCATTACAGTGCATGATCCACACATGGTCTTTATTGTTAGCACTGCCTGGGTTTATCAGGGACAGCACAGGTATGTGAGGGGAGGTGCTATACCTGATGGAAATTATATTGCAATAAGAACTGTCTTCTCATTTGACTTCTGATTGAATGAATCAATAAAGCGTGAACATAATGAATAAACCAGCAAATATTGTCAGGGTGGAGAAAGGCCATGAATGTCATCAAGAGACAGCCATGATATGGGCAAAACGTAGAATTGTCAAACCTCGGGCGGCAGATAGCCTAGCGCATAGAGCATCAGGCCAGTAACTGAAAGGTGGAATATTAATACGCTATTGTGAAATAGGACAAATATAAACACCCACCAAATTATTATTATTAGGATTGTAATTAGTTACTTCAAGTTAAAACATATGGGGGTATTTCTGATCTGATGCATAGATATTGCAGTAATGATTTTCCTCTCTGTTGAAGTAGGTCCTCATTTCCCTACGGGGATGTAGAAAGTTGTATTACATACAATGTGTGTCCTTGGGTTGTCTGATGTCAGAATACTCTTTCTAGCCTACATTTGCTCTTTTCCAAACTATACTGAACAAAAATATAAACTTATGTAAAGTGTTGGTCCCATGTTAGATGAGTTCAAATAAAATATCCCAGAAATGTCTAAAATGTTGTGCACACATTTGTTTACATCCCTGTTAGTGAGCATTTCTTATTTGCCAAGATAATCCATCCACCTGACAGTTATGGCATATCAAGAAGCTGATTAAACAGCATGGTCATTACACAGGTGCACCTTGTGCTGGGGGACAATAAAAGGTCACTATAACATGTTGAGGGAGCATGCAATTGATATGCTTACTGCAGGAATGTCCATCAGAGCTGTTGACATATAATTTAATGTTAATTTGTCTACCATAAGCCGCCTCCAATGTTGTTTTAGAGAATTTGGCAGTACGTCCAACTGGCCTCTCAACTACAGACCAAATGTAACGACACCAACCCAGGACCTCCACATCCGGCTTATTCACCTGCAGGATCATCTGAGACCAGCCACCCAGACATCTGATGAAACTGAGGAGTATTGCTGTCTGTAATAAAGCCCTTTGGTGGGGAAAAACCTGTTCTGATTGGCTGGGCCTGGCACCCAAGTGGGTGGGCCTATGCCCTCCCAGGCCCACCCATGGCTGCACCAAGTCCATTTTACTTTACAACAGCCTCTATCAATTATACAGTGCCTTGCGAAAGTATTCGGCCCCCTTGAACTTTGCGACCTTTTGCCATATTTCAGGCTTCAAACATAAAGATATAAAACTGTATTTTTTTGTGAAGAATCAACAACAAGTGGGACACAATCATGAAGTGGAACGACATTTATTGGATATTTCAAACTTTTTTAACAAATCAAAAACTGGAAAATTGGGCGTGCAAAATTATTCAGCCCCTTTACTTTCAGTGCAGCAAACTCTCTCCAGAAGTTCAGTGAGGATCTCTGAATGATCCAATGTTGACTTAAATGACTAATGATGATAAATACAATCCACCTGTGTGTAATCAAGTCTCCGTATAAATGCACCTGCACTGTGATAGTCTCAGAGGTCCGTTAAAAGCTCAGAGAGCATCATGAAGAACAAGGAACACACCAGGCAGGTCCGGGATACTGTTGTGAATAAGTTTAAAGCCGGATTTGGATACAAAAAGATTTCCCAAGCTTTAAACATCCCAAGGAGCACTGTGCAAGCGATAATATTGAAATGGAAGGAGTATCAGACCACTGCAAATCTACCAAGACCTGGCCGTTCCTCTAAACTTTCAGCTCATACAAGGAGAAGACTGATCAGAGATGCAGCCAAGAGGCCCATGATCACTCTGGATGAACTGCAGAGGTCTACAGCTGAGGTGGGAGACTCTGTCCATAGGACAACAATCAGTCGTATATTGCACAAATCTGGCCTTTATGGAAGAGTGGCAAGAAGAAAGCCATTTCTTAAAAATATCCATAAAAAGTGTTGTTTAAAGTTTGCCACAAGCCACCTGGGAGACACACCAAACATGTGGAAGAAGGTGCTCTGGTCAGATGAAACCAAAATTGAACTTTTTGGCAACAATGCAAAACGTTATGTTTGGCGTAAAAGCAACACAGCTCATCACCCTGAACACACCATCCCCACTGTCAAACATGGTGGTGGCAGCATCATGGTTTGGGCCTGCTTTTCTTCAGCAGGGACAGGGAAGATGGTTAAAATTGATGGGAAGATGGATGGAGCCAAATACAGGACCATTCTGGAAGAAAACCTGATGGAGTCTGCAAAAGACCTGAGACTGGGACGGAGATTTGTCTTCCAACAAGACAATGATCCAAAACATAAAGCAAAATCTACAATGGAATGGTTCAAAAATAAACATATCCAGGTGTTAGAATGGCCAAGTCAAAGTCCAGACCTGAATCCAATCGAGAATCTGTGGAAAGAACTGAAAACTGCTGTTCACAAATGCTCTCCATCCAACATCACTGAGCTCGAGCTGTTTTGCAAGGAGGAATGGGAAAAAATTTCAGTCTCTCGATGTGCAAAACTGATAGAGACATACCCCAAGCGACTTACAGCTGTAATCGCAGCAAAAGGTGGCGCTACAAAGTATTAACTTAAGGGGGATGAATAATATTGCACGCCCAATTTTTCAGTTTTTGATTTGTTAAAAAAGTTTGAAATATCCAATAAATGTCGTTCCACTTCATGATTGTGTCCCACTTGTTGTTGATTCTTCACACAAAAAATACAGTTTTATATCTTTATGTTTGAAGCCTGAAATGTGGCAAAAGGTCGCAAAGTTCAAGGGGGCCGAATACTTTCGCAAGGCACTGTATTTACACTTTGGTGTGGTAAAGATATCATTTTCTAATCAGCTGTTGTAGTAAACATTACATTTACTTTTGAATGTATGATCATATCAAACTCTTTAATGTGCAGTCCAAATAAAAAGGGTCTGTGTGACTGTGAGAAGTAGAGATAGCATTAGGGAAGCATTAGTGTGGTAGTAGTGTGACTGTGAGAGGTAGAGATAGCATTAGTGTGGTAGTAGTGTGACTGTGAGAGGTAGAGATAGCATTAGGGAAGCATTAGTGTGGTAGTAGTGTGACTGTGAGAGGTAGAGATAGCATTAGGGAAGCATTAGTGTGGTAGTAGTGTGACTGTGAGAGGTAGAGATAGCATTAGTGTGGTAGTAGTGTGACTGTGAGAGGTAGAGATAGCATTAGGGAAGCATTAGTGTGGTAGTGGTGTGACTGTGAGAGGTAGAGATAGCATTAGGGAAGCATTAGTGTGGTAGTAGTGTGACTGTGAGAGGTAGAGATAGCATTAGGGAAGCATTAGTGTGGTAGTAGTGTGACTGTGAGAGGTAGAGACAGCATTAGGGAAGCATTAGTGTGGTAGTAGTGTGACTGTGAGAGGTAGAGATAGCATCAGTGTGGTAGTAGTGTGACTGTGAGAGGTAGAGATAGCATTAGGGAAGCATTAGTGTGGTAGTAGTGTGACTGTGAGAGGTAGAGATAGCATTAGGGAAGCATTAGTGTGGTAGTAGTGTGACTGTGAGAGGTAGAGATAGCATTAGGGAAGCATTAGTGTGGTAGTAGTGTGACTGTGAGAGGTAGAGATAGCATTAGGGAAGCATTAGTGTGGTAGTAGTGTGACTGTGAGAGGTAGAGATAGCATTAGGGAGTGTGTGGTAGTAGTGTGACTGTGAGAGGTAGAGATAGCATTAGGGAAGCATTAGTGTGGTAGTAGTGTGACTGTGAGAGAGGTAGAGATAGCATTAGGGAAGCATTAGTGTGGTAGTAGTGTGACTGTGAGAGGTAGAGATAGCATTAGGGAAGCATTAGTGTGGCAGTAGTGTGACTGTGAGAGGTAGAGATAGCATTAGGGATGCATTAGTGTGGTAGTAGTGTGACTGTGAGAGATAGAGATAGCATTAGGGAAGCATTAGTGTGGTAGTAGTGTGACTGTGAGAGGTAGAGATAGCATTAGGGAAGCATTAGTGTGGTAGTAGTGTGACTGTGAGAGGTAGATATAGCATTAGGGAAGCATTAGTGTGGTAGTAGTGTGACTGTGAGAGGTAGAGATAGCATTAGGGAAGCATTAGTGTGGTAGTAGTGTGACTGTGAGAGGTAGAGATAGCATTAGGGAAGCATTAGTGTGGTAGTAGTGTGACTGTGAGAGGTAGAGATAGCATTAGGGAAGCATTAGTGTGGTAGTAGTGTGACTGTGAGAGGTAGAGATAGCATTAGGGAAGCATTAGTGTGGTAGTAGTGTGACTGTGAGAGGTAGAGATAGCATTAGGGAAGCATTAGTGTGGTAGTAGTGTGACTGTGAGAGGTAGAGATAGCATTAGGGAAGCATTAGTGTGGTAGTAGTGTGACTGTGAGAGGTAGAGATAGCATTAGGGAAGCATTAGTGTGGTAGTAGTGTGACTGTGAGAGGTAGAGATAGCATTAGGGAAGCATTAGTGTGGTAGTAGTGTGACTGTGAGAGGTAGAGATAGCATTAGGGAAGCATTAGTGTGGTAGTAGTGTGACTGTGAGAGGTAGAGATAGCATTAGTGTGGTAGTAGTGTGACTGTGAGAGGTAGAGATAGCATTAGGGAAGCATTAGTGTGGTAGTAGTGTGACTGTGAGAGGTAGAGATAGCATTAGGGAAGCATTAGTGTGGTAGTAGTGTGACTGTGAGAGGTAGAGATAGCATTAGGGAAGCATTAGTGTGGTAGTAGTGTGACTGTGAGAGGTAGAGATAGCATTAGGGAAGCATTAGTGTGGTAGTAGTGTGACTGTGAGAGGTAGAGATAGCATTAGGGAAGCATTAGTGTGGTAGTAGTGTGACTGTGAGAGGTAGAGATAGCATTAGGGAAGCATTAGTGTGGTAGTAGTGTGACTGTGAGAGGTAGAGATAGCATTAGGGAAGCATTAGTGTGGTAGTAGTGTGACTGTGAGAGGTAGAGATAGCATTAGGGAAGCATTAGTGTGGTAGTAGTGTGACTGTGAGAGGTAGAGATAGCATTAGGGAAGCATTAGTGTGGTAGTAGTGTGACTGTGAGAGGTAGAGATAGCATTAGGGAAGCATTAGTGTGGTAGTAGTGTGACTGTGAGAGGTAGAGATAGCATTAGGGAAGCATTAGTGTGGTAGTAGTGTGACTGTGAGAGGTAGAGATAGCATTAGGGAAGCATTAGTGTGGTAGTAGTGTGACTGTGAGAGGTAGAGATAGCATTAGGAAGCATTAGTGTGGTAGTAGTGTGACTGTGAGAGGTAGAGATAGCATTAGGGAAGCATTAGTGTGGTAGTAGTGTGACTGTGAGAGGTAGAGATAGCATTAGTGTGGTAGTAGTGTGACTGTGAGAGATAGAGATAGCATTAGGGAAGCATTAGTGTGGTAGTAGTGTGACTGTGAGAGGTAGAGATAGCATTCGGGAAGCATTAGTGTGGTAGTAGTGTGACTGTGAGAGGTAGAGATAGCATTAGTGTGGTAGTAGTGTGACTGTGAGAGGTAGAGATAGCATTAGGGAAGCATTAGTGTGGTAGTAGTGTGACTGTGAGAGGTAGAGATAGCATTAGGGAAGCATTAGTGTGGTAGTAGTGTGACTGTGAGAGGTAGAGATAGCATTAGGGAAGCATAAGTGTGGTAGCAGTGTGACTGTGAGAGGTAGAGATAGCATTAGGGAAGCATTAGTGTGGTAGTAGTGTGACTGTGAGAGGTAGAGATAGCATTAGGGAAGCATTAGTGTGGCAGTAGTGTGACTGTGAGAGGTAGAAATAGCATTAGGGAAGCATTAGTGTGGTAGTAGTGTGACTGTGAGAGGTAGAGATAGCATTAGGGAAGCATTAGTGTGGTAGTAGTGTGACTGTGAGAGGTAGAGATAGCATTAGGGAAGCATTAGTGTGGTAGTAGTGTGACTGTGAGAGGTAGAGATAGCATTAGGGAAGCATTAGTGTGGTAGTAGTGTGACTGTGAGAGGTAGAGATAGCATTAGGGAAGCATTAGTGTGGTAGTAGTGTGACTGTGAGAGGTAGAGATAGCATTAGTGTGGTAGTAGTGTGACTGTGAGAGATAGAGATAGCATTAGGGAAGCATTAGTGTGGTAGTAGTGTGACTGTGAGAGGTAGAGATAGCATTAGGTAGTGTGACTGTGAGAGGTAGAGATAGCGGGAAGCATTAGTGTGGTAGTAGTGTGACTGTGAGAGGTAGAGATAGCATTAGTGTGGTAGTAGTGTGACTGTGAGAGGTAGAGATAGCATTAGGGAAGCATTAGTGTGGTAGTAGTGTGACTGTGAGAGGTAGAGATAGCATTAGGGAAGCATTAGTGTGGTAGTAGTGTGACTGTGAGAGGTAGAGATAGCATTAGGGAAGCATAAGTGTGGTAGTAGTGTGACTGTGAGAGGTAGAGATAGCATTAGGGAAGCATTAGTGTGGTAGTAGTGTGACTGTGAGAGGTAGAGATAGCATTAGTGTGGTAGTAGTGTGACTGTGAGAGGTAGAGATAGCATTAGGGAAGCATTAGTGTGGTAGTAGTGTGACTGTGAGAGGTAGAGATAGCATTAGGGAAGCATTAGTGTGGTAGTAGTGTGACTGTGAGAGGTAGAGATAGCATTAGGGAAGCATTAGTGTGGTAGTAGTGTGACTGTGAGAGGTAGAGATAGCATTAGGGAAGCATTAGTGTGGTAGTAGTGTGACTGTGAGAGGTAGAGATAGCATTAGGGAAGCATTAGTGTGGTAGTAGTGTGACTGTGAGAGGTAGAGATAGCATTAGGGAAGCATTAGTGTGGTAGTAGTGTGACTGTGAGAGGTAGAGATAGCATTAGGAAGCATTAGTGTGGTAGTAGTGTGACTGTGAGAGGTAGAGATAGCATTAGGGAAGCATTAGTGTGGTAGTAGTGTGACTGTGAGAGGTAGAGATTAGGGAGCATTAGTGTGGTAGTAGTGTGACTGTGAGAGATAGAGATAGCATTAGGGAAGCATTAGTGTGGTAGTAGTGTGACTGTGAGAGGTAGAGATAGCATTAGGGAAGCATTAGTGTGGTAGTAGTGTGACTGTGAGAGGTAGAGATAGCATTAGGGAAGCATTAGTGTGGTAGTAGTGTGACTGTGAGAGGTAGAGATAGATTAGGGAAGCATTAGTGGTAGTAGTTGTGAGGGTAGAGCATTAGTGTGGGTAGTAGTGTGACTGTGAGAGGTAGAGATAGCATTAGGGAAGCATTAGTGTGGTAGTAGTGTGACTGTGAGAGGTAGAGATAGCATTAGGGAAGCATTAGTGTGGTAGTAGTGTGACTGTGAGAGGTAGAGATAGCATTAGGGAAGCATTAGTGTGGTAGTAGTGTGACTGTGAGAGGAGAGATAGCATTAGTGTGGTAGTAGTGTGACTGTGAGAGGTAGAGATAGCATTAGGGAAGCATTAGTGTGTAGTAGTGTGACTGTGAGTGAGATAGCATTAGGGAAGCATGTGAGAGGTAGAGATAGCATTAGGGAAGCATTAGTGTGGTAGTAGTGTGACTGTGAGAGGTAGAGATAGCATTAGGGAAGCATTAGTGTGGTAGTAGTGTGACTGTGAGAGGTAGAGATAGCATTAGGGAAGCATTAGTGTGGTAGTAGTGTGACTGTGAGAGGTAGAGATAGCATTAGGGAAGCATTAGTGTGGTAGTAGTGTGACTGTGAGAGGTAGAGATAGCATTAGGGAAGCATTAGTGTGGTAGTAGTGTGACTGTGAGAGGTAGAGATAGCATTAGGGAAGCATTAGTGTGGTAGTAGTGTGACTGTGAGAGGTAGAGATAGCATTAGGGAAGCATTAGTGTGGTAGTAGTGTGACTGTGAGAGGTAGAGATAGCATTAGGGAAGCATTAGTGTGGTAGTAGTGTGACTGTGAGAGGTAGAGATAGGGAAGCATTAGTGTGGTAGTAGTGTGACTGTGAGAGGTAGAGATAGCATTAGGAAGCATTAGTGTGGTAGTAGTGTGACTGTGAGAGGTAGAGATAGCATTAGGGAAGCATTAGTGTGGTAGTAGTGTGACTGTGAGAGGTAGAGATAGCATTAGGGAAGCATTAGTGTGGTAGTAGTGTGACTGTGAGAGGTAGAGATAGCATTAGGGAAGCATTAGTGTGGTAGTAGTGTGACTGTGAGAGGTAGAGATAGCATTAAGGAAGCATTAGTGTGGTAGTAGTGTGACTGTGAGAGGTAGAGATAGCATTAGGGAAGCATTAGTGTGGTAGTAGTGTGACTGTGAGAGGTAGAGATAGCATTAGGGAAGAATTAGTGTGGTAGTAGTGTGACTGTGAGAGGTAGAGATAGCATTAGGGAAACATTAGTGTGGTAGTAGTGTGACTGTGAGAGGTAGAGATAGCATTAGGGAAGCATTAGTGTGGTAGTAGTGTGACTGTGAGAGGTAGAGATAGCATTAGGGAAGCATTAGTGTGGTAGTAGTGTGACTGTGAGAGGTAGAGATAGCATTAGGGAAGCATTAGTGTGGCAGTAGTGTGACTGTGAGAGGTAGAGATAGCATTAAGCATTAGTGGTAGTAGTGTGACTGTGAGAGGTAGAGATAGCATTAGGGAAGCATTAGTGTGGTAGTAGTGTGACTGTGAGAGGTAGAGATAGCATTAGGGAAGCATTAGTGTGGCAGTAGTGTGACTGTGAGAGGTAGAGATAGCATTAGGGAAGCATTAGTGTGGTAGTAGTGTGACTGTGAGAGGTAAAGACAGCATTAGGGAAGCATTAGTGTGGTAGTAGTGTGACTGTGAGAGGTAGAGATAGCATTAGGGAAGCATTAGTGTGGTAGTAGTGTGACTGTGAGAGGTAGAGATAGCATTAGGGAAGCATTAGTGTGGTAGTAGTGTGACTGTGAGAGATAGAGATAGCATTAGGGAAGCATTAGTGTGGTAGTAGTGTGACTGTGAGAGGTAGAGATAGCATTAGGGAAGCATTAGTGTGGTAGTAGTGTGACTGTGAGAGGTAGAGATAGCATTAGGGAAGCATTAGTGTGGTAGTAGTGTGACTGTGAGAGGTAGAGATAGCATTAGGGAAGCATTAGTGTGGTAGTAGTGTGACTGTGAGAGGTAGAGATAGCATTAGGGAAGCATTAGTGTGGTCGTAGTGTGACTGTGAGAGGTAGAGATATCATTAGGGAAGCATTAATGTGGTAGTAGTGTGACTGTGAGAGGTAGAGATAGCATTAGGGAAGCATTAGTGTGGTAGTAGTGTGACTGTGAGAGGTAGAGATAGCATTAGTGTGGTAGTAGTGTGACTGTGAGAGGTAGAGATAGCATTAGGGAAGCATTAGTGTGGTAGTAGTGTGACTGTGAGAGGTAGAGATAACATTAGGGAAGCATTAGTGTGGCAGTAGTGTGACTGTGAGTAGTGTGACTGTGAGAGGTAGAGATAGCATTAGGGAAGCATTAGTGTGGTAGTAGTGTGACTGTGAGAGGTAGAGATAGCATTAGGGAAGCATTAGTGTGGTAGTAGTGTGACTGTGAGAGGTAGAGATAGCATTAGTGTGGTAGTAGTGTGACTGTGAGAGGTAGAGATAGCATTAGGGAAGCATTAGTGTGGTAGTAGTGTGACTGTGAGAGGTAGAGATAGCATTAGGGAAGCATTAGTGTGGTAGTAGTGTGACTGTGAGAGGTAGAGATAGCATTAGGGAAGCATTAGTGTGGTAGTAGTGTGACTGTGAGAGGTAGAGATAGCATTAGGGAAGCATTAGTGTGGTAGTAGTGTGACTGTGAGAGGTAGAGATAGCATTAGGGAAGCATTAGTGTGGTAGTAGTGTGACTGTGAGTAGTGTGACTGTGAGAGGTAGATAGCATTAGGGAAGCATTAGTGTGGTAGTAGTGTGACTGTGAGAGGTAGAGATAGCATTAGGGAAGCATTAGTGTGGTAGTAGTGTGACTGTGAGAGGTAGAGATAGCATTAGGGAAGCATTAGTGTGGTAGTAGTGTGACTGTGAGAGGTAGAGATAGCATTAGTGTGGTAGTAGTGTGACTGTGAGAGGTAGAGATAGCATTAGGGAAGCATTAGTGTGGTAGTAGTGTGACTGTGAGAGGTAGAGATAGCATTAGGGAAGCATTAGTGTAGTGTGACTGTGAGAGGTAGAGATGCATTAGGGAAGCATTAGTGAGAGTGTGACTGTGAGAGGTAGAGATAGCATTAGGGAAGCATTAGTGTGGTAGTAGTGTGACTGTGAGAGGTAGAGATAGCATTAGGGAAGCATTAGTGTGGTAGTAGTGTGACTGTGAGAGGTAGAGATAGCATTAGGGAAGCATTAGTGTGGTAGTAGTGTGACTGTGAGAGGTAGAGATAGCATTAGGGAAGCATTAGTGTGGTAGTAGTGTGACTGTGAGAGGTAGAGATAGCATTAGGGAAGCATTAGTGTGGTAGTAGTGTGACTGTGAGAGGTAGAGATAGCATTAGGGAAGCATTAGTGTGGTAGTAGTGTGACTGTGAGAGGTAGAGATAGCATTAGGGAAGCATTAGTGTGGTAGTAGTGTGACTGTGAGAGGTAGAGATAGCATTAGGGAAGCATTAGTGTGGTAGTAGTGTGACTGTGAGAGGTAGAGATAGCATTAGGGAAGCATTAGTGTGGTAGTAGTGTGACTGTGAGAGGTAGAGATAGCATTAGGGAAGCATTAGTGTGGTAGTAGTGTGACTGTGAGAGGTAGAGATAGCATTAGGGAAGCATTAGTGTGGTAGTAGTGTGACTGTGAGAGGTAGAGATAGCATTAGGGAAGCATTAGTGTGGTAGTAGTGTGACTGTGAGAGGTAGAGATAGCATTAGGGAAGCATTAGTGTGGTAGTAGTGTGACTGTGAGAGGTAGAGATAGCATTAGGAAGTGTGATGTAGTAGTGGTAGTAGTGTGACTGTGAGAGGTAGAGATAGCATTAGGGAAGCATTAGTGTGGTAGTAGTGTGACTGTGAGAGGTAGAGATAGCATTAGGGAAGCATTAGTGTGGTAGTAGTGTGACTGTGAGAGGTAGAGATAGCATTAGGGAAGCATTAGTGTGGTAGTAGTGTGACTGTGAGAGGTAGAGATAGCATTAGGAAGCATTAGTGTGGTAGTAGTGTGACTGTGAGAGGTAGAGATAGCATTAGGGAAGCATTAGTGTGGTAGTAGTGTGACTGTGAGAGGTAGAGATAGCATTAGGGAAGCATTAGTGTGGTATAGTGTGACTGTGAGAAGAGATAGCATTAGTGTGGTAGTAGTGTGACTGTGAGAGGTAGAGATAGCATTAGGGAAGCATTAGTGTGGTAGTAGTGTGACTGTGAGAGGTAGAGATAGCATTAGGGAAGCATTAGTGTGGTAGTAGTGTGACTGTGAGAGGTAGAGATAGCATTAGGGAAGCATTAGTGTGGTAGTAGTGTGACTGTGAGAGGTAGAGATAGCATTAGGGAAGCATTAGTGTGGTAGTAGTGTGACTGTGAGAGGTAGAGATAGCATTAGGGAAGCATTAGTGTGGTAGTAGTGTGACTGTGAGAGGTAGAGATAGCATTAGGGAAGCATTAGTGTGGTAGTAGTGTGACTGTGAGAGGTAGAGATAGCATTAGGGAAGCATTAGTGTGGTAGTAGTGTGACTGTGAGAGGTAGAGATAGCATAGCATTAGTGAAGCATGAGAGGTAGTTAGTGGTAGTAGTGTGACTGTGAGAGGTAGAGATAGCATTAGGGAAGCATTAGTGTGGTAGTAGTGTGACTGTGAGAGGTAGAGATAGCATTAGGGAAGCATTAGTGTGGTAGTAGTGTGACTGTGAGAGGTAGAGATAGCATTAGGGAAGCATTAGTGTGGTAGTAGTGTGACTGTGAGAGGTAGAGATAGCATTAGATAAGCATTAGTGTGGTAGTAGTGTGACTGTGAGAGGTAGAGATAGCATTAGGGAAGCATTAGTGTGGTAGTAGTGTGACTGTGAGAGGTAGAGTTAGTGTGGTAGTAGTGTGACTGTGAGAGGTAGAGATAGCATTAGGGAAGCATTAGTGTGGTAGTAGTGTGACTGTGAGAGGTAGAGATAGCATTAGGGAAGCATTAGTGTGGTAGTAGTGTGACTGTGAGAGGTAGAGATAGCATTAGTGTGGTAGTAGTGTGACTGTGAGAGGTAGAGATAGCATTAGGGAAGCATTAGTGTGGTAGTAGTGTGACTGTGAGAGGTAGAGATAGCATTAGGGAAGCATTAGTGTGGTAGTAGTGTGACTGTGAGAGGTAGAGATAGCATTAGGGAAGCATTAGTGTGGTAGTAGTGTGACTGTGAGAGGTAGAGATAGCATTAGGTAAGCATTAGTGTGGTAGTAGTGTGACTGTGAGAGGTAGAGATAGCATTAGGGAAGCATTAGTGTGGTAGTAGTGTGACTGTGAGAGGTAGAGATAGCATTAGGGAAGCATTAGTGTGGTAGTAGTGTGACTGTGAGAGGTAGAGATAGCATTAGGGAAGCATTAGTGTGGTAGTAGTGTGACTGTGAGAGGTAGAGATAGCATTAGTGTGGTAGTAGTGTGACTGTGAGAGGTAGAGATAGCATTAGGGAAGCATTAGTGTGGTAGTAGTGTGACTGTGAGAGGTAGAGATAGCATTAGGGAAGCATTAGTGTGGTAGTAGTGTGACTGTGAGAGGTAGAGATAGCATTAGGAAATTATTAGTGTGGTAGTAGTGTGACTGTGAGAGGTAGAGATAGCATTAGGGAAGCATTAGTGTGGTAGTAGTGTGACTGTGAGAGGTAGAGATAGCATTAGGGAAGCATAGTGTGGTAGGACTGTGAGAGGTAGAGATAGCATTAGGAAGTGGACTGTGAGTGTGGTAGTAGTGTGACTGTGAGAGGTAGAGATAGCATTAGGGAAGCATTAGTGTGGTAGTAGTGTGACTGTGAGAGGTAGAGATAGCATTAGGGAAGCATTAGTGTGGTAGTAGTGTGACTGTGAGAGGTAGAGATAGCATTAGGGAAGCATTAGTGTGGTAGTAGTGTGACTGTGAGAGGTAGAGATAGCATTAGGGATAGCATTAGTGTGGTAGTAGGGAGGCAGAGATAGCATTAGAAGCATTAGTGTGGTAGTAGTGTGACTGTGAGAGGTAGAGATAGCATTAGGGAAGCATTAGTGTGGTAGTAGTGTGACTGTGAGAGGTAGAGATAGCATTAGGGAAGCATTAGTGTGGTAGTAGTGTGACTGTGAGAGGTAGAGATAGCATTAGGGAAGCATTAGTGTGGTAGTAGTGTGACTGTGAGAGGTAGAGATAGCATTAGGGAAGCATTAGTGTGGTAGTAGTGTGACTGTGAGAGGTAGAGATAGCATTAGGGAAGCATTAGTGTGGTAGTAGTGTGACTGTGAGAGGTAGAGATAGCATTAGTGTGGTAGTAGTGTGACTGTGAGAGGTAGAGATAGCATTAGGGAAGCATTAGTGTGGTAGTAGTGTGACTGTGAGAGGTAGAGATAGCATTAGGGAAGCATTAGTGTGGTAGTAGTGTGACTGTGAGAGGTAGAGATAGCATTAGGGAAGCATTAGTGTGGTAGTAGTGTGACTGTGAGAGGTAGAGATAGCATTAGGGAAGCATTAGTGTGGTAGTAGTGTGACTGTGAGAGGTAGAGATAGCATTAGGGAAGCATTAGTGTGGTAGTAGTGTGACTGTGAGAGGTAGAGATAGCATTAGGGAAGCATTAGTGTGGTAGTAGTGTGACTGTGAGAGGTAGAGATAGCATTAGGGAAGCATTAGTGTGGTAGTAGTGTGACTGTGAGAGGTAGAGATAGCATTAGGGAAGCATTAGTGTGGTAGTAGTGTGACTGTGAGAGGTAGAGATAGCATTAGGGAAGCATTAGTGTGGTAGTAGTGTGACTGTGAGAGGTAGAGATAGCATTAGGGAAGCATTAGTGTGGTAGTAGTGTGACTGTGAGAGGTAGAGATAGCATTAGGGAAGCATTAGTGTGGTAGTAGTGTGACTGTGAGAGGTAGAGATAGCATTAGGGAAGCATTAGTGTGGTAGTAGTGTGACTGTGAGAGGTAGAGATAGCATTAGGGAAGCATTAGTGTGGTAGTAGTGTGACTGTGAGAGGTAGAGATAGCATTAGGGAAGCATTAGTGTGGTAGTAGTGTGACTGTGAGAGGTAGAGATAGCATTAGGGAAGCATTAGTGTGGTAGTAGTGTGACTGTGAGAGGTAGAGATAGCATTAGGGAAGCATTAGTGTGGTAGTAGTGTGACTGTGAGAGGTAGAGATAGCATTAGGGAAGCATTAGCATTAGGGAAGCATTAGTGCATAGTGGTAGTGTGACTGTGAGAGGTAGAGATAGCATTAGGGAAGCATTAGTGTGGTAGTAGTGTGACTGTGAGAGGTAGAGATAGCATTAGTGTGGTAGTAGTGTGACTGTGAGAGGTAGAGATAGCATTAGGGAAGCATTAGTGTGGTAGTAGTGTGACTGTGAGAGGTAGAGATAGCATTAGGGAAGCATTAGTGTGGTAGTAGTGTGACTGTGAGAGGTAGAGATAGCATTAGGGAAGCATTAGTGTGGTAGTAGTGTGACTGTGAGAGGTAGAGATAGCATTAGGGAAGCATTAGTGTGGTAGTAGTGTGACTGTGAGAGGTAGAGATAGCATTAGTGTGGTAGTAGTGTGACTGTGAGAGGTAGAGATAGCATTAGGGAAGCATTAGTGTGGTAGTAGTGTGACTGTGAGAGGTAGAGATAGCATTAGGGAAGCATTAGTGTGGTAGTAGTGTGACTGTGAGAGGTAGAGATAGCATTAGGGAAGCATTAGTGTGGTAGTAGTGTGACTGTGAGAGGTAGAGATAGCATTAGGGAAGCATTAGTGTGGTAGTAGTGTGACTGTGAGAGGTAGAGATAGCATTAGGGAAGCATTAGTGTGGTAGTAGTGTGACTGTGAGAGGTAGAGATAGCATTAGTGTGGTAGTAGTGTGACTGAGAGGTAGAGATAGCATTAGGGAAGCATTAGTGTGGTAGTAGTGTGACTGTGAGAGGTAGAGATAGCATTAGGGAAGCATTAGTGTGGTAGTAGTGTGACTGTGAGAGGTAGAGATAGCATTAGGGAAGCATTAGTGTGGTAGTAGTGTGACTGTGAGAGGTAGAGATAGCATTAGGTGAAGTAGTGTGACTGTGAGAGGTTAGTGTGTGTAGTAGTGTGACTGTGAGAGGTAGAGATAGCATTAGGGAAGCATTAGTGTGGTAGTAGTGTGACTGTGAGAGGTAGAGATAGCATTAGGGAAGCATTAGTGTGGTAGTAGTGTGACTGTGAGAGGTAGAGATAGCATTAGGGAAGCATTAGTGTGGTAGTAGTGTGACTGTGAGAGGTAGAGATAGCATTAGGGAAGCATTAGTGTGGTAGTAGTGTGACTGTGAGAGGTAGAGATAGCATTAGGGAAGCATTAGTGTGGTAGTAGTGTGACTGTGAGAGGTAGAGATAGATAGAGATAGCATTAGGGAAGCATTAGTGTGTAGTAGTGTGACTGTGAGAGGTAGAGATAGCATTAGGGAAGCATTAGTGTGGTAGTAGTGTGACTGTGAGAGGTAGAGATAGCATTAGGGAAGCATTAGTGTGGTAGTAGTGTGACTGTGAGAGTGTAGAGATAGCATTAGGGAAGCATTAGTGTGGTAGTAGTGTGACTGTGAGAGGTAGAGATAGCATTAGGGAAGCATTAGTGTGGTAGTAGTGTGACTGTGAGAGGTAGAGATAGCATTAGGTAAGCATTAGTGTGGTAGTAGTGTGACTGTGAGAGGTAGAGATAGCATTAGGGAAGCATTAGTGTGGTAGTAGTGTGACTGTGAGAGGTAGAGATAGCATTAGGGAAGCATTAGTGTGTAGTAGTGTGACTGTGAGAGGTAGAGATAGCATTAGTGTGGTAGTAGTGTGACTGTGAGAGATAGAGATAGCATTAGGGAAGCATTAGTGTGGTAGTAGTGTGACTGTGAGAGGTAGAGATAGCATTAGGGAAGCATTAGTGTGGTAGTAGTGTGACTGTGAGAGGTAGAGATAGCATTAGGGAAGCATTAGTGTGGTAGTAGTGTGACTGTGAGAGGTAGAGATAGCATTAGGGAAGCATTAGTGTGGTAGTAGTGTGACTGTGAGAGGTAGAGATAGCATTAGTGTGGTAGTAGTGTGACTGTGAGAGGTAGAGATAGCATTAGGGAAGCATTAGTGTGGTAGTAGTGTGACTGTGAGAGGTAGAGATAGCATTAGGGAAGCATTAGTGTGGTAGTAGTGTGACTGTGAGAGGTAGAGATAGCATTAGGGAAGCATTAGTGTGGTAGTAGTGTGACTGTGAGAGGTAGAGATAGCATTAGGGAAGCATTAGTGTGGTAGTAGTGTGACTGTGAGAGGTAGAGATAGCATTAGGGAAGCATTAGTGTGGTAGTAGTGTGACTGTGAGAGGTAGAGATAGCATTAGGGAGGCATTAGTGTGGTAGTAGTGTGACTGTGAGAGGTAGAGATAGCATTAGGGAAGCATTAGTGTGGTAGTAGTGTGACTGTGAGAGGTAGAGATAGCATTAGGGAAGCATTAGTGTGGTAGTAGTGTGACTGTGAGAGGTAGAGATAGCATTAGGGAAGCATTAGTGTGGTAGTAGTGTGACTGTGAGAGCATTAGTGTGGTAGTAGTGTGACTGTGAGAGGTAGAGATAGCATTAGGGAAGCATTAGTGTGGTAGTAGTGTGACTGTGAGAGGTAGAGATAGCATTAGGGAAGCATTAGTGTGGTAGTAGTGTGACTGTGAGAGGTAGAGATAGCATTAGTGTGGTAGTAGTGTGACTGTGAGAGGTAGAGATAGCATTAGGGAAGCATTAGTGTGGTAGTAGTGTGACTGTGAGAGGTAGAGATAGCATTAGGGAAGCATTAGTGTGGTAGTAGTGTGACTGTGAGAGGTAGAGATAGCATTTAGTGTGGTAGTAGTGTGACTGTGAGAGGTAGAGATAGCATTAGGGAAGCATTAGTGTGGTAGTAGTGTGACTGTGAGAGGTAGAGATAGCATTAGGGAAGCATTAGTGTGGTAGTAGTGTGACTGTGAGAGGTAGAGATAGCATTAGGGAAGCATTAGTGTGGTAGTAGTGTGACTGTGAGAGGTAGAGATAGCATTAGGGAAGCATTAGTGTGGTAGTAGTGTGACTGTGAGAGGTAGAGATAGCATTAGGGAAGCATTAGTGTGGTAGTAGTGTGACTGTGAGAGGTAGAGATAGCATTAGGGAAGCATTAGTGTGGTAGTAGTGTGACTGTGAGAGGTAGAGATAGCATTAGGGAAGCATTAGTGTGGTAGTAGTGTGACTGTGAGAGGTAGAGATAGCATTAGGGAAGCATTAGTGTGGTAGTAGTGTGACTGTGAGAGGTAGAGATAGCATTAGGGAAGCATTAGTGTGGTAGTAGTGTGACTGTGAGAGGTAGAGATAGCATTAGGAAGCATTAGTGTGGTAGTAGTGTGACTGTGAGAGGTAGAGATAGCATTAGGGAAGCATTAGTGTGGTAGTAGTGTGACTGTGAGAGGTAGAGATAGCATTAGGGAAGCATTAGTGTGGTAGTAGTGTGACTGTGAGAGGTAGAGATAGCATTAGGGAAGCATTAGTGTGGTAGTAGTGTGACTGTGAGAGGTAGAGATAGCATTAGGGAAGCATTAGTGTGGTAGTAGTGTGACTGTGAGAGGTAGAGATAGCATTAGGGAAGCATTAGTGTGGTAGTAGTGTGACTGTGAGAGGTAGAGATAGCATTAGGGAAGCATTAGTGTGGTAGTAGTGTGACTGTGAGAGGTAGAGATAGCATTAGGGAAGCATAAGTGTGGTAGCAGTGTGACTGTGAGAGGTAGAGATAGCATTAGGGAAGCATTAGTGTGGTAGTAGTGACTGACTGTGAGTAGTGTAGAGATAGAGATAGCATTAGGGAAGCATTAGTGTGGTAGTAGTGTGACTGTGAGAGGTAGAGATAGCATTAGGGAAGCATTAGTGTGGTAGTAGTGTGACTGTGAGAGGTAGAGATAGCATTAGGGAAGCATTAGTGTGGTAGTAGTGTGACTGTGAGAGGTAGAGATAGCATTAGTGTGGTAGTAGTGTGACTGTGAGAGGTAGAGATAGCATTAGGGAAGCATTAGTGTGGTAGTAGTGTGACTGTGAGAGGTAGAGATAGCATTAGGGAAGCATTAGTGTGGTAGTAGTGTGACTGTGAGAGGTAGAGATAGCATTAGGGAAGCATTAGTGTGGTAGTAGTGTGACTGTGAGAGGTAGAGATAGCATTAGGGAAGCATTAGTGTGGTAGTAGTGTGACTGTGAGAGGTAGAGATAGCATTAGGGAAGCATTAGTGTGGTAGTAGTGTGACTGTGAGAGGTAGAGATAGCATTAGGAAGCATTAGTGTGGTAGTAGTGTGACTGTGAGAGATAGAGATAGCATTAGGGAAGCATTAGTGTGGTAGTAGTGTGACTGTGAGAGGTAGAGATAGCATTAGGGAAGCATTAGTGTGGTAGTAGTGTGACTGTGAGAGGTAGAGATAGCATTAGGGAAGCATTAGTGTGGTAGTAGTGTGACTGTGAGAGGTAGAGATAGCATTAGGGAAGCATTAGTGTGGTAGTAGTGTGACTGTGAGAGGTAGAGATAGCATTAGTGTGGTAGTAGTGTGATGTGAGAGATGTGCATTAGTTAGTAGTGTGACTGTGAGAGGTAGAGATAGCATTAGGGAAGCATTAGTGTGGTAGTAGTGTGACTGTGAGAGGTAGAGATAGCATTAGGGAAGCATAAGTGTGGTAGCAGTGTGACTGTGAGAGGTAGAGATAGCATTAGGGAAGCATTAGTGTGGTAGTAGTGTGACTGTGAGAGGTAGAGATAGCATTAGTGTGGTAGTAGTGTGACTGTGAGAGGTAGAGATAGCATTAGGTAAGCATTAGTGTGGTAGTAGTGTGACTGTGAGAGGTAGAGATAGCATTAGGGAAGCATTAGTGTGGTAGTAGTGTGACTGTGAGAGGTAGAGATAGCATTAAGGAAGCATTAGTGTGGTAGTAGTGTGACTGTGAGAGGTAGAGATAGCATTAGGGAAGCATTAGTGTGGTAGTAGTGTGACTGTGAGAGGTAGAGATAGCATTAGGGAAGAATTAGTGTGGTAGTAGTGTGACTGTGAGAGGTAGAGATAGCATTAGGGAAACATTAGTGTGGTAGTAGTGTGACTGTGAGAGGTAGAGATAGCATTAGGGAAGCATTAGTGTGGTAGTAGTGTGACTGTGAGAGGTAGAGATAGCATTAGGGAAGCATTAGTGTGGTAGTAGTGTGACTGTGAGAGGTAGAGATAGCATTAGGGAAGCATTTGTGTGGCAGTAGTGTGACTGTGAGAGGTAGAGATAGCATTAGTGTTGTAGTAGTGTGACTGTGAGAGGTAGAGATAGCATTAGGGAAGCTGTGAGTAGTGTGACTGTGAGAGGTAGAGATAGCATTAGGGAAGCATTAGTGTGGTAGTAGTGTGACTGTGAGAGGTAAAGACAGCATTAGGGAAGCATTAGTGTGGTAGTAGTGTGACTGTGAGAGGTAGAGATAGCATTAGGGAAGCATTAGTGTGGTAGTAGTGTGACTGTGAGAGGTAGAGATAGATTAGTGTGGTAGCTGTGATTAGGGAAGCATTAGTGTGGTAGTAGTGTGACTGTGAGAGGTAGAGATAGCATTAGGGAAGCATTAGTGTGGTAGTAGTGTGACTGTGAGAGGTAGAGATAGCATTAGGGAAGCATTAGTGTGGTAGTAGTGTGACTGTGAGAGGTAGAGATAGCATTAGGGAAGCATTAGTGTGGTAGTAGTGTGACTGTGAGAGGTAGAGATAGCATTAGGGAAGCATGTGTGGTAGTAGTGTGACTGTGAGAGGTAGTAGAGATAGCATTAGGGTGAGCATTAGTGTGGTAGTAGTGTGACTGTGAGAGGTAGAGATAGCATTAGGGAAGTGTGACATTAGTGTGGTAGTAGTGTGACTGTGAGAGGTAGAGATAGCATTAGGGAAGCATTAGTGTGGCAGTAGTGTGACTGTGAGAGGTAGAGATAGCATTAGGGAAGCATTAGTGTGGTAGTAGTGTGACTGTGAGAGGTAGAGATAGCATTAGGGAAGCATTAGTGTGGTAGTAGTGTGACTGTGAGAGGTAGAGATAGCATTAGGGAAGCATTAGTGTGGTAGTAGTGTGACTGTGAGAGGTAGAGATAGCATTAGGGAAGCATTAGTGTGGTAGTAGTGTGACTGTGAGAGGTAGAGATAGCATTAGGGAAGCATTAGTGTGGTAGTAGTGTGACTGTGAGAGGTAGAGATAGCATTAGGGAAGCATTAGTGTGGTAGTAGTGTGACTGTGAGAGGTAGAGATAGCATTAGGGAAGCATTAGTGTGGTAGTAGTGTGACTGTGAGAGGTAGAGATAGCATTAGTGTGGTAGTAGTGTGACTGTGAGAGGTAGAGATAGCATTAGGGAAGCATTAGTGTGGTAGTAGTGTGACTGTGAGAGGTAGAGATAGCATTAGGGAAGCATTAGTGTGGTAGTAGTGTGACTGTGAGAGGTAGAGATAGCATTAGGGAAGCATTAGTGTGGTAGTAGTGTGACTGTGAGAGGTAGAGATAGCATTAGGGAAGCATTAGTGTGGTAGTAGT
This sequence comes from Oncorhynchus nerka, assembly GCF_034236695.1. Classification (NCBI taxonomy): domain Eukaryota; kingdom Metazoa; phylum Chordata; class Actinopteri; order Salmoniformes; family Salmonidae; genus Oncorhynchus; species Oncorhynchus nerka. The sequence goes on along the minus strand of NC_088399.1, from coordinate 84,321,733 downwards.
GTGACTGTGAGAGGTAGAGATAGCATTAGGGAAGCATTAGTGTGGTAGTAGTGTGACTGTGAGAGGTAGAGATAGCATTAGGGAAGCATTAGTGTGGTAGTAGTGTGACTGTGAGAGGTAGAGATAGCATTAGGGAAGCATTAGTGTGGTAGTAGTGTGACTGTGAGAGGTAGAGATAGCATTAGGGAAGCATTAGTGTGGTAGTAGTGTGACTGTGAGAGGTAGAGATAGCATTAGGGAAGCATTAGTGTGGTAGTAGTGTGACTGTGAGAGGTAGAGATAGCATTAGGGAAGCATTAGTGTGGTAGTAGTGTGACTGTGAGAGGTAGAGATAGCATTAGGGAAGCATTAGTGTGGTAGTAGTGTGACTGTGAGAGGTAGAGATAGCATTAGGGAAGCATTAGTGGGTAGTAGTGTGACTGTGAGAGGTAGAGATAGCATTAGGGAAGCATTAGTGTGGTAGTAGTGTGACTGTGAGAGGTAGAGATAGCATTAGGGAAGCATAAGTGTGGTAGCAGTGTGACTGTGAGAGGTAGAGATAGCATTAGGGAAGCATTAGTGTGGTAGTAGTGTGACTGTGAGAGGTAGAGATAGCATTAGTGTGGTAGTAGTGTGACTGTGAGAGGTAGAGATAGCATTAGGGAAGCATTAGTGTGGTAGTAGTGTGACTGTGAGAGGTAGAGATAGCATTAGGAAGCATTAGTGTGGTAGTAGTGTGACTGTGAGAGGTAGAGATAGCATTAGGAAGCATTAGTGTGGTAGTAGTGTGACTGTGAGAGGTAGAGATAGCATTAGGGAAGCATTAGTGTGGTAGTAGTGTGACTGTGAGAGGTAGAGAGATAAGCATTAGTGTGGTAGTAGTGTGACTGTGAGAGGTAGAGATAGCATTAGGGAAGCATTAGTGTGGTAGTAGTGTGACTGTGAGAGGTAGAGATAGCATTAGGGAAGCATTAGTGTGGTAGTAGTGTGACTGTGAGAGGTAGAGATAGCATTAGGGAAGCATTAGTGTGGTAGTAGTGTGACTGTGAGAGGTAGAGATAGCATTAGGGAAGCATTAGTGTGGTAGTAGTGTGACTGTGAGAGGTAGAGATAGCATTAGGGAAGCATTAGTGTGGTAGTAGTGTGACTGTGAGAGGTAGAGATAGCATTAGGGAAGCATTAGTGTGGTAGTAGTGTGACTGTGAGAGGTAGAGATAGCATTAGGGAAGCATTAGTGTGGTAGTAGTGTGACTGTGAGAGGTAGAGATAGCATTAGGGAAGCATTAGTGTGGTAGTAGTGTGACTGTGAGAGGTAGAGATAGCATTAGGGAAGCATTAGTGTGGTAGTAGTGTGACTGTGAGAGGTAGAGATAGCATTAGGGAAGCATTAGTGTGGTAGTAGTGTGACTGTGAGAGGTAGAGATAGCATTAGGGAAGCATTAGTGTGGTAGTAGTGTGACTGTGAGAGGTAGAGATAGCATTAGTGTGGTAGTAGTGTGACTGTGAGAGGTAGAGATAGCATTAGGTAAGCATTAGTGTGGTAGTAGTGTGACTGTGAGAGGTAGAGATAGCATTAGGAAGCATTAGTGTGGTAGTAGTGTGACTGTGAGAGGTAGAGATAGCATTAGGGAAGCATTAGTGTGGTAGTAGTGTGACTGTGAGAGGTAGAGATAGCATTAGGGAAGCATTAGTGTGGTAGTAGTGTGACTGTGAGAGGTAGAGATAGCATTAGGGAAGCATTAGTGTGGTAGTAGTGTGACTGTGAGAGGTAGAGATAGCATTAGGGAAGCATTAGTGTGGTAGTAGTGTGACTGTGAGAGGTAGAGATAGCATTAGGGAAGCATTAGTGTGGTAGTAGTGTGACTGTGAGAGGTAGAGATAGCATTAGGGAAGCATTAGTGTGGTAGTAGTGTGACTGTGAGAGGTAGAGATAGCATTAGGGAAGCATTAGTGTGGTAGTAGTGTGACTGTGAGAGGTAGAGATAGCATTAGGGAAGCATTAGTGTGGTAGTAGTGTGACTGTGAGAGGTAGAGATAGCATTAGTGTGGTAGTAGTGTGACTGTGAGAGATAGAGATAGCATTAGGAAGCATTAGTGTGGTAGTAGTGTGACTGTGAGAGGTAGAGATAGCATTAGGGAAGCATTAGTGTGGTAGTAGTGTGACTGTGAGAGGTAGAGATAGCATTAGGGAAGCATAAGTGTGGTAGCAGTGTGACTGTGAGAGGTAGAGATAGCATTAGGGAAGCATTAGTGTGGTAGTAGTGTGACTGTGAGAGGTAGAGATAGCATTAGTGTGGTAGTAGTGTGACTGTGAGAGGTAGAGATAGCATTAGGTAAGCATTAGTGTGGTAGTAGTGTGACTGTGAGAGGTAGAGATAGCATTAGGGAAGCATTAGTGTGGTAGTAGTGTGACTGTGAGAGGTAGAGATAGCATTAGGGAAGCATTAGTGTGGTAGTAGTGTGACTGTGAGAGGTAGAGATAGCATTAGGGAAGCATTAGTGTGGTAGTAGTGTGACTGTGAGAGGTAGAGATAGCATTAGGGAAGATTGTGGTAGTAGTGTGACTGTGAGTGTAGGGAAACATTAGTGTGGTAGTGTGTGACTGTGAGAGGTAGAGATAGCATTAGGGAAGCATTAGTGGTAGTAGTGTGACTGTGAGAGGTAGAGATAGCATTAGGAAGCATTAGTGTGGTAGTAGTGTGACTGTGAGAGGTAGAGATAGCATTAGGGAAGCATTTGTGTGGCAGTAGTGTGACTGTGAGAGGTAGAGATAGCATTAGTGTTGTAGTAGTGTGACTGTGAGAGGTAGAGATAGCATTAGGGAAGCATTAGTGTGGCAGTAGTGTGACTGTGAGAGGTAGAGATAGCATTAGGGAAGCATTAGTGTGGTAGTAGTGTGACTGTGAGAGGTAAAGACAGCATTAGGGAAGCATTAGTGTGGTAGTAGTGTGACTGTGAGAGGTAGAGATAGCATTAGGGAAGCATTAGTGTGGGAGTGTGACTGTGAGAGGTAGAGATAGCATTAGTGTGGTAGTAGTGTGACTGTGAGAGATAGAGATAGCATTAGGAAGCATTAGTGTGGTAGTAGTGTGACTGTGAGAGGTAGAGATAGCATTAGGGAAGCATTAGTGTGGTAGTAGTGTGACTGTGAGAGGTAGAGATAGCATTAGGGAAGCATTAGTGTGGTAGTAGTGTGACTGTGAGAGGTAGAGATAGCATTAGGGAAGCATTAGTGGTAGTAGTGTGACTGTGAGAGGTAGAGATAGCATTAGGGAAGCATTAGTGTGGTAGTAGTGTGACTGTGAGAGGTAGAGATATCATTAGGAAGCATTAGTGTGGTAGTAGTGTGACTGTGAGAGGTAGGAAGCATTAGCATTAGAGGAGAGATAGCATTAGTGTTAGTGTAGTAGTGTGACTGTGAGAGGTAGAGATAGCATTAGGGAAGCATTAGTGTGGTAGTAGTGTGACTGTGAGAGGTAGAGATAGCATTAGGGAAGCATTAGTGTGGTAGTAGTGTGACTGTGAGAGGTAGAGATAGCATTAGGGAAGCATTAGTGTGGTAGTAGTGTGACTGTGAGAGGTAGAGATAGCATTAGGGAAGCATTAGTGTGGTAGTAGTGTGACTGTGAGAGGTAGAGATAGCATTAGGGAAGCATTAGTGTGGTAGTAGTGTGACTGTGAGAGGTAGAGATAGCATTAGGGAAGCATTAGTGTGGTAGTAGTGTGACTGTGAGAGATAGAGATAGCATTAGGGAAGCATTAGTGTGGTAGTAGTGTGACTGTGAGAGGTAGAGATAGCATTAGGGAAGCATAAGTGTGGTAGTAGTGTGACTGTGAGAGGTAGAGATAGCATTAGGGAAGCATTAGTGTGGTAGTAGTGTGACTGTGAGAGGTAGAGATAGCATTAGTGTGGTAGTAGTGTGACTGTGAGAGGTAGAGATAGCATTAGGTAAGCATTAGTGTGGTAGTAGTGTGACTGTGAGAGGTAGAGATAGCATTAGGGAAGCATTAGTGTGGTAGTAGTGTGACTGTGAGAGGTAGAGATAGCATTAGGGAAGCATTAGTGTGGTAGTAGTGTGACTGTGAGAGGTAGAGATAGCATTAGGGAAGCATTAGTGTGGTAGTAGTGTGACTGTGAGAGGTAGAGATAGCATTAGGGAAGCATTAGTGTGGTAGTAGTGTGACTGTGAGAGGTAGAGATAGCATTAGGGAAGCATTAGTGTGGTAGTAGTGTGACTGTGAGAGGTAGAGATAGCATTAGGGAAGCATTAGTGTGGTAGTAGTGTGACTGTGAGAGGTAGAGATAGCATTAGGGAAGCATTAGTGTGGTAGTAGTGTGACTGTGAGAGGTAGAGATAGCATTAGTGTGGTAGTAGTGTGACTGTGAGAGGTAGAGATAGCATTAGGGAAGCATTAGTGTGGTAGTAGTGTGACTGTGAGAGGTAGAGATAGCATTAGGGAAGCATTAGTGTGGTAGTAGTGTGACTGTGAGAGGTAGAGATAGCATTAGGGAAGCATTAGTGTGGTAGTAGTGTGACTGTGAGAGGTAGAGATAGCATTAGGGAAGCATTAGTGTGGTAGTAGTGTGACTGTGAGAGGTAGAGATAGCATTAGGAAGCATAGTGTGGTAGCAGTGTGACTGTGAGAGGTAGAGATAGCATTAGGGAAGCATTAGTGTGGTTGACTGTGAGAGGTAGAGATAGCATTAGTGTGACTGTGAGAGGTAGAGATAGCATTAGGGAAGCATTAGTGTGGTAGTAGTGTGACTGTGAGAGGTAGAGATAGCATTAGGGAAGCATTAGTGTGGTAGTAGTGTGACTGTGAGAGGTAGAGATAGCATTAGGGAAGCATTAGTGTGGTAGTAGTGTGACTGTGAGAGGTAGAGATAGCATTAGGGAAGCATTAGTGTGGTAGTAGTGTGACTGTGAGAGGTAGAGATAGCATTAGTGTGGTAGTAGTGTGACTGTGAGAGGTAGAGATAGCATTAGGGAAGCATTAGTGTGGTAGTAGTGTGACTGTGAGAGGTAGAGATAGCATTAGGGAAGCATTAGTGTGGTAGTAGTGTGACTGTGAGAGGTAGAGATAGCATTAGGGAAGCATTAGTGTGGTAGTAGTGTGACTGTGAGAGGTAGAGATAGCATTAGGGAAGCATTAGTGTGGTAGTAGTGTGACTGTGAGAGGTAGAGATAGCATTAGGGAAGCATTAGTGTGGTAGTAGTGTGACTGTGAGAGGTAGAGATAGGATTAGGGAAGCATTAGTGTGGTAGTAGTGTGACTGTGAGAGGTAGAGATAGCATTAGGGAAGCATTAGTGTGGCAGTAGTGTGACTGTGAGAGGTAGAGATAGCATTAGGGAAGCATTAGTGTGGTAGTAGTGTGACTGTGAGAGGTAGAGATAGCATTAGGGAAGCATTAGTGTGGTAGTAGTGTGACTGTGAGAGGTAGAGATAGCATTAGGGAAGCATTAGTGTGGTAGTAGTGTGACTGTGAGAGGTAAAGATAGCATTAGGGAAGCATTAGTGTGGTAGTAGTGTGACTGTGAGAGGTAGAGATAGCATTAGGGAAGCATTAGTGTGGTAGTAGTGTGACTGTGAGAGGTAGAGATAGCATTAGGGAAGCATAAGTGTGGTAGCAGTGTGACTGTGAGAGGTAGAGATAGCATTAGGGAAGCATTAGTGTGGTAGTAGTGTGACTGTGAGAGGTAGAGATAGCATTAGTGTGGTAGTAGTGTGACTGTGAGAGGTAGAGATAGCATTAGGGAAGCATTAGTGTGGTAGTAGTGTGACTGTGAGAGGTAGAGATAGCATTAGGGAAGCATTAGTGTGGTAGTAGTGTGACTGTGAGAGGTAGAGATAGCATTAGGGAAGCATTAGTGTGGTAGTAGTGTGACTGTGAGAGGTAGAGATAGCATTAGTGTGGTAGTAGTGTGACTGTGAGAGATAGAGATAGCATTAGGGAAGCATTAGTGTGGTAGTAGTGTGACTGTGAGAGGTAGAGATAGCATTAGGGAAGCATTAGTGTGGTAGTAGTGTGACTGTGAGAGGTAGAGATAGCATTAGGAAAGCATAAGTGTGGTAGCAGTGTGACTGTGAGAGGTAGAGATAGCATTAGGGAAGCATTAGTGTGGTAGTAGTGTGACTGTGAGAGGTAGAGATAGCATTAGTGTGGTAGTAGTGTGACTGTGAGAGGTAGAGATAGCATTAGGGAAGCATTAGTGTGGTAGTAGTGTGACTGTGAGAGGTAGAGATAGCATTAGGGAAGCATTAGTGTGGTAGTAGTGTGACTGTGAGAGGTAGAGATAGCATTAGGTAAGCATTAGTGTGGTAGTAGTGTGACTGTGAGAGGGAGAGATAGCATTAGGGAAGCATTAGTGTGGTAGTAGTGTGACTGTGAGAGGTAGAGATAGCATTAGGGAAGCATTAGTGTGGTAGTAGTGTTACTGTGAGAGGTAGAGATAGCATTAGTGTGGTAGTAGTGTGACTGTGAGAGATAGAGATAGCATTAGGGAAGCATTAGTGTGGTAGTAGTGTGACTGTGAGAGGTAGAGATAGCATTAGGGAAGCCTTAGTGTGGTAGTAGTGTGACTGTGAGAGGTAGAGATAGCATTAGGGAAGCATTAGTGTGGTAGCAGTGTGACTGTGAGAGGTAGAGATAGCATTAGGGAAGCATTAGTGTGGTAGTAGTGTGACTGTGAGAGGTAGAGATAGCATTAGTTTGGTAGTAGTGTGACTGTGAGAGGTAGAGATAGCATTAGGGAAGCATTAGTGTGGTAGTAGTGTGACTGTGAGAGGTAGAGATATCATTAGGAAGCATTAGTGTGGTAGTAGTGTGACTGTGAGAGGTAGAGATAGCATTAGGGAAGCATTAGTGTGGTAGTAGTGTGACTGTGAGAGGTAGAGATAGCATTAGGGAAGCATTAGTGTGGTAGTAGTGTGACTGTGAGAGGTAGAGATAGCATTAGGGAAGCATTAGTGTGGTAGTAGTGTGACTGTGAGAGGTAGAGATAGCATTAGGGAAGCATTAGTGTGGTAGTAGTGTGACTGTGAGAGGTAGAGATAGCATTAGGGAAGCATTAGTGTGGTAGTAGTGTGACTGTGAGAGGTAGAGATAGCATTAGGGAAGCATTAGTGTGGTAGTAGTGTGACTGTGAGAGGTAGAGATAGCATTAGGGAAGCATTAGTGTGGTAGTAGTGTGACTGTGAGAGGTAGAGATAGCATTAGGAAGCATTAGTGTGGTAGTAGTGTGACTGTGAGAGGTAGAGATAGCATTAGGGAAGCATTAGTGTGGTAGTAGTGTGACTGTGAGAGGTAGAGATAGCATTAGGGAAGCATTAGTGTGGTAGTAGTGTGACTGTGAGAGGTAGAGATAGCATTAGGGAAGCATTAGTGTGGCAGTAGTGTGACTGTGAGAGGTAGAGATAGCATTAGGAAGCATTAGTGTGGTAGTAGTGTGACTGTGAGAGGTAGAGATAGCATTAGGTAAGCATTAGTGTGGTAGTAGTGTGACTGTGAGAGGTAGAGATAGCATTAGGGAAGCATTAGTGTGGTAGTAGTGTGACTGTGAGAGGTAGAGATAGCATTAGGGAAGCATTAGTGTGGCAGTAGTGTGACTGTGAGAGGTAGAGAAAGCATTAGGGAAGCATTAGTGTGGTAGTAGTGTGACTGTGAGAGGTAGAGATAGCATTAGGAAGCATTAGTGTGGTAGTAGTGTGACTGTGAGAGGTAGAGATAGCATTAGGGAAGCATTAGTGTGGTAGTAGTGTGACTGTGAGAGGTAGAGATAGCATTAGGGAAGCATTAGTGTGGTAGTAGTGTGACTGTGAGAGGTAGAGATAGCATTAGGGAAGCATTAGTGTGGTAGTAGTGTGACTGTGAGAGGTAGAGATAGCATTAGGGAAGCATAAGTGTGGTAGCAGTGTGACTGTGAGAGGTAGAGATAGCATTAGGGAAGCATTAGTGTGGTAGTAGTGTGACTGTGAGAGGTAGAGATAGCATTAGTGTGGTAGTAGTGTGACTGTGAGAGGTAGAGATAGCATTAGGGAAGCATTAGTGTGGTAGTAGTGTGACTGTGAGAGGTAGAGATAGCATTAGGGAAGCATTAGTGTGGTAGTAGTGTGACTGTGAGAGGTAGAGATAGCATTAGGGAAGCATTAGTGTGGTAGTAGTGTGACTGTGAGAGGTAGAGATAGCATTAGTGTGGTAGTAGTGTGACTGTGAGAGATAGAGATAGCATTAGGGAAGCATTAGTGTGGTAGTAGTGTGACTGTGAGAGGTAGAGATAGCATTAGGGAAGCATTAGTGTGGTAGTAGTGTGACTGTGAGAGGTAGAGATAGCATTAGGAAAGCATAAGTGTGGTAGCAGTGTGACTGTGAGAGGTAGAGATAGCATTAGGGAAGCATTAGTGTGGTAGTAGTGTGACTGTGAGAGGTAGAGATAGCATTAGTGTGGTAGTAGTGTGACTGTGAGAGGTAGAGATAGCATTAGGGAAGCATTAGTGTGGTAGTAGTGTGACTGTGAGAGGTAGAGATAGCATTAGGGAAGCATTAGTGTGGTAGTAGTGTGACTGTGAGAGGTAGAGATAGCATTAGGTAAGCATTAGTGTGGTAGTAGTGTGACTGTGAGAGGTAGAGATAGCATTAGGGAAGCATTAGTGTGGTAGTAGTGTGACTGTGAGAGGTAGAGATAGCATTAGGGAAGCATTAGTGTGGTAGTAGTGTTACTGTGAGAGGTAGAGATAGCATTAGTGTGGTAGTAGTGTGACTGTGAGAGATAGAGATAGCATTAGGGAAGCATTAGTGTGGTAGTAGTGTGACTGTGAGAGGTATAGATAGCATTAGGGAAGCCTTAGTGTGGTAGTAGTGTGACTGTGAGAGGTAGAGATAGCATTAGGGAAGCATTAGTGTGGTAGCAGTGTGACTGTGAGAGGTAGAGATAGCATTAGGGAAGCATTAGTGTGGTAGTAGTGTGACTGTGAGAGGTAGAGATAGCATTAGTTTGGTAGTAGTGTGACTGTGAGAGGTAGAGATAGCATTAGGGAAGCATTAGTGTGGTAGTAGTGTGACTGTGAGAGGTAGAGATATCATTAGGGAAGCATTAGTGTGGTAGTAGTGTGACTGTGAGAGGTAGAGATAGCATTAGGGAAGCATTAGTGTGACAGTAGTGTGACTGTGAGAGGTAGAGATAGCATTAGGGAAGCATTAGTGTGGTAGTAGTGTGACTGTGAGAGGTAGAGATAGCATTAGGGAAGCATTCGTGCGGTAGTAGTGTGACTGTGAGAGGTAGAGATAGCATTAGGGAGGCATTAGTGTGGTAGTAGTGTGACTGTGAGAGATAGAGATAGCATTAGGGAAGCATTAGTGTGGTAGTAGTGTGACTGTGAGAGGTAGAGATAGCATTAGGGAAGCCTTAGTGTGGTAGTAGTGTGACTGTGAGAGGTAGAGATAGCATTAGGGAAGCATTAGTGTGGTAGTAGTGTGACTGTGAGAGGTAGAGATAGCATTAGTTTGGTAGTAGTGTGACTGTGAGAGGTAGAGATAGCATTAGGGAAGCATTAGTGTGGTAGTAGTGTGACTGTGAGAGGTAGAGATAGCATTAGGTAAGCATTAGTGTGGTAGTAGTGTGACTGTGAGAGGTAGAGATAGGATTAGGGAAGCATTAGTGTGGTAGTAGTGTGACTGTGAGAGGTAGAGATAGCATTAGGGAAGCATTAGTGTGGCAGTAGTGTGACTGTGAGAGGTAGAGAAAGCATTAGGGAAGCATTAGTGTGGTAGTAGTGTGACTGTGAGAGGTAGAGATAGCATTAGGGAAGCATTAGTGTGGTAGTAGTGTGACTGTGAGAGGTAGAGATAGCATTAGGGAAGCATTAGTGTGGTAGTAGTGTGACTGTGAGAGGTAGAGATAGCATTAGGGAAGCATTAGTGTGGTAGTAGTGTGACTGTGAGAGGTAAAGATAGCATTAGGGAAGCATTAGTGTGGTAGTAGTGTGACTGTGAGAGGTAGAGATAGCATTAGGGAAGCATTAGTGTGGTAGTAGTGTGACTGTGAGAGGTAGAGATAGCATTAGGGAAGCATAAGTGTGGTAGCAGTGTGACTGTGAGAGGTAGAGATAGCATTAGGGAAGCATTAGTGTGGTAGTAGTGTGACTGTGAGAGGTAGAGATAGCATTAGTGTGGTAGTAGTGTGACTGTGAGAGGTAGAGATAGCATTAGGAAGCATTAGTGTGGTAGTAGTGTGACTGTGAGAGGTAGAGATAGCATTAGGGAAGCATTAGTGTGGTAGTAGTGTGACTGTGAGAGGTAGAGATAGCATTAGGGAAGCATTAGTGTGGTAGTAGTGTGACTGTGAGAGGTAGAGATAGCATTAGTGTGGTAGTAGTGTGACTGTGAGAGATAGAGATAGCATTAGGGAAGCATTAGTGTGGTAGTAGTGTGACTGTGAGAGGTAGAGATAGCATTAGGGAAGCATTAGTGTGGTAGTAGTGTGACTGTGAGAGGTAGAGATAGCATTAGGAAAGCATAAGTGTGGTAGCAGTGTGACTGTGAGAGGTAGAGATAGCATTAGGGAAGCATTAGTGTGGTAGTAGTGTGACTGTGAGAGGTAGAGATAGCATTAGTGTGGTAGTAGTGTGACTGTGAGAGGTAGAGATAGCATTAGGGAAGCATTAGTGTGGTAGCAGTGTGACTGTGAGAGGTAGAGATAGCATTAGGGAAGCATTAGTGTGGTAGTAGTGTGACTGTGAGAGGTAGAGATAGCATTAGTTTGGTAGTAGTGTGACTGTGAGAGGTAGAGATAGCATTAGGGAAGCATTAGTGTGGTAGTAGTGTGACTGTGAGAGGTAGAGATAGCATTAGGTAAGCATTAGTGTGGTAGTAGTGTGACTGTGAGAGGTAGAGATAGCATTAGGGAAGCATTAGTGTGGTAGTAGTGTGACTGTGAGAGGTAGAGATAGCATTAGTGTGGTAGTAGTGTGACTGTGAGAGGTAGAGATAGCATTAGGGAAGCATTAGTGTGGTAGTAGTGTGACTGTGAGAGGTAGAGATAGCATTAGGGAAGCATTAGTGTGGTAGTAGTGTGACTGTGAGAGGTAGAGATAGCATTAGGGAAGCATTAGTGTGGTAGTAGTGTGACTGTGAGAGGTAGAGATAGCATTAGGTAAGCATTAGTGTGGTAGTAGTGTGACTGTGAGAGGTAGAGATAGGATTAGGGAAGCATTAGTGTGGTAGTAGTGTGACTGTGAGAGGTAGAGATAGCATTAGGGAAGCATTAGTGTGGCAGTAGTGTGACTGTGAGAGGTAGAGAAAGCATTAGGGAAGCATTAGTGTGGTAGTAGTGTGACTGTGAGAGGTAGAGATAGCATTAGGGAAGCATTAGTGTGGTAGTAGTGTGACTGTGAGAGGTAGAGATAGCATTAGGGAAGCATTAGTGTGGTAGTAGTGTGACTGTGAGAGGTAGAGATAGCATTAGGGAAGCATTAGTGTGGTAGTAGTGTGACTGTGAGAGGTAAAGATAGCATTAGGGAAGCATTAGTGTGGTAGTAGTGTGACTGTGAGAGGTAGAGATAGCATTAGGGAAGCATTAGTGTGGTAGTAGTGTGACTGTGAGAGGTAGAGATAGCATTAGGGAAGCATAAGTGTGGTAGCAGTGTGACTGTGAGAGGTAGAGATAGCATTAGGGAAGCATTAGTGTGGTAGTAGTGTGACTGTGAGAGGTAGAGATAGCATTAGTGTGGTAGTAGTGTGACTGTGAGAGGTAGAGATAGCATTAGGAAGCATTAGTGTGGTAGTAGTGTGACTGTGAGAGGTAGAGATAGCATTAGGGAAGCATTAGTGTGGTAGTAGTGTGACTGTGAGAGGTAGAGATAGCATTAGGGAAGCATTAGTGTGGTAGTAGTGTGACTGTGAGAGGTAGAGATAGCATTAGTGTGGTAGTAGTGTGACTGTGAGAGATAGAGATAGCATTAGGGAAGCATTAGTGTGGTAGTAGTGTGACTGTGAGAGGTAGAGATAGCATTAGGGAAGCATTAGTGTGGTAGTAGTGTGACTGTGAGAGGTAGAGATAGCATTAGGAAAGCATAAGTGTGGTAGCAGTGTGACTGTGAGAGGTAGAGATAGCATTAGGGAAGCATTAGTGTGGTAGTAGTGTGACTGTGAGAGGTAGAGATAGCATTAGTGTGGTAGTAGTGTGACTGTGAGAGGTAGAGATAGCATTAGGGAAGCATTAGTGTGGTAGTAGTGTGACTGTGAGAGGTAGAGATAGCATTAGGGAAGCATTAGTGTGGTAGTAGTGTGACTGTGAGAGGTAGAGATAGCATTAGGTAAGCATTAGTGTGGTAGTAGTGTGACTGTGAGAGGTAGAGGTAGCATTAGGGAAGCATTAGTGTGGTAGTAGTGTGACTGTGAGAGGTAGAGATAGCATTAGGGAAGCATTAGTGTGGTAGTAGTGTTACTGTGAGAGGTAGAGATAGCATTAGTGTGGTAGTAGTGTGACTGTGAGAGATAGAGATAGCATTAGGGAAGCATTAGTGTGGTAGTAGTGTGACTGTGAGAGGTAGAGATAGCATTAGGGAAGCCTTAGTGTGGTAGTAGTGTGACTGTGAGAGGTAGAGAGATAACATTAGGGAAGCATTAGTGTGGTAGCAGTGTGACTGTGAGAGGTAGAGATAGCATTAGGGAAGCATTAGTGTGGTAGTAGTGTGACTGTGAGAGGTAGAGATAGCATTAGTTTGGTAGTAGTGTGACTGTGAGAGGTAGAGATAGCATTAGGGAAGCATTAGTGTGGTAGTAGTGTGACTGTGAGAGGTAGAGATAGCATTAGGGAAGCATTAGTGTGGTAGTAGTGTGACTGTGAGAGGTAGAGATAGCATTAGGGAAGCATTAGTGTGGCAGTAGTGTGACTGTGAGAGGTAGAGATAGCATTAGGGAAGCATTAGTGTGGTAGTAGTGTGACTGTGAGAGGTAGAGATAGCATTAGGGAAGCATTCGTGCGGTAGTAGTGTGACTGTGAGAGGTAGAGATAGCATTAGGGAGGCATTAGTGTGGTAGTAGTGTGACTGTGAGAGATAGAGATAGCATTAGGGAAGCATTAGTGTGGTAGTAGTGTGACTGTGAGAGGTAGAGATAGCATTAGGGAAGCCTTAGTGTGGTAGTAGTGTGACTGTGAGAGGTAGAGATAGCATTAGGGAAGCATTAGTGTGGTAGTAGTGTGACTGTGAGAGGTAGAGATAGCATTAGTTTGGTAGTAGTGTGACTGTGAGAGGTAGAGATAGCATTAGGAAGCATTAGTGTGGTAGTAGTGTGACTGTGAGAGGTAGAGATAGCATTAGGTAAGCATTAGTGTGGTAGTAGTGTGACTGTGAGAGGTAGAGATAGGATTAGGGAAGCATTAGTGTGGTAGTAGTGTGACTGTGAGAGGTAGAGATAGCATTAGGGAAGCATTAGTGTGGCAGTAGTGTGACTGTGAGAGGTAGAGAAAGCATTAGGGAAGCATTAGTGTGGTAGTAGTGTGACTGTGAGAGGTAGAGATAGCATTAGGGAAGCATTAGTGTGGTAGTAGTGTGACTGTGAGAGGTAGAGATAGCATTAGGGAAGCATTAGTGTGGTAGTAGTGTGACTGTGAGAGGTAGAGATAGCATTAGGGAAGCATTAGTGTGGTAGTAGTGTGACTGTGAGAGGTAAAGATAGCATTAGGGAAGCATTAGTGTGGTAGTAGTGTGACTGTGAGAGGTAGAGATAGCATTAGGGAAGCATTAGTGTGGTAGTAGTGTGACTGTGAGAGGTAGAGATAGCATTAGGGAAGCATAAGTGTGGTAGCAGTGTGACTGTGAGAGGTAGAGATAGCATTAGGGAAGCATTAGTGTGGTAGTAGTGTGACTGTGAGAGGTAGAGATAGCATTAGTGTGGTAGTAGTGTGACTGTGTGAGGTAGAGATAGCATTAGGGAAGCATTAGTGTGGTAGTAGTGTGACTGTGAGAGGTAGAGATAGCATTAGGGAAGCATTAGTGTGGTAGTAGTGTGACTGTGAGAGGTAGAGATAGCATTAGGGAAGCATTAGTGTGGTAGTAGTGTGACTGTGAGAGGTAGAGATAGCATTAGTGTGGTAGTAGTGTGACTGTGAGAGATAGAGATAGCATTAGGGAAGCATTAGTGTGGTAGTAGTGTGACTGTGAGAGGTAGAGATAGCATTAGGGAAGCATTAGTGTGGTAGTAGTGTGACTGTGAGAGGTAGAGATAGCATTAGGAAAGCATAAGTGTGGTAGCAGTGTGACTGTGAGAGGTAGAGATAGCATTAGGAAGCATTAGTGTGGTAGTAGTGTGACTGTGAGAGGTAGAGATAGCATTAGTGTGGTAGTAGTGTGACTGTGAGAGGTAGAGATAGCATTAGGGAAGCATTAGTGTGGTAGTAGTGTGACTGTGAGAGGTAGAGATAGCATTAGGGAAGCATTAGTGTGGTAGTAGTGTGACTGTGAGAGGTAGAGATAGCATTAGGTAAGCATTAGTGTGGTAGTAGTGTGACTGTGAGAGGTAGAGGTAGCATTAGGGAAGCATTAGTGTGGTAGTAGTGTGACTGTGAGAGGTAGAGATAGCATTAGGGAAGCATTAGTGTGGTAGTAGTGTTACTGTGAGAGGTAGAGATAGCATTAGTGTGGTAGTAGTGTGACTGTGAGAGATAGAGATAGCATTAGGGAAGCATTAGTGTGGTAGTAGTGTGACTGTGAGAGGTAGAGATAGCATTAGGGAAGCCTTAGTGTGGTAGTAGTGTGACTGTGAGAGGTAGAGATAGCATTAGGGAAGCATTAGTGTGGTAGCAGTGTGACTGTGAGAGGTAGAGATAGCATTAGGGAAGCATTAGTGTGGTAGTAGTGTGACTGTGAGAGGTAGAGATAGCATTAGTTTGGTAGTAGTGTGACTGTGAGAGGTAGAGATAGCATTAGGGAAGCATTAGTGTGGTAGTAGTGTGACTGTGAGAGGTAGAGATAGCATTAGGGAAGCATTAGTGTGGTAGTAGTGTGACTGTGAGAGGTAGAGATAGCATTAGGGAAGCATTAGTGTGGCAGTAGTGTGACTGTGAGAGGTAGAGATAGCATTAGGGAAGCATTAGTGTGGTAGTAGTGTGACTGTGAGAGGTAGAGATAGCATTAGGGAAGCATTCGTGCGGTAGTAGTGTGACTGTGAGAGGTAGAGATAGCATTAGGGAGGCATTAGTGTGGTAGTAGTGTGACTGTGAGAGATAGAGATAGCATTAGGGAAGCATTAGTGTGGTAGTAGTGTGACTGTGAGAGGTAGAGATAGCATTAGGGAAGCCTTAGTGTGGTAGTAGTGTGACTGTGAGAGGTAGAGATAGCATTAGGGAAGCATAAGTGTGGTAGCAGTGTGACTGTGAGAGGTAGAGATAGCATTAGGGAAGCATTAGTGTGGTAGTAGTGTGACTGTGAGAGGTAGAGATAGCATTAGTTTGGTAGTAGTGTGACTGTGAGAGGTAGAGATAGCATTAGGGAAGCATTAGTGTGGTAGTAGTGTGACTGTGAGAGGTAGAGATAGCATTAGGGAAGCATTAGTGTGGCAGTAGTGTGACTGTGAGAGGTAGAGATAGCATTAGGGAAGCATTAGTGTGGTAGTAGTGTGACTGTGAGAGGTAGAGATAGCATTAGGGAAGCATTAGTGCGGTAGTAGTGTGACTGTGAGAGGTAGAGATAGCATTAGGGAGGCATTAGTGTGGTAGTAGTGTGACTGTGAGAGGTAGAGATAGCATTAGGGAAGCATTAGTGTGGTAGTAGTGTGACTGTGAGAGGTAGAGATAGCATTAGGGAAGCATTAGTGTGGTAGTAGTGTGACTGTGAGAGGTAGAGATAGCATTAGGGAAGCATTAGTGTGGTAGTAGTGTGACTGTGAGAGGTAGAGATAGCATTAGGGAAGCATTAGTGTGGTAGTAGTGTGACTGTGAGAGGTAGAGATAGCATTAGGGAAGCATAAGTGTGGTAGCAGTGTGACTGTGAGAGGTAGAGATAGCATTAGGGAAGCATTAGTGTGGTAGTAGTGTGACTGTGAGAGGTAGAGATAGCATTAGTGTGGTAGTAGTGTGACTGTGAGAGGTAGAGATAGCATTAGGGAAGCATTAGTGTGGTAGTAGTGTGACTGTGAGAGGTAGAGATAGCATTAGGTAAGCATTAGTGTGGTAGTAGTGTGACTGTGAGAGGTAGAGGTAGCATTAGGGAAGCATTAGTGTGGTAGTAGTGTGACTGTGAGAGGTAGAGATAGCATTAGGGAAGCATTAGTGTGGTAGTAGTGTTACTGTGAGAGGTAGAGATAGCATTAGTGTGGTAGTAGTGTGACTGTGAGAGATAGAGATAGCATTAGGGAAGCATTAGTGTGGTAGTAGTGTGACTGTGAGAGGTAGAGATAGCATTAGGGAAGCCTTAGTGTGGTAGTAGTGTGACTGTGAGAGGTAGAGATAGCATTAGGGAAGCATTAGTGTGGTAGCAGTGTGACTGTGAGAGGTAGAGATAGCATTAGGGAAGCATTAGTGTGGTAGTAGTGTGACTGTGAGAGGTAGAGATAGCATTAGTTTGGTAGTAGTGTGACTGTGAGAGGTAGAGATAGCATTAGGGAAGCATTAGTGTGGTAGTAGTGTGACTGTGAGAGGTAGAGATAGCATTAGGGAAGCATTAGTGTGGTAGTAGTGTGACTGTGAGAGGTAGAGATAGCATTAGGGAAGCATTAGTGTGGCAGTAGTGTGACTGTGAGAGGTAGAGATAGCATTAGGGAAGCATTAGTGTGGTAGTAGTGTGACTGTGAGAGGTAGAGATAGCATTAGGGAAGCATTCGTGCGGTAGTAGTGTGACTGTGAGAGGTAGAGATAGCATTAGGGAGGCATTAGTGTGGTAGTAGTGTGACTGTGAGAGGTAGAGATAGCATTAGGGAAGCATTAGTGTGGTAGTAGTGTGACTGTGAGAGGTAGAGATAGCATTAGGAAGCATTAGTGTGGTAGTAGTGTGACTGTGAGAGGTAGAGATAGCATTAGGGAAGCATTAGTGTGGTAGTAGTGTGACTGTGAGAGGTAGAGATAGCATTAGGGAAGCATTAGTGTGGTAGTAGTGTGACTGTGAGAGGTAGAGATAGCATTAGGGAAGCATAAGTGTGGTAGCAGTGTGACTGTGAGAGGTAGAGATAGCATTAGGGAAGCATTAGTGTGGTAGTAGTGTGACTGTGAGAGGTAGAGATAGCATTAGTGTGGTAGTAGTGTGACTGTGAGAGGTAGAGATAGCATTAGGGAAGCATTAGTGTGGTAGTAGTGTGACTGTGAGAGGTAGAGATAGCATTAGGGAAGCATTAGTGTGGTAGTAGTGTGACTGTGAGAGGTAGAGATAGCATTAGTGTGGTAGTAGTGTGACTGTGAGAGGTAGAGATAGCATTAGGGAAGCATTAGTGTGGTAGTAGTGTGACTGTGAGAGGTAGAGATAGCATTAGGGAAGCATTAGTGTGGTAGTAGTGTGACTGTGAGAGGTAGAGATAGCATTAGGGAAGCATTAGTGTGGTAGTAGTGTGACTGTGAGAGGTAGAGATAGCATTAGTGTGGTAGTAGTGTGACTGTGAGAGGTAGAGATAGCATTAGGGAAGCATTAGTGTGGTAGTAGTGTGACTGTGAGAGGTAGAGATAGCATTAGGTAAGCATTAGTGTGGTAGTAGTGTGACTGTGAGAGGTAGAGATAGCATTAGGGAAGCATTAGTGTGGTAGTAGTGTGACTGTGAGAGGTAGAGATAGCATTAGGGAAGCATTAGTGTGGCAGTAGTGTGACTGTGAGAGGTAGAGAAAGCATTAGGGAAGCATTAGTGTGGTAGTAGTGTGACTGTGAGAGGTAGAGATAGCATTAGGGAAGCATTAGTGTGGTAGTAGTGTGACTGTGAGAGGTAGAGATAGCATTAGGGAAGCATTAGTGTGGTAGTAGTGTGACTGTGAGAGGTAGAGATATCATTAGGGAAGCATTAGTGTGGTAGTAGTGTGACTGTGAGAGGTAGAGATAGCATTAGGGAAGCATTAGTGTGGTAGTAGTGTGACTGTGAGAGGTAGAGATAGCATTAGGGAAGCATTAGTGTGGTAGTAGTAGTGTGACTGTGAGAGGTAGAGATAGCATTAGGGAAGCATTAGTGTGGTAGTAGTGTGACTGTGAGAGGTAGAGATAGCATTAGGGAAGCATAAGTGTGGTAGCAGTGTGACTGTGAGAGGTAGAGATAGCATTAGGGAAGCATTAGTGTGGTAGTAGTGTGACTGTGAGAGGTAGAGATAGCATTAGTGTGGTAGTAGTGTGACTGTGAGAGGTAGAGATAGCATTAGGGAAGCATTAGTGTGGTAGTAGTGTGACTGTGAGAGGTAGAGATAGCATTAGGGAAGCCTTAGTGTGGTAGTAGTGTGACTGTGAGAGGTAGAGATAGCATTAGGGAAGCATTAGTGTGGTAGCAGTGTGACTGTGAGAGGTAGAGATAGCATTAGGGAAGCATTAGTGTGGTAGTAGTGTGACTGTGAGAGGTAGAGATAGCATTAGTTTGGTAGTAGTGTGACTGTGAGAGGTAGAGATAGCATTAGGGAAGCATTAGTGTGGTAGTAGTGTGACTGTGAGAGGTAGAGATAGCATTAGGGAAGCATTAGTGTGGTAGTAGTGTGACTGTGAGAGGTAGAGATAGCATTAGGGAAGCATTAGTGTGGCAGTAGTGTGACTGTGAGAGGTAGAGATAGCATTAGGGAAGCATTAGTGTGGTAGTAGTGTGACTGTGAGAGGTAGAGATAGCATTAGGGAAGCATTCGTGCGGTAGTAGTGTGACTGTGAGAGGTAGAGATAGCATTAGGGAGGCATTAGTGTGGTAGTAGTGTGACTGTGAGAGGTAGAGATAGCATTAGGGAAGCATTAGTGTGGTAGTAGTGTGACTGTGAGAGGTAGAGATAGCATTAGGGAAGCATTAGTGTGGTAGTAGTGTGACTGTGAGAGGTAGAGATAGCATTAGGGAAGCATTAGTGTGGTAGTAGTGTGACTGTGAGAGGTAGAGATAGCATTAGGGAAGCATTAGTGTGGTAGTAGTGTGACTGTGAGAGGTAGAGATAGCATTAGGGAAGCATAAGTGTGGTAGCAGTGTGACTGTGAGAGGTAGAGATAGCATTAGGGAAGCATTAGTGTGGTAGTAGTGTGACTGTGAGAGGTAGAGATAGCATTAGTGTGGTAGTAGTGTGACTGTGAGAGGTAGAGATAGCATTAGGGAAGCATTAGTGTGGTAGTAGTGTGACTGTGAGAGGTAGAGATAGCATTAGGGAAGCATTAGTGTGGTAGTAGTGTGACTGTGAGAGGTAGAGATAGCATTAGTGTGGTAGTAGTGTGACTGTGAGAGGTAGAGATAGCATTAGGGAAGCATTAGTGTGGTAGTAGTGTGACTGTGAGAGGTAGAGATAGCATTAGGGAAGCATTAGTGTGGTAGTAGTGTGACTGTGAGAGGTAGAGATAGCATTAGGGAAGCATTAGTGTGGTAGTAGTGTGACTGTGAGAGGTAGAGATAGCATTAGTGTGGTAGTAGTGTGACTGTGAGAGGTAGAGATAGCATTAGGGAAGCATTAGTGTGGTAGTAGTGTGACTGTGAGAGGTAGAGATAGCATTAGGGAAGCATTAGTGTGGTAGTAGTGTGACTGTGAGAGGTAGAGATAGCATTAGGTAAGCATTAGTGTGGTAGTAGTGTGACTGTGAGAGGTAGAGATAGCATTAGGGAAGCATTAGTGTGGTAGTAGTGTGACTGTGAGAGGTAGAGATAGCATTAGGGAAGCATTAGTGTGGCAGTAGTGTGACTGTGAGAGGTAGAGAAAGCATTAGGGAAGCATTAGTGTGGTAGTAGTGTGACTGTGAGAGGTAGAGATAGCATTAGGGAAGCATTAGTGTGGTAGTAGTGTGAGTGAGAGATAGAGATAGCATTAGGGAAGCATTAGTGTGGTAGTAGTGTGACTGTGAGAGGTAGAGATAGCATTAGGGAAGCATTAGTGTGGTAGTAGTGTGTCTGCCAACATGTCTGGTCATGTGGCCAGGTAAGAGCTGATTGGGGAGGGAGGGAGAGAGAGAATCTGAAATCAGATATCTCTCACCTGTCTTTTGTATGATCAGTCCAGGCGGTAGAATAGCTCCATTCCGTGACAATGTACAGGCTTTTCCAGAATATACTTCCCTTTGAACATCGGATCCACCATCACCATCAATTCATGTAGCCTACAGCTGTGCTATAATTTATATCAAAACGCCCATATCTTATACTGTATGTTGCTTGGGGGATGATCTGTCATTAAACCTGTGCTTTTATTCACTCAGATAAATATATAAAATGTTTGTCTTGATGAATGAAAAATGCTTTCTTTATATTCATTAGGACTCACTTAGAAATGTTAGAAGCTTTACAATGTCGACAGTCAGGGAGAGGCCTGTGTGTGAAGTCAGTGAAATGATTGTGCAAAACAGTAAATAGTGATAATGCGTAAAGCTTGGGGGGTTTAAAAAGTCAAACTTGGAGTACAAATAGTCCATGAAAAAAATTGCTGATTTTTACAACCAGAAAAATCTCCTGCGTCCTCTCCCTGTATGGCATTTTATTATTTAAATCCGACCGACAGAGATACAGGGCGCATTCCTGCGCGCACCGCACTGGACAGATTTGGCCTACGCGTCAGACCCGACCCGGGCAAAGCAGAAGATGACAGTCGGATGGCCAACGTGCCCTCACCAAGCGCCGGCGTACTGAACTACCCCTTCTTTCTCGGCTACACGTCCAGTGTGATGAACCACCTTACAAAAAGTCTGAGAAAAAAATGCAGGTCTTACTCCTTTTTAAACGTCTACATTGTCCACGTCCTCAAGAATGGATCTAATTAAAACGATGCACTCGTCATCATCGACGAAGCATTGCCAACGTTTCTGGGAGAAGGCTGGAGATGTAGGACCACATGACTTATTGGGGATGGGATGGGATGGGAGTCGTATAGGATTTCACTTCTCCTATTGGTCCGAGGGCTGACTGTTGACACGCAGACAAAGGAACCTCCTGCCATATAAATAGGACTGATTGGTCTGTATTATTCTAGCATCACGGCAGCAGGTTTCCAAGCTTGGAGTTACTCTAGTCACCACAACTGTATGCCTGCTTGAAGTAGTTAAACAGGGCACTGCAGCACAAGGAGTCTGCATGTCTGCTTAGACATGCTCAGCTTTGTGGATAACCGGATTCTGTTGCTGCTTGCAGTAACTTCATTTCTAGCATCATGCCAATGTAAGTTTGATATGTTTTTTTCTTTTACCGAGGATTTTTGTCCTGTTTTAAGAGTTCAGGAGGACCTTACAGCGCTTATGTTTGGCTTTTATATGGAACCTACTTGGAAATAACCAGAGGACCACTAAAAGTTATTTTGAGGGCTTCCCTCTGGCTGTATAAAACCGAACGGATCCTGGTCATTTCGGTGGATTCTTCATTCTTTTTCCGTGGATACAATTGATTAGTCAGAGAAACGCACTGATGAGAACGTTATCACAGGCTTGAAAGAATCGTTTAAAGTTGTTAATGTAGTGTCTTTGAATAGTTTTTAGAACAATGGAACTGCGAACATCTAGACTACAATTGTAATGTATATTTAAACTCCTAGGATGAAAAGTTTGGGGCGTTGTACATACTGTTCAGAGTCCAGGGAATGAACTTTTATTATAGGGAATTGAAACGTCGCCCCCTGGTGGTCAATTTAACAGCATGCCCTTTGGCATCAACCCTCCAAGATATATTTTCGATAGAAATACATATAGATCTTTACAAAAGTATAGATTTTCGATCCCAAAATTATTTTGACATATTCTTGAGTAACTTAGTGCAAGCTATGACCTATTTGTTAGGCCTTGTGAAAGAGACGGCCTTGTGTAGAGGTTTAGAGATATTTCATTTAAATATAGTTAATATTAGTATTATAAGAATTAAGAGCATTATTTTCAAGTAAAACAAATGACATTTTCGTTGTATATACAAGTAATATAAGTTAAAACGTTTTTTTCCGTGATGATATTCTTTTAAGTGTCCAAATGCGTTATCTAGTGGCCACGTAAGGACATTACAACGCAGTATTTTAGAGGAGGTGCGATGCCAATCCATCAGCAGAGCAGGACCAAATGTAGAGGAACTGGTTGTTATGCCGCATCATAATGAGGACACCACTGAGGCCTAAACAGGAAACGCCTAGGTCATAACAAGCAACATAAGATGATAGTTCTTCAGAACCATTGACAATGTAATTTAGACCAAAATGTAGTAATTTAGACTCCTCAAAATCAAGTTGCTATACATCAGGGCTGCCCAACCCTCTTCCTGGAGATCTACTGCCCTGTGGGTTTTCAGTCCAATCATCTTCCTGGAGATCTACTGTCCTGTGGGTTTTCAGTCCAAACCTAATTTAGCATCTCTGATTCAGCTAGTTAAGGTCTTGTTGAGCAGCTAATTAGTAGAATGTGTTAAATTAGGGTTGGACTGAAAACCCACAGGACTGTAGATCTCCAGGAAGATGGTTGGGCAGCCCTGCTATACAGAGTAGATAATAGGCAATGATGCAATACAAAAGCATAGGATAGCATATGATAGGATATAATTGACTTAGGTATACTATAGTGAATGCTGATCACTTAATTTATAGCAGTACATTCATATACAGTACCTAATTACACAAGGTTTACTTCTGGTCTTCTCTCCATCACAAATGGATTTCCTTAGGGGATGCGGATACACAGGCCTTTGAAGCCTGTAAACACTTCTCGCTGGTTGAAGCCTGTAAACACTTCTCACTGGCTGGCTGGTTGAAGCCTGTAAACACTTCTCACTGGCTGGCTGGTTGAAGCCTGTAAACACTTCTCACTGGCTGGCTGGTTGAAGCCTGTAAACACTTCTCACTGGCTGGCTGGTTGAAGCCTGTAAACACTTCTCACTGGCTGGCTGGTTGGCACGTGTCTAAATGACACTTGACATTTCCAGTCAGTGAGATGTTGTCAACAATACATTCAATATAATTTAGTCCTATTTGAATATTTTTATTTTCCCTAAAGATGGATGCTGTTGAATTTTAGTAACTACTTCAGGCCTATATATGACCCAATGTTGTTGTTGACAAAACTCAATTGAATATTGTAGAAGCTTGGCTGCATTTATGTGGACAGCTTTGTTACCTTTCACCTTTTATATGGTTTTGGTTGTTTTTGTCAGATTGCCGTTTAGAAGCTTATCATTCTAGTCTTTGTGTATATTCTGGAAACAAATAACAACAGTTATTTTGCATCTACAAAGGAAAATAAGGCATTTTGCATTAGACAAATGCGTCAAAATAAGAGAGAATTTAGACTGCTCCAGAAACTATTTTACTATGTTTGTTATCATGTTCTAACTGAGTATGTCCTTTCCCCTCCTCCTCCTCGTTGAAACATCACAGCGGTTAGTACATGTGCATGATATTATCTATCAAAACAGCTTTTAGAATAGATTTTACCTTTTTGCATCTTATCTGTTGGTTCCAAATTCCAGCTAATATTCGGTGAAAGTGGCCTCTGTCGACAATATGAGCGATCTCAACTATAGCGGAGTATTTCACTTCAATTTCTAGGCTGCCTCTGAAGAGGGTTATTTTTTCTTCATTTGCTGCCAATGAATAGGTGAGGCTCCTATTGGTCAGGGGTGGTGTCAGTGACCGTTAAAACTGCCAGTGCTGGTGCTGGTTTACCCATGGGGCCGCTGGGCACAACGGGCCCTTTAATAGGATCAGGAAGAGGTTTGAAAGCAAAAAATGGCAGATACATTCCAGGCCCATATTCAGCAAGTCTCTGAGAAGTGCTGATCTAGAATCAGTTTAGCACTTTAGATAATAATTAATACAATTACGTGGAAGGTAAGACCTGATCCTAGATAAGCACTCCTACTATGAGAAGCTTTTTTTAACACGGGCCCTGGATTTGGTCTGTATTATATCAGATTTGTTTTTACAGTATAAAGGAAGTATTGCTTGTTTAAAATGGTCTGTTATAGTTGAGATTGCTACAAATTGCTCACCTGGATATTGTTTCGCAGCTCTATATTGGCATTCTGAGGCTTTAAAGGGGCAGTGTTTCTATGTGAATTGATTATGATTGATTGATTTGCCTATACACCTGCATAGCCTACTGCCATGCAACATCAATCTGGATTTGGTATTAGATCACTGACCCAGCCCCATAGTGCACCTTTAAACATCTCTCTGCAATAGTGCTTAATATGATATTATATCTTTATGTGCTGTTATCTGTTTGATATAGTTATCTGCACAAGCATGTGACTTATAATATACACTTATGCATGCAATACTGTGTTATGACACTGGCAACTAATATGCTTTGTTGGAAAAAAAGATGAGAAAAGTGAGGTACGGTTGATATAGCTTACACTTTGAATGACATAAGAAATGTAGGAAAGACTGAATAAATAAATCTTACATTTATTTATCATCTTTTCTATTTAGGGGGGACTCAAGGTGAGAACATGTTATTTATGTGTCATTTACTAGTATAGAAAAGTGTGGCATATCTAAACTTTGAGGCTCAGGTCAAAGGTCAAGTGAGAGGACAAGCATGTGTTAACATGCTTGTCCTCAAACTGTAAGGTCAAGTTTGTTTATGTACACATTATGACACATAGACTGCTATCTTCTAACGCTTGAAATCAATTAAAGGAAAAATCCACTCCAAAAATATATATATATTTTTTTTTTCATTAATCCACTATTGATACAGTCCCAAAATGTTTTACATGTCAGCAGTCAAGTTTTCAAGATATTGGGCTTTCAAAAAGCAAATTGTCACTGGCCACATCATCATAATGATCAACATTGGATTAATGAAAAAAATACCAAAAGATAGTTTGAGTGGATTTTTCCTTGAATTAACATTGATGCAATCTATTTGAGATTAGGGTCTGACCATCTAGAAGTACTGATATGCTTTTAAAATGTTTATTTGAGTGGTTTGTCTGATTAAGATATTTTCCCACCACAGGGCCCAACGGGAGAGAAAGGACCTCGAGGTGACAGGGTAAGCAAAGAACCCAGCTGTCCCCTTTGGTGTTTAGATGTTGTATGTTAGGTGTCTGCAAGTTACTATGCTTGTTTAAATGTACATTTCTGAGAGGGCTACATGAGATACTTTGACCCCGTTGTGGCCACACCCCTTGATCACATGGCACAGAGGCCTACATCCTCGATGTTGACAACGATATTATTGGCTGTATTTTTACCCAGATATATTATAAACATTTAAGCAATAATATATGATTTTAAAATGGCTATAGATCAATTATACATCATTTTGTAAATTGTAGTCATTTTGAAATAATTTTGCTTATCTAAGAATGGAGAATGTTTTCCCATTTTTCTATAGTGTACAATACAGCACTTCCAGCATGTTGCAGGACTGGGCAACATCACAACAGAAAACAAAAATATAAAGTCATCATAAAAAACAGCAGAGGATGAAGGACATTTCCAGCGGAATTACAGCATGAATATGTATAGAATGTAAAGTATTTTAGCTGAAACATTTCTTTAAGTAATAAGTTGTTTCTATCTCTCTCTCAGGGTCCCCAAGGCCGTAATGGAAGAGATGGTAAAGATGGACTCCCCGGTGTTGCCGGGCCCCCTGGTCCCCCTGGACTTGGAGGAGTAAGTTCAGCGATATCATTATGTCCCTCATTTTCTCACTCTAAAAACAAGCATGTTTTAGTCACACATGAAATGTCTGACAGTTCTGTAACAAATGTTTTCACTGGCTGGCAATTTTTTCCCCCAAAAATGGAGGACATTTGTAACTCTAAACGTGACCAACAGAACTCCTCTGTTTTGGTTTGTTACCAGGGCATGGCACTTGGTTCCTCTTTCAAATCAGCCATGGTAAAAGTGTTCAGAGTGTCCCTTGAATACTCTCTAGGGATGAGTTCAATTGGGTGGTCTTGACCCCATGACCTCATATACCCTTATGACTTTATACCCTGTTGACCTATGAACCTTTGACTCCATGATGACCCCCTGACACTGTAAATCATAAACATGGCTTACACACACAAAGTGATTGGAGGTTCCAATGACCTTTTATTCTGAGAATTTCGTTTTGGACTAAAATTTTCAATACTGGGAAAGTTTGTCAATATTGTTCAGTATGGTTCATCATGGTTGACTCTAAGAACTACTACTCTGATGTCTCAGGACCCTCTGGGATTAACCAATGGAATTATGACTATTATACCATTATCTTTTGTCAAACATGGCTTTTATTAATTGTTCATTTCTGTGATAATAATGTGTGTCCCTGTTTTGTTTTGCCAGAACTTTGCTGCTCAGTTTGATGGAGGAAAAGGCAGCGACCCCGGACCTGGACCCATGGTGAGGCCCCCGAACACAAGAGAGAGAGACCCTGAATTAACCCCAAATTAAACCCTCACCCCTAACCAGTTGGCACACCCTGTAGGCCCTACCTACCTGGCACTGGCACTGTCCCTGCTTAGCCCTTAGGCCATTATTCCCTTGTCACTAGTCCTTGCCTAGCCCCTGACCCCTAGGCATTTGTATGGATCTGATAAGATGGATGTAAGCAAGCAATGTTGTGAAAATTCCACCTGGCCTATTGGAGGACAAGGTAGAGTTGTAACCGTGAAGCTGATAGCCTTTCATAATCTTATCAGTGCCTATGAAGTAGGCTTTCTTCTGGGATTCAGCCAGAAACTGCATTGTAGATCATGAGCTGTTACAAAACTGATCATAACCTCTTCATCGTCCAGCATATGACACCAAACCCTGGACATAATAGGTGCACTGCAGTTATTTCTTCATCTATTTCTTCATCTGTTGCTGTTACCAATTCAGTAACCATGAATAATGTATTACCATTTTATTCTCTTCAAATGTTATCCCTCTTCTTCCCAAATCATTTTAGATTTAAATTTGGATAAGATGTAACACATTTCACACAGCCTTAATCTGCTATTTTAAGCAAACGTTTTTGTTTGACATTTTTCCAATTTCATTCCCCCTGCAGTGATTCATATCCGAATTGGACATCCATTTTGATTGAACAGTATTAAGATCATGTACAGTAACTTTACTTTGATGTGATTTCAATGTGCTTTGTCTTTCTCTCCTCAGGGTTTGATGGGATCTAGAGGGCCCAACGGACCTACCGGATCCCCTGTAAGTAGTTCTCAAATGACACAAGGTGGTTTATTTTTCTCATATAAACTCAACATGAAGGCCAGGAGGTTTTCCTGACTCAGTGACCTGGCCAGGAAAAACGTACAGGCCCTAGTACAGCCCTGAACTAGGACCCCTACTATAGCCTCTAACTAAGACCCCTACTATAGCCCCTAACTAGGACCCCTACTATAGCCCTTAACTAGGACCCCTACTATAGCCCTTAACTAGGACCCCTACTATAGCCACTAACTAGGACCCCTACTATAGCCTCTAACTAGGACCCCTACTATAGCCCCTAACTAGGACCCCTACTATAGCCCCTAACTAGGACCCCTACTATAGCCACTAACTAGGACTCCTACTATAGCCACTAACTAGGACCCCTACTATAGCCCCTAACTAGGACCCTTACTATAGCCCCTAACTAGGACCCTTACTATAGCCCCTAACTAGGACCCTTACTATAGCCACTAACTAGGACCCTTACTATAGCCACTAACTAGGACCCTTACTATAGCCACTAACTAGGAACCCTAACTAGGACCCTACTATAGCCACTAATTAGGACCCCTACTATAGCCACTAATTAGGACCCCTACTATAGCCACTAATTAGGACCCCTACTATAGCCACTAATTAGGACCCTTACTATAGCCACTAACTAGGACCCTTACTATAGCCACTAACTAGGACCCTACTATAGCCCCTAACTAGGACCCCTAACTAGGACCCCTAACTATACCCCTAACTAGGACCCCTAACTAGGACCCCTACTATAGCCCCTAACTAGGACCCCTAACTAGGACCCCTACTATAGCTCCTTACTAGGACCCCTACTATATCCACTAACTAGGACCCTTACTATAGCCACTAACTAGGACCCTTACTATAGCCACTAACTAGGACCCTACTATAGCCCCTAACTAGGACCCCTAACTAGGACCCTACTATAGACCCTAGCTAGGACCCCTACTATACCCCTAACTAGGACCCCTAACTAGGACCCTACTATAGCCCCTAACTATGACCCCTACTATAGCTCCTAACTAGGACCCCTAACTAGTACCCTACTATAGCTCCTTACTAGGACCCCTACTATAGCTCCTAACTAGAACCCCTAACTAGGACCCCTACAATAGCCCCTAACTAGGACCCTACTATAGCCCCTAACTAGGGATCAGATCACATGTTCAGGATGGAATAAGTCCTGGTTCTACTCATCACACCTAACTGATCACATAGTAATAAAACAATGTCTAATTTGGATAAATCGACTCACTTGTCATTTTCCCATCAACAGGGACCCCAAGGATTCACAGGACACGCTGGAGAGCCTGGAGAGCCCGGACAGACTGTAAGATAACTCTCTCATGGAAGCTGTAACCCACTGTAACATTCTCTCTATAACAGGTTGATCAGAGCTCAGCATGTAACTCTATACATATCCCCTTACTCTCTCTCCTCTACCCCTTATCCCACATCTTCAACACTGTCTCATGTAGTATAGTTATAGTCCAACACATCCCCACCCAGTGATACCCCATAGTCAATTTGGACTAAACAGATATTAATTTCTCATACCTGTGCGTTAACCATTTAAACTCTACAGACACAGATGAAGCCATCTAGACTATTACACAGAAAGGCAACCTAGAGCACTGAACACAGAATTTGACTATGACCTTAACCCTGACCTCTGACATCTCTCTCATCCAAGGGCTCCATTGGTGCTCGTGGACCTTCTGGATCCGCTGGCAAGCCCGGTGAGGATGTAAGTAAAACGTTAAAATTCTTGGTCTAACTGTTGGTTTAATAACTATCTACCTGTGGCACTACTTGCCTACTGGGGCAATTAGAGAATGTGGAAAATGGTACAGACACATGCTATCATAATAGTGGACCTACAGTATACACATCTAATGCAGCTTGTCTGTTCAATTCTAGGGTAACAACGGCAGACCTGGAAAGCCTGGTGACAGAGGTGGCCCTGGAACTCAGGTAAGGGCAATGTCCAGAGCTGACATACTTTAACAAAATATACATTGACACTAAATATACATGAATCCATAAATTGTTATCACTTAAAACCTCTTCTTTCCCTCCTCTGTAGGGTGCTCGTGGGTTCCCCGGAACTCCTGGACTTCCTGGAATGAAGGGACACAGAGTGAGTATTTACATAAACACCTGCCTGGCCCTGCCTCTCCTAACGACCTCCCAACAACCCTGTTATATAGTATCCCCGGTTACAGATAGAGATTACTTGTATAGAGCTGACATGATTCTCCATTCCACATGTCTGTTCTACGTAATACATTTGTATCTGGATGTTCTGTAATGTTGCACCCCACTGAATGTGACCCGGTCACACACTTCCCTTGTAGTACTCATCACAAATGACACCCTATTCCCCCCCACTGTGGCTCTGGTGAGATGCAGATATAGTCTATAGAAAAGACTAGTAATTATGGGAAATTAGGAGTTTTGTCCCATGAGAAGCTGAGTGAAAATGCATCCTACATCAAACAGAATACAATTGGCAGAGATCTCTAGATTAAACTCAAATTAATATTCCCTCACCAGATAATCAACATGAGAATCAATATGATCTGAACGATAAGGGGGTGGGGGAGATTATTTGTTTCCTGTTAATTGATTTTAGACTATAATAATTGTGTATTGTCTCAGGATGCTAACCTGTTCTCTTTGTGCTCCAGGGTTACAATGGTCTGGATGGACGCAAGGGAGAGTCTGGTTCAGGAGGTGCTAAGGTAATGTTGCAGCCACAGTACATCCTCCTCAATCACAACCTAATTCCTTTATCCCTGTCAAATCCCACAGATGGCACAGGAGGTGTAACAGACATTTAGCTTTCATCTTTGTAGGCCACAGATTAGCCCTATTCCTGGACTAAAAAAACACTTTCAATTCAGAGATCCATTGTGCAAGCTTTTGACTTGACGTATAGGATTAACCTGGGTCCGGAAACCTACCCTGTAACACCTAAAAGTAAAGTGAATTTCACATACAGTAGCACATTTTAGTGCACGTTTAGTCACAATCCCGCTACATTGATAGCAGTTACTCAAATATCAGTGTTTGTTTTACCACTTGTTCACCATAGTACCTACATAAATCTCTGAGAATTACGTTTCTATTACAACCGTGTTTACCAATCTAGATATATCCAGTGTTCACACCGTTTGTAACCTATGACCTCCTGTCATCTGAATATGTGTTCTCCTGCTTCTCCCATAGGGTGAGACAGGTGCCCATGGAGCTAACGGAAACCCCGGACAAGCTGTAAGTTCACACATTGTCACCCTTCTCTCTTTCATCATATTGTTCCCAAGAGGAAAATGTCAAAATTAGCGTGTTGTCAGGTGCTAGACCGAGCCATATGTATCACTAATAGAACATGTCACCTGCATAGCCGAGCCTGAAAGTACCTCACATTGATTCTTTACCATTTGTCACGTGCAAAATACATTGCGTTCACATAGCTGATTGCAAAGGAAACAATGGAGATGAGTACTTGCTGTATCCTCTTCACTGTCTACTGATCACCAATCACTATGTATTATCCTCATTGGGAAATCAAATGTACAACCAGTAATATATCATATACTATACTCACTATATACACGCACTTAAAAATAAATACACACTTGTACTCAACCGTACTCTCTCTCTGCCTCTCTTCCCCACCTCAGGGTTCTCGTGGTCTGAATGGTGAGAGAGGCCGTGCCGGCCCTGCTGGCCCCGCTGGTGCCCGTGGTGCTGATGGAAGCACCGGACCCGCCGGCCCTGCTGTGAGTGCTACTTCTCCTTTGACCCAATAATCTCTGACCCCTTAACCTTATGGATAACCTAGGAGTGACCCCTCTGTAGAAGTTACTGTATCTGCCTAGTTAAATAAAAAAGATTACAAAAATCTTTAGGCCCAGATCTGATCTAGGATAAGCTTATCCCTCTCGTAATCCTAACCTAAATCATTACAGGTGGAAATGCTAAAACTGAAGTTAGATCGTCCGCTTCTAGGGGTAGCTTCATCTTACAACACTTTCTGTAGCCCTTGACCTCTATTTCACTGTCATCTCTCTATTTCCTGTTTCCCAGGGTCCTCTTGGAGCAGCTGGCCCCCCTGGTTTCCCTGGAGCCCCTGGCCCCAAGGTGAGGGATGTCATCATGGTCATCTCCAAAGCATTTCTTCATGATCACAATCCTTAGTATATCATGGACATTATTAGTGTGGACACCAGAGAAGATTCCCAGTTCTGGGAACCGTAGAACCACATCTAAAGAGCTTCCTCAACACCCATCATGATTCTCTAATTGGTTATCACTATCCGATAATCTGATTGGTCTCTTTAGTTTAGACAGTAAATCAATCATGTTGACCAAACTAATGATTCCATACATAGTATTCCTATGGGGATTTCTATACCATAAAACATCTATAACATCATAAAACATTTTATTACCCATTTGAATGGATTGTGTGACTGTCAAAATGTTACTGTAACAGGGAGAGATCGGAGGTGCTGGAGCCAATGGCCCATCCGGACCTCAGGGAGGCAGAGGAGAGCCCGGTACTAATGGAGCCGTTGGCCCCGTCGGTCCCGTTGTAAGTATACACTACCAACAAACTACAACATTATCACAGTGTGAAATATGTCATATTGAAGAGGCTCTCTTGATGTTCTTGTTACCTGGTCCTGAAATACATACTGTAACTCTCTCTCCAATGGTCATATATATTTTCTATCATGTTGGTTGGTTTCTTGGCATCTCTACACACTTGTGTGTAACACTCTCTCTTTCCTTTTCCTCTCCTTTTAGGGTAACCCTGGTAACAATGGTATCAACGGCGCCAAGGGAGCTGCTGTAAGTATTCTGGCTATAGTTGCATTGTGGTTAGACTAGATTGACAGTCCAAAGGTCATTTAGGGTGAGACAAAGGTCAAGATGTAGAATCGTGTTCACTTGAGCCTTGGACTCATATAGGCATGATATGAGTTAAGATTAAAGCACAGCAGTTGACTTATCAGCAAATAGCACACTCAAATGGCACACTCAAATGGCACACTCAAATAGCACACTCAAATAGCACACTCAAATAGCATCAACAATGAATCGCTTTAGCTTTAGAATTCATGAAGGACAGAAATTAATTCAGTTGTTCCCACATTACATAGAAGTGATATTAGCCATAAGTAACTGTTCTAGTGACACCATTGGATATTGGGTGGTCAGGTAATGTGATTAGGTAATGTGATTAGATCATGTGGTTATATAATGTGATTGGGTACGATTATGGTAATGTGATTAGGTAATGTTATGATCATGTTAATGCAGTAGGTACTTCAGCTGTCTTCTTACTCACCACTCTTCCATCCTGTGTGTGTGTGTGTGTGTGTTCTAGGGTCTCCCCGGTGTTGCTGGAGCCCCTGGTTTCCCCGGCCCAAGAGGAGGTCCCGGCCCCCAGGGCCCTCAGGGATCCACTGGAGCTAGAGGCCTTGGTGTGAGTACCGCTGGACCTAAAAAGCAGTTCAACAACACTTTACTAACACAATCTGTATGAATATTGAGGTATTGATCATGTATCTGTGTCTCTTTGACTGCAGGGTGACCCTGGACCCTCTGGACAAAAAGGAGATTCTGGTGCTAAGGGAGAGCCTGTGAGTATCCATACTACTGCTGTTATGCAGTATAGGTATGCTTTAGCATTATGTCAGTACATGGTGTGTGTTTGTGGCAGTCTCTAATGTCTCTGCTTTCTCCTTCAGGGTCACTCTGGTGTCCAGGGTGCCGCTGGTCCCGCTGGTGAGGAGGGCAAGAGAGGCTCAACTGGCGAGGTTGGTGCCACCGGGCCCGCTGGTCTGCGTGGAGCTAGAGTGAGTATATCATACCAGACCCAGTGTGGGGGTACAGTCTTGGTGTATTGCTATACGGTGCAGGTGAGTGGTTATGGTTGACTCATGTCTGTTTGTGTCTCATAGGGAGGTGCTGGAACTCGTGGTCTGCCTGGTCTGGAGGGAAGAGGTGGTCCCATTGTAAGTCTCCCAGCATATTGTGTTCAATAAATATTATTAACATTGATGAAAGTTGTTCAAATGCAGGAAGAAAATAGTGAATTTTACCTTGTAATATAGTGACTGTTCTGTACTCATGGGTTCCTCTTCCTCCTCCCCTCTCTGCCAGGGTATGCCCGGAGCTCGTGGAGCCACCGGCCCTGGTGGTATCCGTGGAGCCCCTGGTGATGCCGGTCGTGCTGGCGAGTCTGGTCTGACTGGAGCCAGAGTAAGTGTCACACACCTGTCAATCATGTTTCAATAAGATGTGTAATGGATTCTCTGTCTAATCTCTGAACCAAATATAGCATGTGATCTCTATCTGTGATGCTAAATGACTAACAAGTACTGTCTGTTAATAGGGCCTGCCCGGAAACTCTGGACAGGGTGGACCCCCAGGCAAGGAAGGCCCATCTGTAAGTAATTAAACACATCTCCAGTATTCATCCTTTCAAATACTGTATATCCTAAAATATTAGAATACAATGAAATTGCTGGTCATGATAATGGATTGGTTCTAAGCACTTACGTGGTATTGGTGGTATGGTTACAGTAACCCACCCCATCCACCGACGTTAAAACCCACCTAGTGGTAGTGTGCCATATCTGATCCCCGTTGGTTGGTGTCCTATTCTAGGGTGCTGCTGGTCTGGACGGACGCACTGGTCCCCCCGGCCCAACTGGACCCAGAGGCCAGCCCGGTAACATCGGATTCCCCGGCCCCAAGGGACCTGGAGTAAGTAGAACCAGGAAGTAAAACCAGGAAGTTGATCTACTAGCGTGAGATTGGACTGTGAGAGAGACAGCTGGGTTGTTGATGCACTTCGATATGGGCAAAATAGGATCAAATTAATAAACAGGAAGTGATATGGATCGCAGAATAGGATCAAAAGAATAAACAGGAAGTGAAATTGAAGGACAGAATATGGACAGAGTATGCTCGTATATTCTGTCAACCAACATGAAACGATGATCATCTGACGTTTCCATGGTCTCTTCTTCATTCTCGCCCTCCAGGGTGAGGCTGGCAAGGGTGGTGATAAGGGACCAACTGGTGCAACTGGTCTGAGAGTAAGTACCCCCGCATCAGACAACATTCACTACATTATCAACTCTCTACTGGTCTGAGAGTAAGTACCCCCGCATCAGACAACATTCATTACATTATCAACTCTCTACTGTTAAAGGCATTCATTTACTACTATGGTAGCCATCTCTCAAATTAGCGGTTGGTAAAGCTAAGTATCCTAAGTATTACTTACTCTACATCTATAGTCATTTATTACAAAAGAGTTGTGTTTCCTCAATGAACTTTGACTGAACTACCATGTATCATAGATCATTCACCTGCTGTCAGTGTTTCACCTAGCTCTCCCTGTCTCTGCTTAGGGCGGCCCAGGTGCTGATGGTAACAATGGAGCCCCCGGCCCAGCTGGAGTCGTTGTAAGTAGTCTACACTATTTCCTCTAAATACACAGTAAGAACGAGAATCTAATCTTACAGTGAATTGCATTTGATTTTATTGAACTTGATTCTCTCCTCTTCTACAGGGTAACGCTGGTGAGAAGGGAGAGCAGGGACCCTCTGGTGCACCAGGTTTCCAGGGTCTGCCCGGCCCTGCTGGACCTGCTGGAGAGGCTGGCAAAGCTGGCAACCAAGTGAGCAACTAAACCTAGAACCTGTGATGTGTAACACAAACCCACTGTACATCCACAAACACATAAACACTTCCAGAAACCTACATCCACAAAGCCATAACAAAGTTCAAACAAATACATTTACCCTGTAACACAAACTTAACAGCAAATTTTAGTTGATAGAAATGTTACCTCCTTTTTCCTCCGTTTCAGTATATTCTCTTTATTCGAATAGTATTCTCACTATGTAATATCTTGCACTAACAAAGCCTTCATCTCTCAACAGGGTATGCACGGAGACCAGGGACTCCCCGGACCCGCTGGCGTCAAGGTATGTCCACTCATGAATATCTCTCACAGACCATTAACTATGATCTTCTGACAGCTGGTCAACCATACACCTGTTGCCATGCACATGATCCTGTTCACTCATTTACATCTTTATATACATCTCACACCCACACACCTGTAGTGTATACATACTGTGATGTGCCCATGACAGATGCTGACAGCCACCCTCTCTCTCTGTCTGTTCCTAGGGAGAGCGTGGAAACTCTGGTCCTGCTGGCTCTGCTGGATCTCAGGGTGCCATCGGTGCTCGTGGACCTGCTGGAACTCCAGGCCCCGATGGTGGCAAGGTGATCCCAGCTCCATGAAGGGCTTAGAACCATATTACTGTTGTAAATAGGGCAAGGTGATCCCAGCTCTATGAAGGGCTTAGAACCATATTACTGTTGTAAATAGGGCAAGGTGATCCCAGCTCCATGAAGGGCTTAGAACCATATTACTGTTGTAAATAGGGCAAGGTGATCCCAGCTCTATGAAGGGCTTAGAACCATATTACTGTTGTAAATAGGGCAAGGTGATCCCAGCTCCATGAAGGGCTTAGAACCATATTACTGTTGTAAATAGGGCAAGGTGATCCCAGCTCTATGAAGGGCTTAGAACCATATTACTGTTGTAAATAGGGCAAGGTGATCCCAGCTCCATGAAGGGCTTAGAACCATATTACTGTTGTAAATAGGGCAAGGTGATCCCAGCTCCATGAAGGGCTTAGAACCATATTACTGTTGTAAATAGGGCAAGGTGATCCCAGCTCCATGAAGGGCTTAGAACCATATTACTGTTGTAAATAGAGCAAGGTGATCCCAGCTCCATGAAGGGCTTAGAACCATATTACTGTTGTAAATAGGGCAAGGTGATCCCAGCTCTATGAAGGGCTTAGAACCATATTACTGTTGTAAATAGGGCAAGGTGATCCCAGCTCCATGAAGGGCTTAGAACCATATTACTGTTGTAAATAGGGCAAGGTGATCCCAGCTCCATGAAGGGCTTAGAACCATATTACTGTTGTAAATAGGGCAAGGTGATCCCAGCTCCATGAAGGGCTTAGAACCATATTACTGTTGTAAATAGGGCAAGGTGATCCCAGCTCTATGAAGGGCTTAGAACCATATTACTGTTGTAAACAATGCCCAGAGTTTTTCCTGGTCATGTTGTGTGTTCTGTAATATCTTCTGGCCCTACAATAGATCTGGTAGTACCAATGTATGGTTTTGATGAAGACTCAACCTGATTCTGTATGAGAAATAGACCACTGTTCTTTTAAGCACTGCAGTCAGATGAAGCTCCTAACCACTCATGGTCTTGCTCCATGAGATGGATAGCTGATAGGTGGAACCATTCTTCACCAATGTCTGTGTTTCAGGGAGAGCCTGGTTCTGTTGGCATTGCTGGCGGCCCTGGACACCAAGGACCCGGTGGCATGCCCGGTGAGCGCGGTGCCGGTGGTACTCCTGGACCCAAGGGTGAGAAGGTAAGTCCCCCAGAATATGCCGCAAGTAAACATATTTTAAAAAGTAACATTTCATAAGACAAAAGTTGAATAAGAGCTGTAATTGATGTCAATGATCATTTCTGATTTGAAATGCAGCGCTTCATAGTTATTTTACAATACAAACATTGGGAGAATTTGACATTCTTCGCCTTAATGCAGCATCTTCTCTGATAGACCTTGACTAAAAACAATAATATATAATGGTTATTTTAAACGAGTGACTAACATGTGTTTTCCCATCTTTCGAATCTAGGGTGAGGGTGGACACAGAGGACTTGAGGGTAACATGGGAAGAGATGGAGCCCGTGTAAGTTCCTCATCTCATTAGGTCAATTTCCCAGTGAAAACATCCAATACATTGTTATTCTGTCTCTATTGTGTTTTAGTCTGACTTTGTGCCTTGTGTCTCTTTCTAGGGTGCCGCCGGACCAAGTGGACCCCCTGGACCTTCCGGTGCTAATGGTGAAAAGGTAAACAGCCTGAATATCGTCTCCCTTAGTCCTCAACACATGAAAGGATAGCAAAGGATGAATGAAACACATTGGTTCAGATGATGAGAAATATTGTGGGGCTCACTTAGGGAAGATTTGTCAACGATTATGCACATCCAAGATGGAGTACCGTTCACTCACCTACAGAGCAGGAATAGCAAGGCTTCTTCAAGACTCTTCGGCTCTTCACAATTGATCAATATATGGAATGCTGAGTATGGTCATTCTGAATATTTGGACAACAACAAAGGCCTCTAGTCCAGACCAGAGAGAAGAACTAGTTGGGCCCCATCTGCCACGGTCCGTGCAACCCGGGATCCTTGGAGTGTCCCTACCCCATTGAAGTGGAAATTATATACAGCTGAAATTTGAAATGGTTAAGGTAAGGGTTCGGTAATAGTTAAGTTAGGAGTTTGGGTTGGGGTTTAGGGTATGGATGTCCCAAGGATTCCAGATAGCACTGACCCACCTGCCACAGCTTCTGAATCTAGAACCTCAACGTTGCCATTTGCTGGACAGTTTTCAGTAGCACACTGCCAAGGTCCAAACAGCTGATGTCATCTTCAAATGATGGAAACCTGTCACGGTCAGGAGGGTGCACCATAGCGCCAATATATTGTTTTACGATTTGCATCAGAAAACAAAACATAACATTTCTGATTGAAAAAGTACCTCCCTGTTTCCAAAACGTTTTCCTCTGTGCTGTGCCTACTGGACATGCCCCTGGAAGACACAACACTGCCTGGACACCTACTCTATTATACACCATCACACTTCAAATTCATCTGCCAGGATATGGCAACTCATTGTTTTGGAAACAAATGGTAGTTAATACGCTTCAGCTTGAATACTGGACATCCTGTGGAACTTGAAAGGCTAGGGTTCATTGATCAGTTATGCAGACCATGGAGAAATGTTCTACATCCGAGCTACCAAGCTGATTCTTTTCAGATTTTTGGGTTGATTCAGCCTTTACATTCTCCATCTTTGCTCTCTTTCAGGGTGAGTCTGGCTCCTTCGGCCCTGCCGGACCTGCTGGTCTTCGTGGACCCAGTGTAAGTACCTACAACTACTTATATAACACATTATCACACTTCAAAGGAATTAAGGACTAACATGATCTACTATTCAGAATGCCTTCCCAAAAACACCAGTCAACCCTATAATGTTCCTGCTCTGTTTTAGGGAGAGCGTGGAGAGGGTGGACCTGCCGGACCTCCTGGCTTTGCCGGGCCCCCTGTAAGTACTGCTTCAGTTGATACCCTGAAACCACACATAAACATGTCCCATGTATGCATCAGAATATAGTGATTTTCTTTAACATGGAGACGTATACCCTCAAACATGTGTTCAATTTTATGTACGCGCGCCAACACACACACACTACCTTGTGTTGCTGCGGCCCTTGTTCTGTTCTGACCCGTGTCTTTGTGTTCCATGCAGGGTTCTGATGGTCAGTCTGGACCTAGAGGAGAGAAAGGACCCGCTGGTGGAAAGGGAGATGTCGGCCCCGCCGGCCCTTCTGGACCTGCTGGCCAATCTGGACCTTCTGTAAGTCTCACTCAGAAATGCTATCTTCAACGGGAATCAACTATATCCATTCACACAGACATCATGTACTGTAAATCCTCACTGGGAATGATATAATTTACTGACTTTTCTTGTCTAGGGTGCTAGTGGACCCGCTGGCCCCCCTGGTGGTCGTGGTGATGCTGGACCTTCTGTAAGTACTGTCACTGATATCACACACACGACACCACAGGTGGCTGCTGAGGGGAGGACAGCTCATAATAATGTCTGGAATGGAGTCAATGGAATGAACCACATGGAAACCATTTGTTTTATGTGTTTCATACCATTCCAATGACTTCGTTCCTGCCATTACTATGAGCTCATCCTCCCCAATTAAGGTGCCACTACCCGCCTGTGAACGACACCCCATCTCTCTGTGACCCAGTGACCTTGGCTGCTTTCTACCTTTGACCTCTGTGTTCTTTCTCTTCAGGGTCTGACTGGTTTCCCTGGTGCTGCCGGTAGAGTTGGAGGCCCCGGTCCCGCTGTAAGTACACACACACACATACACACACACACACACACACACACCTCACTTTTTTCCCCTCAATAACCACTTATCCCGTCCTCTTCCCTACACACAGGGTATTTCTGGGCCCCCTGGCTCCGCCGGTCCCGCTGGTAAGGATGGCCCTCGTGGTCTCCGTGGTGATTCTGGTCCCGGGGGACCTCAGGGAGAGCATGGACAAATTGGACCCTCTGGTATCGCTGGAGACAAGGGACCCACTGGAGAGAGCGGTCCTCCCGTAAGTCTTCATAGCTCCCGTTGAGGCTTCTTCTCAAGAATGGATGAGATTTATGTCATGCCTTTCACTAGCCTGGCCCCAGATCTGTTTGTGCTGTTTTGCAATGGGACCATAGGAGTTGGCAAAACAGCACAGAACAGATCTCGGACCAGGCTAGCTTTTCATTTGGTCTCAAGGCATTTTACATTGTTTGGGCTGCGTAACAAAACACCCCCATTCACCACTAATGGTGATAGGGGGAAGTGATAGTGTTTCTTTCTCTGCTTTTCTCCACTCTCACCTCCTGATCTCCTGTCCCTGTTCAGGGTGCTCCTGGTACCGCTGGACCCCAAGGTGTGCTCGGAGCCTCTGGCTTCGTTGGTCTGCCTGGTTCCCGTGGTGACAAGGGTCTTCCTGGTGGTCCTGGTGCTGTGGTGAGAACATCACACCTTCTGTTATTTCAAAACATTATTCAAACTGCCTTAGCAGACACATCCAACTGCAGAACATAAAAAAGCTCTGGAAAATGTGCTATTTGGCATATAATATTGGAATGATCCAAAATGGCCTAAATCACACTTCTTGAAAATGACAGGCTATTCCAGACTAGTGCAGCCCATACAACCATATCAGTCTGCGTTGCAATCCATTGATGAGTTATGGATACAGTACATTGACTGTTACTATGGTATGTGTTTGTACTGTGTTGATCCTGTGATACTGTGTGCCATTCAGGGTGAGCCTGGTAGACTTGGACCTGCTGGTGCCTCTGGACCCCGTGGTCCCTCTGGTAACATTGGCATGCCCGGTATGACTGGTACTCAGGGAGAGGCTGGACGTGAGGTAAGGATTGATTGATTTGATTGATTGATTGATTCATTCATTTGTTAAACAAGTACTTAGAGCCTGTAAGTAAACATAGGGCTCAAAATCGAAATTACAGTTCACATGCAGTTCACATGGCAGCGCAATTAACATGCTATTTTGTCACCCCACAGGGTAGCCCTGGCAACGATGGACCTCCTGGCCGTCCCGGAACTGCTGGCTTCAAGGTACACTCCTCTCTCATGTGTGGTATAGGGTAAAGTTGCCCCTAGACCCTGATTTGGGGGTCAGTTTTGCATTTTCCCCACTAATGGTTAAGGTTAGGATTGGGAGAGGGGAAGCTGATTCCATTTTACAGGTTACAGATTCCATTTTACATCACAGGAACATGAAACATTCATATGAACGGACCTTCATATCAGTTGAAACAATGTCTTGAACTTTCAACTTTGAACCTTGAACTTTGCCCCCTTACAGGGTGACCGTGGTGAGCCTGGTTCTCCTGGAGCCCTTGGAAGCTCTGGTCAACCCGGACCTAACGGACCCTCCGGCGCCGTCGGCAGACCTGGAAACCGTGGAGAGTCTGTAAGTTCATATTCACATAAAACAGACATAACTTCTCCACTACACAAAGGAACTGTTATCGTGGTTCCATCTCTTAATCTTCTTCTCTTCCTCTCTAGGGCTCAACTGGAAATGGTGGTCCCGTCGGTGCTGCTGGTGCCCGTGGTGCCCCCGTGAGTACCTTATCCAACCTCATCTTGACTCGGACAGCTGAGTTAAGACTTGTCTAATCATTTTAACTATCATAATACATCGCTGTAGCCTAATTGTGCCTATACTGTAGGTCGATATGAAATAACGCATGTCTGTTATGGTTCTGTCTCCTTGTGTTGTAGGGCCCCGCTGGTCCCCGTGGAGAGAAGGGTGGGGCTGGAGAGAAAGGAGACAGAGGCATGAAGGGTCTGCGTGGACATGGTGGTCTCCAGGGAATGCCCGGACCAAACGTAAGTCATGATGACTGCTCTGACCCTCCTGTCTATCTATCCATCCATCCAACATAATCTAATCTCATATCCTGAAATAGCCCATATCCCCAATTTTGTATCACCTCCATTTCATTTTATTTCTACGTCACGTAAAAATCTGAATAATTTACTGTATGACAATGTTCTTATGCTGTAGCTACCCCTGAGGTCTACTATCTTACCATATCCCACCCCTGCAGTATTCTGTAGCTACCCCTAAGGTCTCTAATCTAACCATATCTCTCCCCTCCAGGGACCATCTGGTGAGACTGGCTCTGCTGGTATCACTGGACCTGCTGGACCCAGAGTAAGTAACCTGTGCTATCCACATCAAACTCCCTCCATTGTATCTTCCTCCAACTAGACAGATAAAAGGCATGTATTGACAACTGTCCTTGTCATCTCCCTCTGCTTGTTTCTAGGGCCCTGCCGGACCCCATGGTCCCCCTGGTAAGGATGGTAGAGCTGGAGGTCATGGTGCTATCGGACCTGTTGGACACCGTGGTTCCCCTGGACATCTCGGACCTGCTGTGAGTATATCTAGTACTCACACCTGCCTCAGTCAGTCAGCCAGTCAGATAAAAGCCACAGTATGGCTGACAAAGAGGGATGATCTAATAAGCTGTGTGAAGGCAGATACTAGCTGTTAACATCCAAACACATAATGTATCTAGGCTAACATGTAATTAGCTTAAATATAACTTCACAAAAACAAGTTACACTTGTAGTGACCTTTGACCAAGGTTGAGGTTGTCAACTCTCTTCTCTCGCCCACAGGGTCCCCCCGGCTCTCCTGGTCTTCCCGGACCCGCAGGTCCTGCTGGTGGTGGATACGATCAGTCTGGTGGATACGATGAGTACAGAGCCGACCAGCCCTCTCTCAGGGCCAAGGACTACGAGGTGGATGCCACCATCAAGTCCCTAAACTCCCAGATCGAGAACTTGCTCACCCCCGAGGGTTCCAAGAAGAACCCCGCCCGTACCTGCAGAGACATCAAACTCAGCCACCCTGAATGGAGCAGTGGTGAGTTGGTAGCACAGACACAGCTCTGTCTATCTCTTTATTGATTGGTTGACTCACTGAGGTGCCTTAGAACCATCATACTCTTTTAACCAATAAAATATCTACATCCTTTGAGTCTCAACAACTTTCCACCTCTTTATCTATCACTCTACATTTCACTACCAATACTGTCCTTGAGCGATCAAACTCATAAAATATA
Organism: Oncorhynchus nerka; assembly: GCF_034236695.1. NCBI lineage: Eukaryota > Metazoa > Chordata > Actinopteri > Salmoniformes > Salmonidae > Oncorhynchus > Oncorhynchus nerka. The sequence continues at coordinate 84,279,102 of NC_088399.1, read as the reverse complement.
CAGTATCATGTCGAACCTGAAACAACACATAAACAAAGTAAAACCCCAGTGAATTATTAATAATAGTGTTATTAGTATTATCAGTGCTAATCAATGTGTCTCGTTCTTGTCCTCCCCTGCAGGTTTCTACTGGATCGACCCCAACCAGGGCTGCATCGCTGACGCCATCAAGGCCCACTGCGACTTCTCCACCGGACACACCTGCATCCACCCTCACCCAGAGAGCATCGCACGCAAGAACTGGTACAGGAGCTCTGAGAACAAGAAGCACGTCTGGTTCGGAGAGACCATTAACGGTGGTACTGAGGTGAGCAGACTGAACCTGTACTGATTCTAATGACAAGAGCGGACAGTTTGAACATCAGGAAGACACATTGATTTGATTGGCACACCAGTCTGATTTGAGGCATGTTTTACTAGTATAGTATTGAACCATATGTTTGGCTTACATTAATATCCACTACCCTTAACATGATTGTATTGGTTCCATTTTAAGGAGATCATCAGACATCTATCTATATGCTTCTTCATCAAGTTTTTTTTTCTAAATGCTTGAGTCTATATCTTGACACTGATCCTGTCTTAATTCCTCCTATGTTGTTTCACAGTTTGCGTACAATGACGAGACCCTGAGCCCCCAGAGCATGGCCACTCAGCTGGCCTTCATGCGTCTCCTGGCCAACCAGGCCACCCAGAACATCACGTACCACTGCAAGAACAGCGTGGCGTACATGGACGGCGAGAACGGCAACCTGAAGAAGGCCGTGCTCCTGCAGGGCTCCAACGACGTGGAGCTGAGTGCCGAGGGCAACAGTCGCTTCACTTTCAACGTTCTGGAGGACGGCTGCACTGTAAGTCCCCTTTCCATTTCCACCGCAATGTCTGGATAATAGCTTTGTTCGTTTTCTCTGTGCTCACTCACACAAATAGATGCAGTGCATGGTGGAAGGGTTAACTCAGGCTCAGGGTAGTTTTCTGTAACTTATTGGTTAGTGAAAGAATTTGGGAATCTGACTATTTAAAGTATCATGGGCTACTGTAGGGTATTATTGTAAGTGAAGCATTTGTATGTTTTCACAATTTGATATACTGAGTGGGTGCACTATTCTGATACATGGTTTCTCCTTTTGTCCTACCTCTGCAGAGACACACTGGCCAGTGGAGCAAGACAGTCATTGAATACAGAACAAATAAACCATCTCGCCTGCCCATCCTCGACATTGCACCTTTGGACATTGGTGGAGCTGATCAAGAGTTTGGTTTGGACATTGGCCCAGTCTGTTTCAAATAAATGGACTTATGATAAATTAAAAAAAGAGAGAAAGAAAAAAAGAATCTCTGCCCTTCTTTCTGTGTTGTTTTTATACTGAATGCTGATTTTCCACTGCGCATCCACTTGCTTAAACTGGGCTCTATCGGAGAGGACCAATGGACTGAACGGAGCGTTGTGCAATGCAAATGAATACAGCAGCCCAAAGAGACGCGGGAAAACACCATGTTGTGGGACATGTCATCATTTTGTAAAAAATAAAAGAAGTGTAATAAAAACGCTGAACGTATGCATCACTTTGTGGTCTTTGTATATCTTCCAATGAGGAGGTTTAAAACCACAAAAATATTACAAAAAAGGTTGAAGCTACCTCATGCCTGTTTTTTTTTTAGAAAAAAATATTGAGAACCTGTCTGATCCACAACCTAGAAGTTACGAGTTCTATGGCTTCAAGCTCCGTCCTGTATCAAAGGTGCTGAATTACTTGAAGCAGAGACCTATGGTGCTAAACATCCAGCTGTGTAGGAGCAGGAAACCACTCTCATTCTTACTGTGTTTCTTTGTATTGACTGAGTCTTGCACAGGTCCCCCCCTGATTAACCCCATTTTAAGCAGGTGGAAGTCTGGTCTGATGTTTGTCTGGTTTTTGACCGTTTAAAAAAAACAACGTTTTTTTTTTGTTCATTTTTGTCTCGAAGTTTTTTGTTTTTGTGCAGCCATTTTTCTCCTTCAATTCCCCCTTCAATGCAGTGTTCATGCTGACAGCACATTATTTCATCCATTTTGAATGGATTTTAGGCGGCCTCTCTCTCTCAAAAGAAAAAAACCACAAAGTTTATTGTACCTATTTTGTATATGTGAGATGTTTAAATCGATTGTGAAAAGTTCTGAAATAAAGCATGTCCAATGTTCCCAAACACCATCAATGACTAAAGTGCTTTCATGTTTTATAATGATAATATCATTAAATGATGTTGGCGTTGAATGATTGATTTGTTTTGTGTTTTTGGTTAGAGTACTTAACTTTTCATTTCACATGTCATTTTCAACCAAGAGGAGAATGCAAAGACCCTGCCAGCATTCAAGTAACTTATTTAATCATCATAACTATGTTTTATAAGTCATTGTCAATCAAAGACCTATACTTTTTACAATAGTCTCGGAATCAAATAGGCCTAAAAGTACATGAATACAGATGCCTGTTTACAATTGTTTGTTAAATTATTATTATTTTGTGCTTGTAAACACATTTTTCAATGCATCCACTGCCTCTGACAATAGTAATTTCTAATATTACATCTTGCATAATCAAAGTAACATTTTGTATTCAAATAGAATTGTGATATTTGGGTCACAAAGGCTTCGAGAAAAAGTATGCAGCAGTGTTGCATGTACACTACACAAGATAATCTACCTGTTTACATTCCTCCCACTGTGGACTTCTAGGTAACCTCATCCCCGCAGGCTCGAATTGCTGGAGCACAGACGGAGAGCGAGCCGGCTGGTGCACGAGTTTAATTTACGCAATGTTGATTTAGCGCCGCTCAGTGGTTAATGAGTTAAGAACAGATCCGGTAGACGTTGCCTAAAATCAGTTCACCATATACCCAAGAAGACGAGGGACAGAACAGGGTAAGTATTTGGCTCTGTTCGAATACTCAAAATGTATACATTTGAAGTAATCTGCACTGATCTGATGAAATTGGATTGATTAAAGCATCGGTGCTCCTCTCATAGTCATTTACAGATTACAGATCGACAGTGCTTTTCGGCCTAGCCCAGAACACAACCGGTGAAAACTGATATAATAAAATGTAAACCATTGTGCCCGAGGATGTCATTAAATAGGCCTAGGTTATGTTAGTGGCCGGGTCGGAGGCAGGCCTTCTTGTACTGCTGTTGTGTCCAGCAAATAATGGCTTAGAGCAATGTTATTGTAGTAAACAAAAACTGATACGAAAACAAATAATGAAAAAAAAACATTTAGTAAACTGAAATAAAATAATTTTCAATCAGTTAAAAAAAACGGTAACTAACACTGAAACTATCATCTTTGACTCCTAAACTAACTAAAATAAAATACAGTAAAAAATAGCTGCATCCAGAAGATGGCGACAGGATGAACACTATAGTCTATCAAAGATTCTTCTTCTTCTATAGTCTATCAAAGAATCTTCTTCTTCTATAGTCTATCAAATATTCTTCTTCTTCTATAGTCTATCAAAGATTCTTCTTCTTCTATAGTCTATCAAAGAATCTTCTTCTTCTATAGTGAGTACTTCCGGGTTGGAGCGAGCCGGTCGCATCCGCGCTTTGGTCTGCAGGTTGTATAACTTTTTCATTACATTTCATTACATTTCATTATAGTACAACGGTCTGATTTGTCTAATCTTAGCAATTTCTTCTTAGCTAGCTACATAGTCGTCGTTGTATCAAAGATAATTGCGTAATTATCGTATTTCGTCGTCTCCTATCTGCCCAACACGTTCACCGTCTACCGTAGCACTGTAGTAACTATCACACTCAACTGAACGACTTGATTAGTGTAGTATTAGCTAGCTACATAGTTGTCTTTGCTGTCTTCGTATCCAAGATAATTGTGTAGTTTAGAGTGTGTAGTCTTAGAGTGATTATCTTAATTTACCGAGGTTAGCTAGCCAGCTATTTTGTTGTCCTTAACGTAGGAGACACTCCTAGCTAGCCAATAGCCAGCCAACGTCTACTGAATAGAACTTTCGCATTCCGGTCGCATTCCGCTTCGCTCTACAGGTAGTATCACATTTTCATTTCATTTCATTACAGTCCCAACGGTGTGATTTGTTTGATCGTAGCTAGCTACATAGCTAGCTACATAGCCGTCTTTGTTTCAAAGATAATTGTGTAGTCTAGAGCGATTTTCTAGGTTAGCTAGCCAGCTATTGTCGTTCTCGTAACGCAACGTAACGTAACCAACACTGCTAGCTAGCCAGCTAGCCCCCGAAAAAGCAGCATTGTAGAAACTTCACACTCAACGGAACGACTTGATTAGGGTAGTGTCAACAACGCAGCTAGCCTACCTCAGCAGTACTGTATCATTTTAATCATTTTAGTCAATTAGATTCTTGCTACGTAAGCTTAACTTTCTGAACATTCGAGACGTGTAGTCCACTTGTCATTCCAATCTCCTCTGCATTAGCGTAGCCTCTTCTCTAGCCTGTCAACTATGTGTCTGTCTATCCCTGTTCTCTCCTCTCTGCACAGACCATACAAACGCTCCACACCGCATGGCCGCGGCCACCCTAATCTGGTGGTCCCAGCGCGCACGACCCACGTGGAGTTCCAGGTCTCCGGTAGCCTCTGGAACTGCCGATCTGCGGCCAACAAGGCAGAGTTCATCTCAGCCTATGCCTCCCTCCAGTCCCTCGACTTCTTGGCTCTGACGGAAACATGGATCACCACAGACAACACCGCTACTCCTACTGCTCTCTCTTCGTCCGCCCACGTGCTCTCGCACACCCCGAGAGCTTCTGGTCAGCGGGGTGGTGGCACCGGGATCCTCATCTCTCCCAAGTGGTCATTCTCTCTTTCTCCCCTTACCCATCTGTCTATCGCCTCCTTTGAATTCCATGCTGTCACAGTTACCAGCCCTTTCAAGCTTAACATCCTTATCATTTATCGCCCTCCAGGTTCCCTCGGAGAGTTCATCAATGAGCTTGATGCCTTGATAAGCTCCTTTCCTGAGGACGGCTCACCTCTCACAGTTCTGGGCGACTTTAACCTCCCCACGTCTACCTTTGACTCATTCCTCTCTGCCTCCTTCTTTCCACTCCTCTCCTCTTTTGACCTCACCCTCTCACCTTCCCCCCTACTCACAAGGCAGGAAATACGCTCGACCTCATCTTTACTAGATGCTGTTCCTCCACTAACCTCATTGCAACTCCCTCCAAGTCTCCGACCACTACCTTGTATCCTTTTCCCTCTCGCTCTCATCCAACACTTCCCACACTGCCCCTACTCGGATGGTATCGCGCCGTCCCAACCTTCGCTCTCTCTCCCCGCTACTCTCTCCTCTTCCATCCTATCATCTCTTCCCTCTGCTCAAACCTTCTCCAACCTATCTCCTGATTCTGCCTCCTCAACCCTCCTCTCCTCCCTTTCTGCATCCTTTGACTCTCTATGTCCCCTATCCTCCAGGCCGGCTCGGTCCTCCCCTTCCGCTCCGTGGCTCGACGACTCATTGCGAGCTCACAGAACAGGGCTCCGGGCAGCCGAGCGGAAATGGAGGAAAACTCGCCTCCCTGCGGACCTGGCATCCTTTCACTCCCTCCTCTCTACATTTTCCTCCTCTGTCTCTGCTGCTAAAGCCACTTTCTACCACTCTAAATTCCAAGCATCTGCCTCTAACCCTAGGAAGCTCTTTGCCACCTTCTCCTCCCTCTTGAATCCTCCTCCCCCTCCCCCTCCTCCCTCTCTGCAGATGACTTCGTCAACCATTTTGAAAAGAAGGTCGACGACATCCGATCCTCGTTTGCTAAGTCAAACGACACCGCTGGTTCTGCTCACACTGCCCTACCCTGTGCTCTGACCTCTTTCTCCCTCTCTCTCCAGATGACATCTCGCGTCTTGTGATGGCCGGCCGCCCAACAACCTGCCCGCTTGACCCTATCCCCTCCTCTCTTCTCCAGACCATCTCCGGTGACCTTCTCCCTTACCTCACCTCGCTCATCCCTGACCGCTGGCTACGTCCCTCCCGTCTTCAAGAGAGCGAGAGTTGCACCCCTTCTGAAAAAACCTACACTCGATCCCTCCGATGTCAACAACTACAGACCAGTATCCCTTCTTTCTTTTCTCTCCAAAACTCTTGAACGTGCCGTCCTTGGCCAGCTCTCCCGCTATCTCTCTCAGAATGACCTTCTTGATCCAAATCAGTCAGGTTTCAAGACTAGTCATTCAACTGAGACTGCTCTTCTCTGTATCACGGAGGCGCTCCGCACTGCTAAAGCTAACTCTCTCTCCTCTGCTCTCATCCTTCTAGACCTATCGGCTGCCTTCGATACTGTGAACCATCAGATCCTCCTCTCCACCCTCTCCGAGTTGGGCATCTCCGGCGCGGCCACGCTTGGATTGCGTCCTACCTGACAGGTCGCTCCTACCAGGTGGCGTGGCGAGAATCCGTCTCCTCACCACGTGCTCTCACCACTGGTGTCCCCAGGGCTCTGTTCTAGGCCCTCTCCTATTCTCGCTATACACCAAGTCACTTGGCTCTGTCATAACCTCACATGGTCTCTCCTATCATTGCTATGCAGACGACACACAATTAATCTTCTCCTTTCCCCCTTCTGACGACCAGGTGGCGAATCGCATCTCTGCATGTCTGGCAGACATATCAGTGTGGATGACGGATCATCACCTCAAGCTGAACCTCGGCAAGACGGAGCTGCTCTTCCTCCCGGGAAGGACTGCCCGTTCCATGATCTCGCCATCACGGTTGACAACTCCATTGTGTCCTCGTCCCAGAGCGCTAAGAACCTTGGCGTGATCCTGGACAACACCCTGTCGTTCTCAAATAACATCAAGGCGGTGGCCCGTTCCTGTAGGTTCATGCTCTACAACATCCGCAGAGTACGACCCTGCCTCACACAGGAAGCGGCGCAGGTCCTAATCCAGGCACTTGTCATCTCCCGTCTGGATTACTGCAACTCGCTGTTGGCTGGGCTCCCTGCCTGTGCCATTAAACCCCTACAACTCATCCAGAACGCCGCAGCCCGTCTGGTGTTCAACCTTCCCAAGTTCTCTCACGTCACCCCGCTCCTCCGCTCTCTCCACTGGCTTCCAGTTGAAGCTCGCATCCGCTACAAGACCATGGTGCTTGCCTACGGAGCTGTGAGGGGAACGGCACCTCAGTACCTCCAGGCTCTGATCAGGCCCTACACCCAAACAAGGGCACTGCGTTCATCCACCTCTGGCCTGCTCGCCTCCCTACCACTGAGGAAGTACAGTTCCCGCTCAGCCCAGTCAAAACTGTTCGCTGCTCTGGCCCCCCAATGGTGGAACAAACTCCCTCACGACGCCAGGACAGCGGAGTCAATCACCACCTTCCGGAGACACCTGAAACCCCACCTCTTTAAGGAATACCTAGGATAGGATAAAGTAATCCTTCTCCCCCCCCTTAAAAGACCTAGATGCACTATTGTAAAGTGGCTGTTCCACTGGATGTCATAAGGTGAAAGCACCAATTTGTAAGTCGCTCTGGATAAGAGCGTCTGCTAAATGACTTAAATGTAAATGTAAATGTATAGTCTATCAAAGATTCTTCTTCTTCTATAGTCTATCAAAGATTCTTCTTCTTCTATAGTCTATCAAATATTCTTCTTCTTCTATAGTCTATCAAATATTCTTCTTCTTCTATAGTCTATCAAAGATTCTTCTTCTTCTATAGTCTATCAAAGATTTTTCTTCTTCTATAGGCTATCAAAGATTCTTCTTCTTCTATAGTCTATCAAATATTCTTCTTCTTCTATAGTCTATCAAATATTCTTCTTCTTCTATAGGCTATCAAAGATTATTTTTCATACACTCTAAAAAGGTTCCTGGAGTATCCTTTAGGTTAGGGGTTCTTCAAATTGAAACTGTGGGGGGACCCCTATAAGTTCTTCAAATTGAAACTGTGGGGGGACCCTTATAAGTTCTTCAAATTGAAACTGTGGGGGGACCCCTATAAGTTCTTCAAATTGAAACTGTGGGGGGACCCTTATAAGTTCTTCAAATTGAAACTGTGGGGGGACCCTTATAAGTTCTTCAAATTGAAACTGTGGGGGGACCCCTATAAGTTCTTCAAATTGAAACTGTGGGGGGACCCCTATAAGTTCTTCAAATTGAAACTGTGGGGGGACCCCTATAAGTTCTTCAAATTGAAACTGTGGGGGGACCCCTATAAGTTCTTCAAATTGAAACTGTGGGGGGACCCTTATAAGTTCTTCAAATTGAAACTGTGGGGGGACCCCTATAAGTTCTTCAAATAACCCTTGGAAAGGGTTCTTCTTTTAATGGCTCCTGGAACAATCTTAGAAGTTTTTAACTGCCCCCATCCCCTATTATTATTAATGATAATAAATAATACTAATAACAACACACATAACAATAACACAATATTTTAGTTGTCAGTGTGTATTATGATTTTAGTGGCAAAGCAGAATAAAAAGAATGTAAATATGAGGTAAACTCCCAGCAGAGCCCCAAGTCCAATGGGTTTATCCTCTGGCCTGTTCATGTTAATGTGTTGATGTTCTCCATATCCATAGCCACAATGATTTTGCAGTGCATGGTGATCCAACAGGTTTCCTGTGTTATTCATCAGAGGTGTAGGGAGGGTGAAGTCTATGAATCCAAAACATTGTCATTATACAGATGATTAACAAAACATGCCACAACAGGATTAATAACTTGGTTTTTGTGGTGAATATGAATGAACAAAACTGTTTTGATAATGGTTTTCATACACATACCTTGTCGATAATATAGAGGCCTATGGGATATTTATTAAAGATGTTAGGAAGGAAGATGGTAAATGTGATCTGCATAACATACCAATACCAATTGACCTACCTTTGTATGCCTCCTTGTCTGTATACCTGCAGACACAGACACACAAGTGAGCAGTTCAGTCATCTGCACCCAATACAGGTAGCCTTCAACATATTCTTATAGCCTACATGTTCTTACCTCTTTGTTTATTGATATCCATTGAATTGTGTCCATTATCTGTTCTAGAAAGATTTGCACAAATATTAAAATATAGATGGTATCATCATAAAATAATATCAATTAGCTCATATAAGGGGCAAACCTTGCCTAAAGTTGAGATATTTACCAGGTAAGTGCCTGCACCTGCTGTCCTTTCAAATTAAAATCCAAACATTTCAGTTGGGCAGTTAGGTCCTTGCAAGAACCCCCACCAACTAAGGAGGTTCCTCAATGAACCAACACACTGTTTCCCATTTAACAACAGCAACGGAAATAAATTATGCTCAACTGGGACCACTGGCTGATGTGATTTATTTGGAGAAAACACAACGCAAGGAGAGTACATATACATCTGTTACACTGGTGCCGTGACTCGTCTTCTTGTCTTCGCCAGACGTCACGTGGAGGGATCGGAGACCCGGCTTCAAGAAGTCCTGTGGTTGCTGATGCACGCCAGAGGCCTAGGTTTCGCATTCTGCACAAGTGGAATTCTCAGGGAGCTCCTGGTAGCATAACTGAGTGGGGAATATAATATACTGTTTGTTACTTGTATGTGGTGATGGTATGATCATTTACTGATGTTATTGTGCTGTTACGCTAGTAACCTTCCGAAGCCAATTAACGTGAGGGCGACGCCATTTTCTACCACACGGTGGCGACAACTATTTATGAAGGCGTTTCTTGTTACTTTTCTGTGTTGATTCTTGGTCTTGTTAGACAACTACTACTGAACTTTTATTTTGAGTGCATTATGTTCAAGCTCATTTTATAGAAGTGTTTATATTGATTGTGATATCTTTTTAAACTTAATATTTACATTAAAAAAATATTAATCTTTTTTTTTTATATTGTTTTTTAAATGGAAAGTTTTGGGAGAGGTAGGGGAGTTCTCATGTTTAACCCTTCACTGCCAGTGGGTAGGGGGGCAGCTATTTTTCCAGTTACTTCCACACCTTTGGCCAGGCCAACTACACAGGCAAGTGTGTGCATTCTACATGATTTAGAGCTACCTCAACTCCGTGCATTCGAGCCAGTTTCACCTAATCCTAGGAAGGAGGTTGTGTCTATGGATTTCCTGGAGGGCATTGTTAAGCAGATAGGGTACTCCATAGGTGAAAATATTGCCTCTTGTTTGGAATCAAAGGCTATGGGAGATGGGGTGGGACAGAAGGTTGATTATGTTGGTGATACCAAGGTTGGGGCCAGCTCTAGTCTAAATGTAGTGGTGAAAATGATGTCAGGGAACCAGTGTGTTTCAGGGGGGATGCTTCAGAGGAATGCATGAGTGGGAGGAGACCATGTTAGTGTACATGCAGAATAAGGGCTATGGTGGGCAGGAGAGGTCAGATGAAGTTTTGGGTAAGCTGACAGGGCGGGCACGTGACGTGGTAAGAGTAAGCCTACGCAGTAACCCAGTTGACTTAAGCCAGGGCCCTAGACCGGTTTTTGACATTCTGAAGTATCACTTTACCGACACAATCAACTCTGACATGCCCCTAGCTGATGTTTATTCTACATTGCCAATGGAAGGGGAGACTCCATTTGATTACTGGATCAGACTGAACAGAGCCATAGAGGTGGCAGAGGACTGTTTGAAGAGGCAGAAACAAGGAGCTAGACAATCCATCACGTGTTCTGACTGTCATGTTCATCAAGCACTGTCCGAACCCAGAGCTGTCATTGATATTCATGTGCAAACCATTGCATGAGTGGATGGCTGCGGAGGTCCATGGCAGGCTGGAGGAGTACCAGAGGAAGTGTAAGGCTCCACGTCCCTTGAGGCTGTACCCACTGGTCACCACACTGACGCAGGAAGTAAGTAGGCCAGTGTCGGCTGTTGCAAACTTCCCGGACCCCTTGCGGAAACCCACAAATGGCTCATCCAAGGCATTGGATCGTGTGATGGGCATGCTTGAACGGGTCTTGGAGCAGAGGCCACAGCAACCTGTAGGCGGCTATGATAACCATTTCCAGAGGAGGCCCAGGAGAAGGGAGAACCCGTCTTTGCAATGCAAAGTGTGTGGGGATGCGAATCACAGCACAATGAATCATTGTTATTCACACCACCTCTGCTTTCCGCTGTTATGCAGCTGGGCACATGCGTCAGGAATGTCCTCGCACTTCATCGGTAACTCCCGTCGCTCCATCAAACAGCAACACGACACAGCGGCAGGGAAAACTAGCTGGCCCACACGGGGTGGGGGGATGTGCTGGGCCTTGTGAGGTGTCCCAATCAGATAGTGGTGTAGATTTAGAGTCAATATATTCAAGTGTTCGTGATGAAGTCAAGTCGAGCGAAAAAATCATTATGCAAAATACACAGAGAGTGCTCCACAACGATGAACTCTTCTATACTACTGTGTTACTGGGGGATGTTATAGAGGTGAGCTCTATGATTGACAACGGTTCTATGGCATGCACATTGAGCTCAACAGTGGTGCCACGCCTTGAGAAATCAGGGGTGCTCAAGAGTGGCTCCCTCATTCCGACTGAAGTGGTGTTGGTTGGCTGTGGGGGGGGGTTGAAGACCAAGCCTGTAGGTGTGTGTGAATTTAATATGTCGGTGTATGGCAGCAGTGTCTCTGTCCCTGTTCTAGTAGTGGATGGCCAACGTGATGAGGTCATCCCAGGCAGCAACGTGATAAAACACCTCATCAGGGAGCTGAAGACGACCGGTGACTTCTGGGAGAAGATGTCATCATCTGAACACAATGGAGATGACAAACTGTTCCGTCTGCTGGCTAATGTAGATAGATGGAAAGGAACCGAAGTGCCAGAAAGAGTGGGCACGGTAAGGCTGAAGCGGGCGTTCACATTGAAGCCTATGCAGCAACATTTAGTCTGGGGCCGGTTTTGTACGCCTCAAAATGTATCCGCGGGCAGTGCTGTCGTTATTGAGCCTACGAGGGCACGCTCAAGACCGAAAAACATTCTAGTGGGGAGAACAGTAGCGACATTGTGGAGTGATGGCTGGGTCCCTGTCAAAGTTATCAATCCCTCACCAACAGTGAGACGCAATGCTAAGATAGCGGATGTTTTTCCTTGCATGGCATTAGAGGTCTTTGACACTGACGATATAGATGGGCCCACTGTCGAACCGGTTCCCCTGGTGCAGCAGGTACACAAAATGGATGACAATCAAGACTTTGACAATGGTAGTGGAGATAGCTTGACCGTGCCGTCAAACCGCACAGAGTGACAAGTGGGGTGTTGCACGAGTTAGGACTAGGTGACATTGACATTGTCGCAACTCAGTTATCGTAACAGTGTAAGGCCAGGCTAGTTCAGCTAATAGCCCACTACGAGTCTATCTTCTCCCGGCACAAACTAGATTGCGGGAAGGCTTCTGGATATGTCCATCGCATCAGACTCAGTGACAATAAGCCTTTTAGGCTACCTTACCATAGGCTTTCCCCTAAACATTATGACAAGCTCAGGCAGGCCTTGGATGAGATGGAAGAGCGAGAGATAATCAAAAAATCCAGCAGTGAGTATGCCTCCCTGCTCGTGCTGGTCTGGAAGAAGTCTGGCGATCTGAGACTGTGTACAGACTTCCGATGGCTCAATGCTCGCATCGTAAAGAATGCTCACCCTCTACCTCACTGGCGGCCCTGGGTGGCAATGCCTTCTTCTCTACAATGGATTTGACCTCAGGCTACTACAATGTGGAGGTGCATGAAGACGACAAGAAGTTTACAGCCTTCACTTCTCCTTTTGGGTTATATGAATATAACCGTCTTCCACAAGGACTATGCAATAGCCCAGCTACATTCATGAGGATGATGTTGAGCATTTTTGGGGATATATTTTCTTTTGCCTTCTATGCTACCTGGACGATATGCTGGTTTTTGCCCTGACTGAAGAACTTGGATTGCAACGTTTGGAGTCAGTTTTTGAGCGTCTCAAAGGCCATAATCTGAAATTGTCTCCATAGAAATGCCATTTCATGAAGAGGTCAGTGCGGTTCTTGGGGCCTGTCATCAGTGAAGGAGGTGTGGCCACAGACCCAGAAAAGTGAAGGCTATTGCAGGGATGACAGAGAAGGATCTCATGGAGGATAACACGGATGTGTCCTCCCAGGGGAAGATTTGGTCCTTTCTCAGAATGATAGTCTATTACCAGGAGTTCATTGAGGGGTGCTCCACCATCACTAAGCTGCTGTATGGGCTGACAACTGGGACGAAGGCACCACACCATGGAAAAGGTAAGAGGAAGAGAGGAATACATAGGAAACTCACAGCAGCAGACTGGACTGGTGAGTGCAAACAGGCCTTTAGTCAGTTGAAACAAGCTCTCCTCGATCAGGTCATGCTAGCCCATCCTGATTTTAGTAGACCTTTCTTGCTGTCTGTAGACACATCTAGTAATGGATTAGGTGCTGTCCTCTCCCAGGTGTCAGAAGATGGGTCTGCAGCCAGTCCCGTAGCATTCGCTAGCAAATCACTTACTTATGCGCAGTCAAAGTATCCTGCCCATAGGTTAGAGTTTTTTAGTCATTGGCTAAGGGGCAAGCCTTTTACTGTATGGACAGACAACAACCCATTAACGTACATCCTGTCCAAGCCCAAATTGGACGCCTGTGAACAGAGATGGGTTGCTAAACTCGCTCCATTCGAGTTTGACATCAAGTACATCCCCGGTCCCAAAAATGTAATTGCTGATGCACTCAGTAGACAGCCTTTTGTGCAGCTGAGCATTCTCCACCGTATCACAAGGGTTCCATACAAGGCCTTGCTGGAAGAAGCTGCGGGAGTACATGCTGAGAAGGTGCAAGATGTGTTCCGCTGGTCGAACCACCCATTCAACCTCGAAAGCTGCTCATCGTCAATTGAGGCAGATGCCTGTGAAATTGTCATGGACTGCCAAACTACCTCCTATCCTTCTCCTGGTTCTCTGTCAAAGGAAGCGGTGTTAGCAGTCCTGAAGTCGCAAGGGGAGGCTGGTCTACAGAACTGTGCGCTGCTACTGCCTCAGCTCACTCAGTCACTGGTTCCATCTGAGATGTCAGATGTGAGAGTGCTGTCCCGTGACGAACTGATATCAAAGCAGCGCCAGGATGATGCACTCGCCAGAGTTGTCTTCTACTTGGACAGGGCCCGAAGACCTTCTAGGAGGGAACGTGGCCATGAACCAATCGAGGCTCTGCGGATTCTGAAGACCTGGGAGAAGCTCACTCTGAAAATGGGTGTACCATATCGCTTTACCAAAAGTTTGCTGTCAAATAGGAAGACGTACTAGTATGTAGTACCCACCTCAATGAGGGCGACAGTTTTGAAGGGTGTCCACGATGAAGCCGGTCATCAGGGGCAACAGCGGACGTTGTACTTGACGAGACAGAGGTTCTTCTGGCATGGTCTGGAGTCGGATGTGAGAGAGTATGTCAAGACCTGCAAGAGGTGTGTGTTCAGTAAGGCCCCCAGGCCAGAGCTCCACTGGAGAACATCATCACGACTGAGCCCCTTGAGTTGGTGTGTGTGGACTTCTGGTCTGCTGAAGACTCCAACAACAAGTCCTTGGATGTTCTGGTCGTCACAGATCATTTTACTAAGATGGCCCATACCTTCTTGTGTCTGAACCAATCAGCTAAAGCAGTGGAACAACATCTTCTGTGTGTATGGTTTTCCTCGTCGTATCCACTCTGACCAAGGGGACAACTTTGAAAGTAAATTGATTGCTGAGTTGTTGAGTGCTGCAGGAGTCCAGAAGTCGCACACAACTCCCTACCATCCGATGGGGAACGGGGGAGTCGAAAGGTTCAATAGAACGCTGGGAAACATGATCAGGGCTTTACCTACGAGAGCGAAGCACAGGTGGCCCCAGAAGCTGAAGTTGTTGACCTTCGCCTACAACTGTACAGTCCATGAAACCATGGGCCATGCCCCTTTCCAGTTGATGCTTGGGAGAACCCCCCGTCTGCCTGTCGACATGGTGTTTGGTATGGTGCTGCAAGACTCAGAGGTTGTAGACTATGACGAGTACATCAAGTCCCTGACAAGAGACCTGAGGGAGGCCATGGAGACAGTACAGGTGTCGGCAACCAAACAGCTGAAGAGGCATCACATCAGAGGAGCACCAGTGGAGGTTGGTGATCGGGTGCTGCTGGCGAATAAGGGTGAACGTGGAAAGAGGAAGCTGGCGGATCATTGGGAGAACAACCTCTATATTGTTACGGAGAAGAATAGTGACATCCACATCTTCAAGATACAGAACATGTCGACCGGGGCCAGGAGAAAACGGTCCACCGTAATCTGATAATGCCTGTAAACTTCTTGCCTCTCCCTGACACTGCCTTGGAGACACCTAATACGGGAGACCGTGAGGATCCGAGCGAGGAGATGGAGGACTCATCCATGAACGATATACCCGAAATGGGCATCCGTGAGAGGACTAGTGTGTGGGTATCAGAACAGATCTCGGAGGAAACACAGTCAGAGCCCTCTGAAAAAGAGACCCCAGATGTGCTGGAAGATGGGTCACTGGCGAGGGACCCTCAGAACTCATCACATTCTGAGGGTGCCACTGGTGGCACAAGCATGTCAGAGCTAACCTTTGGAGAAGAAATGTCCGAACCCTCTGAGGAAGAAAGGTATTCTGAAGATGCCGCTGGTGGCACAAGTTCCAGCAACAGTCACAGAACCCTTGACCTTGACAACCCACCGACTGTGGACAGTAACCCACCAATGTTGGTTGTAGTTGAACAGGTTACACGTAATGATAACTCTGTTAGGACTGTCAGGTCCGGGGCTGGTCGGGTTAGGAAACGCCCAGTGAGACTCACAGAGACTATGCAGACACAGAGGGTTTTTCATACAGAATTCATTAGAATACCTGTGTGGGTGTAGGAGTAGAATCCAAGTCTGTAGCCCTTTTTTTATATATATATTTTTTTACTTTCAAGAGACCCCATGGAGGTAATGGGTCAGAGGTCATGTAGGCCAAGGTTTTTCTGTTTGGGGTTCTTATTGTCACTGAGTGTACTGAACATGTAACAGGAATGTTTTCCTACGGGTTCTTGGAATTTTTTGAAAATGTGATGCAAAGGATTTTTCCATCGACAGCCATCAATATCGTTAAGCCCTGCACAACTAACGTGCTGTTTCCCATTTAACAACAGCAACAGAAATAAATGATGCTCAACTGGGACCACTGGCTGATGTGATTTATTTGAGAAAACACAACGCAAGGAGAGTATGATATACATCTGTTACACATATTCTATTTTCATAGCTGATGTGAAATTTCCTACATGTCAGTAGCCCATTCGAATCGGCCGCAAGTCAGAGTAAATGCCCATTCAGAGAGCAACACACACACACAAGCTATAAGCAAGAGAGCAGGGACGAGACAAAAAGTAGGCTATTTGCCGTTTTCATGGTATTGATGTCCCTTTTACCATAGCTTATCCCTTTGTGTAATGCAAATGAATCAGAATCAACTTAATTCGCCACGTATATTTGCACATACTCATGTTACTTGGTGATACGGTGCTGCTAGTGATAGACAATATTTAGAGACATGATACAGACAGCAGGGTTTTAACAAAGAATACATACATTACATACAATGAACAGAGTGAACGTTTGCCTACTTCTTTTAGTTGTGCTACACACGCTATTAGTCCTATACTACTGCAACATTTACACAAATGTAGGCTTAGCTGAAATACAGCCATATACACAACTGTCATTTTGTACACTGCGTGGTAAAGCACGGCTCTGACACTGATTTCAATAAGCCTGTGACCTCAAGTCTCATATCTGTGCCATATGCACAAGTAGATGCAATTTCACCGAGCATCTTTGTGATGTTGTCACTTGATTTCCAAAATGATTGAAACCGTGGCGAGGAGGCCAGTCCATCTCTGATCAATAAGTATTTTCAGTTTTTCCCCAATGTACTGTGCATCCACCGTTGGTTTCCTACATAAATTGTGTAGAGAGCTTAACACATTTTTTAAAAGTCCTCTATTGTATGGAGGCAAATCGTCCAAAAGTCGAATGCGCACAAGATGGAGAATGCGAAAAGATAAAACATTATTGCGCAAGCGAACACTTGCGTCACTGCTCTCTAACCTGATTTTTGATGATAGATGGCTGACATATTCCATATGTGTTGTTTCATAGTTTTGATGTATTCCCTATTATTCTACAATGTAGAAAATAGTTTAAAAAATTAAGAAAAACCCTGGAATGTGTAGGTGTGTCCAAACTTTTGACTGGTACTGTATACTGTATCTAATAATATCCGACTGGTGTTAGACCTTATTGAATATTCTGATCTAATCTTCGAAGATAGTTTCATTGTCTTCTTAGACTTTTATAAAGCCTTCAATACAGTGGAACATGAGTTTATATTTCTCTCCCTCGAGAAATGTGGTTTTGGGGAAATATTTTGTTGTACTATTAAAACTCTTAAAATGAATAGGAACAGTCCCATTAAATTACAACATGGCACTTCTCCTAGATTTGATTTGAAAAGAGGAATTGGGCAAGGTTTCTCTTCTTGTTTGCAACCCAGCTTCTTGCAAGTTTTGTTAAATCCAGCAATATACAAGGGATTTAAATTGCTGACAGAGATATTATCACAATTCAGCTTGCAGATAACACCAACCTATTTTTGAAAGATGCTGACCAGATTACTAGAGAAGTCGATGTGATAAATATTCTTTGCCTAAACCTTAATAGATGTGAATTGTTTACTGTTAAAGACTGTGATATCCTGTGTCTGCAATCTTCCAGTCAAGGAAAAAGTAACATACATTTCTCTCCCACCATTAGCTCTGACAAATTGAACACCCTAGTCATTGGCGACTCCATTATCGGTAGTATTAGACTAAAAAGAATAATCCAACGATCATACACTGTTTACCAGAGGGCAGGGCTACTGACATTAAGGCTAATCTGAAGATGGTGCTGGCTAAGGCTAAAACTGGCGAGTATAGGGATATTATTATCCATGTCGGCACCAACGATTTTAGGATGAAACAATCAGAGGTCACCAAGCGCAACATAGCTTCAGTGTGTAAATCAGCTAGAAAGATGTCGGCATCGAGTAGTTGTCTCTGGACAGGGCTCTACCTCCTCTAGCTCCACAATGAGATAGCCAGACAAATGTTAAGAAAATGTAATAAAGTAATGACTTTTCAAATAAGTTACCTTGCACGTTATATTGGCTGACAATTTGTGAGCTACGCTATCCTTACGAACCACATAGCATATCATTGCATCAGTATGTACCGGTATTTTAGCTAGCTAACTAACGTTTGATGCATCAGTAGCCAACTAACTTGCCAGTATATTAACTATGTTACACTGCTATGCTTTATCTTGGCCAGGTCGCAGTTGCAAATGAGAACTTGTTCTCAACTAGCCTACCTGGTTAAATAAAGGTGAAATAAAAATAAAAAATGTGCTACCTATCTACAGTACCAGTCAAACGTTTGGACACACCTACTCATTCAAGGGTTGTTCTTGATTTTTACTATTTTCTACATTGTAGGATAATAGTGAAGACGTCAAAACTATGAAATAACACATATGGAATCATGTAGTAACCAAAACAAAATGTTAAACAAATCAAAATATATCTTATATTTGAGATTCTTCAAAGTCGCCTTGATGACAGCTTTGCACACTCTTGGCATTCTCTCAACCAGCTGATTTTAGAATGCATTTCAATTAACAAGTGTGCCTTGTTAAAAGTTCATTTGTGGAATTAATGTGTTTGAGCCAATCAGTTGTGTTGTGACAAGGTAGGGGTGGTATACAAAAGATAGCCCTATATGGTAAAAGACCAAGTTCATATTATGGCAAGAACAGCTCAAATAAGCAAAGAAAAACAAGAGTCCACTTTAAGACATGAAAGTCAATCAATGCGGAACATTTCAAGAACTTTGAAAGTTTCTTCAAGTGCAGTCGCAAAAAACATCAAGCACAATGTTGAAACTGGCTCTCATGAGGACAGCCACAGGACAGGAAGATCCACAGTTACCTCTGCTGCAGAGGATAAGTTCATTAGAGGTAACTGTACCTCAGATTGCAGTCTAAATAAATGCTTCACAGAGTTCAAGTACAGACGCATCTCAACATCAACTGTTCATAGGAGACTGCGTGAATTGTATGTTTGTATTTATTATGGATCCCCATTAGCTGCTGCCAGGACTACCACATATTTACAGTACTAAATCCATGTGTGTATAGTGCGTATGTTATCGTGTGTGTGTGTGTGTGTGTTTGTGTGTGTATGCATGTGTCTGTGTTGCTTCACAGTCCCCGCTGTTCCATAAGGTGTTTTTTAATCTGTTTTTTAAAATGCTTGCATCAGTGAAATATAGAGTGAAATAGAGTTCCATGTAGTCATGGCTTTATGTAGTACTGAGCACCTCCCATAGTCTGTTCTGAACTTGGGGATTGTGAAGAGACCTCTTGTGGCATGTCTTGTGGGGTATGCATGGGTGTACGAGCTGTGTGCCATGTCTTGTGGGGTATGCATGGGTGTCCGAGCTGTGTGCCAGTAGTTTAGACAGACAGCTCGGTGCCTTCAACATGTCGATACCTCTCTTTTTTTAATAACCTTTATTTAACTAGGCAAGTCAGTTAAGAACAAATTCTTATTTACAACAACGGCCTAGGAACAGTGGGTTAACTGCCTTGTTCAGGGGCAGAACGACAGATTTTTACCTTGTCAGCTTGGGGATTCGATCTAGCAATCTTTTGGTTACTGGCCCAACAGTCTAACCACTAGACTACCTGCCGTCATAAATACGTAGTGATGAAGACAATCTCTCCTCCACTTTGAACCAGGAGAGATTGACATGCATATTATTAATGTTAGCTCTCTGTGTACATCCAAGGGCCAGCTGTCCTGACCTGTTCTGAGTAAATTGCAATTTTCTTAAGTCCTTTTTTGTGGCACCTGACCAAACGACTGAACAGTAGTCAAGGTACGACAAATCTAGGGCCTGTAGGACCTGCCTTGTTGATAGTGTTGTTACGAAGGCAGAGCATCGCTTTATTATGGACAGACTTCTCCCAATCTTAGCTACTACTGTATCAATATGTTTTGACCATGACAGTTTACAATCTAGGGTTACTCCAAGCAGTTTAGTCATCTTAACTTGCTCAATTTCCACATAATTTATTACAAGATTTAGTTGAGGTTTAGGGTTTAGTGAATGTTTTGTCCCAAATACAATGCTTTTAGTTTTAGAAATATTTAGGGCTAACTTATTCCTTGCCACCCACTCTGAAACTAACTGCAGCTCTTTGTTAACTTCTTGAGTGTAGGGGGCAGGATTTTCATTTTTGGCTAAAAAACGTACCCATTTGAAACTGCCTATTTCTCAGGCCCAGAAACTAGAATATGCATAAAGTTTCCAAAACGGTCAAAATATTGTCTGTGAGTATAACAGAACTGATATTGCAGGCGAAAACCTGAAGAAAATCAAACCAGGAAGTGCTGTTTTTCCTGAAAGCTCTCTGTTGCATTGGATGCCTTGCCTCCATTTAAAGGGATATCAACCAGATTCCTTTTCCTATGGCTTCCTCAAGGTGTCAACAGTCTTTAGACATAGTTTCAGGCTTTTATTTTGAAAAATGAGCGATAAAGATAACATCGCGTCAGTGGGTAGCTGGGTGTTCGCAGAGTTTTGCTTGCGCAACAGAGTGGGGCAGCCATTGCCTCTCCCTCTCCTATTGAAAAAGTGACAGTCCCGGTTGATATATTATCGATTATATATTTTAAAAACAACCTGAGGATTGATTATAAAAAACATTTGACATGTTTCTGTGGACATTACGGATACTATTTGGAATTTTCGTCTGCGATCTAGTGACCGCTCGAGCCTGTGGATTTCTGAACATAACGCGCCAAACAAATGGAGGTATTTTGGATATAAAAATAATCTTTATGGAACAAAAGGAACATTTATTGTGTAACTGGGAGTCTCGTGAGTGCAAACATCCGAAGATCATCAAAGGTAAGCGATTTAATCTATTGCTTTTCTGACTTTCGTGACCAATCTACTTGGCTGCTAGTGTTTGTAATATTTTGTCTACTGAGAGAGATGTTCTTACATAAACGCTTGTTATGCTTTTGCCGAAAAGCTGAATTGAAATCTGACATGCCAGGTGTCAACAACAAGCTAAGCTGTGTTTTGCTATATTGCACTTGTGATTTCATGAAAATTAAATATTTTTAATAATTTAATTTGAATTTGGCGCGCTGCAATTCAGCGGGTTTTGATGAAAATGATCCCGCTAAAGGGATGGGTGCGTCAAGTTAAGTGTTGCAGACATTTCAGTCACTGTAGTAGCTGACGTGTATAGTGTTGAGTCATCCGCATACATTGATACTCTGGCTTTACTCAAAGTCAGTGGCATGTCGTTTTAAAAAGCAAGGGACCTAAACAGCTACCCTGGGGAATTCCTGATTCTACCTGGATTGTGTAAAAGAGGCTTGTATTAAAGAACACCCTCTGTGTTCTGTTAGACAAGTAAGTCAACTATTTGAGCCAGTAAAGGGGGCTTTACTATTCTTGGGTAGCAGAATGACTTTAGCTTCCCTCCAGGCCTAAAGGCACACACTTTCTAATAGGATTAAATTGAAGATGTGGCAAATAGGAGTGGCAATATCATCTGATATTATCCTCAGTAATTTTCCATCCAGATTGTCAGACCCTGGTGGCTTGTCATTGTTGATAGACAGCAATAATCTTTTCTCCTCTTCCACACTGACTTTACGTAATTCAAAAGTACAATTCCTGTCTTTCATAATTTGGTCCGATATACTTGGATGTGTAGTGTCAGCGTTTGTTGCTGGCATGTCATCCCTAAGTTTGCTTATCTTGCCAATGAAAAAATAATTAAAGTAGTTGGCAAGATCAGCGGGCTTTGTGGTGAATGAGCCATCTGATTCAATGAATGATGGAGCCGAGTTGGCTTTTTTCTCCAAAAATGTAATTTAAGGTGCCCCAAAGCTTTTGACTATGATTCTTTAAATAACTGATATTGGTTTCATAGTATAGTTTATTTTTTATTTAGTTTAGTCACATGATTTAATTTGCAGTACGTTTGCCAATCAGTTGGGCTGCCAGACTTATTTGTCATACCTTTTGCCTCATCCCTCTCAACCATACAATGGGGATTTAACAGTTTTAGAGTCATTTTCTTAATAGGTGCTTTCTTATTAGGCCTTCATGGTCAAATTGCTGCAAAGAAACCACTATTAAAGGACAGCAATAATAAGAAGAGACTTGCTTGGGCCAAGAAACACAAGCAATGGACATTAGACCGGTGGAAATCTATCCTTTGGTCTGATGAGTCCAAATTTGAGATTTTTGGTTCCAACCGCTGTGTCTTTGTGAGATGCAGAGTAGATGAACGGATGATCTCTACATGTGTGGTTCCCACCGTGAAGTATGGAGGAAGTGTGATGGTGCTTTGCTGGTGACACTGTCTGTGATTTATTTAGAATTCAAGGCACACTTAACTAGCATGGCTACCACAGCATTCTGCAGCGATACGCCATCCCATCCGGTTTGCGCTTAATCGGACTATCATTTGTTTTTCAACAAGATAATAACCCAACACACCTCCAGGCTGTGTAAGGGCTATTTTACCAAGAAGGAGAGTGATGGAGTGCTGCATCAGATGACCTGGCCTCCACAATCACCCGACCTCAAAACCAATTGAGATGTTTGGATGAGTTGGACCGCAGAATGAATGAAAAGCAGCCAACAAGTGCTCAGCATATGTGGGAACTCCTTCAAGACTGTTGGAAAAGCATTCCAGGTGAAGCTGGCTGAGAGAATGCCAAGAGTGTGCAAAGCTGTCATCAAGGTAAAGGCTGGCTACTTTGAAGAATCTCAAATATAAAACATATTTTGATTTGTTTAACACTTTTTGGTTACTACATGATTTCATGTGTTATTTCATAGTTGTGATGTCTTTACTATCATTCTACAATGTAGAAAAGAGTGAAAATAAAGAAAACCCTTGACTGATTAGGTGCGTCCAAACTTTTGACTGGTACTGTAACTACCCAACTTTATTGACTTGATTATTCCCGTCATTCTTATCTTAGCTAAATGGTATAGTTGTTGTGCGTTCTCAATGTACATTTGGGGTGCTTTCTATATTCGCTAGAACATAAATGAATTTACGAACGCTCAACACCCGTTGAATATGGCCGGTGTCAGTAAACTAACTTTTTTGGGGGGGGACAAAATTACATCATGGTCTTGAATTGGACTCGCATTTTTCTGGTCTCGGTCTAGAGACTAGACTCTCTGTCTAGACTGTCTTGGATCCCTTGTCCCTCTCCCGGTATTCACTTTATCTGCAATAAATACATTTGATGGAAACCCACCGGGTGATCAAACTTGAAGTGTTTTCCTCGCACACTTGTGTTGTAGCTGGAGGTGGAGGGCTGGAGCGAGCAGGGAATGGCTTCCCTTGAGAAGCCATACGTCAGGAGAAGTGCAGTATTGTCATAAGGAGATTATGGAGTAGGAATGGAGGGTAAAAGAGATGTAGAGGAGGTTGAAGAGAGAGACGGAGGAAGAGGGTGAGCTTGAATTTGTTAAAAATGTTGGAAAAATATCAGAAAGTATAAGCAAAGTAAGCTGTACACCGGATTGAAGACAGGAGGAATTGAATGAGGGCGAGGTATCGGTGGTGGTAGGTGTGGAGAAATTATCAGAGCCCGAGGATTGCACCAAGGGTCAGGATAAATACGAGTCTGATGGTAGGAGTGACATTTTTGGAAAGTGGACTCTTGCCTTTTGGCTGAAAATGGAGTTAGGTGCTTTGGAATCAGTGAAGGTAACCCCAAGTGGTCTTGTGATAATTGTTTGTGTTTCTGTTGGTCAGATGGAGCAGGTGCTCTGCGTCAAACGATTGGGGACAAGAGATGTGAATTGTTTTGCTCTCAAGAAAGGGTGCCATTGAAAGGAGGGATTACTGTGGTAGCAGTAAATGTGGCAGTGGGGAAAATGACAGTTTTTTTGGGGGGGGGGGTATATCAGCTTTAATATTGATTGCAGATAGATTGTGGCTTACATTAATGTAATTGTATGCATCATTTCCAATACCCCATATATTTTTTTGTAAATATAAAATATGTTGTTTGTGATGCTCGTTTGGTGCGACGCAGAGAGGATGGCGTGATTGGAGAAATAGATGTTGAGAATAGATGTTGAGTCTTTGCCCGACTAAGTGATGTTAGGATATATCAGTTATCCCGCACACACTTTTGTACCAAATAATGACATTTTTGCAGGTGTCAAGCTTATGGGCATGTGGCAGCAGTGTGTAGGATGGAGGTTCCTAGGTGTGAGAAGTTTGCAAAGGGCATGAGACAAAGGAATGTGTAACATTGAGGAAAGTAGTGGTATGTGTTAATTCTAGGGGTGCCTATGGGGCTGGGAATGAGAAGTGTCCGATGCGAGAGAGGAAGGTTGAGGTTACCAGAGTTAGTTATGCAGAAGTTGTCATATGCTGAAGCAGTGAATAAAGTAGAGGAAGATTGGTCAAGGGGGAGGGATCCTAAGAGGAGTGTTGTGAGTAGTAGAACTGTACCAGTACACAGAGATAGGCCCTCAAGTGATATGTTTCAGTAAAATTGGATTTTTAGCGTTTATAGCAATGGTTATCAACTGTACTGCAGGGATGGAACATAAGTTGCAGAAATTTGAGGTTGTGGTGGCAGCTGCATAGAAGTATTTGGGTGTACGAGATTTGACGTCAGAAGAGTTACAGGGTGTGTCGTGTGGTGGTGTCCCATCCTTTCAGGCTGTTGGCCTGAGGTATGACTAGATAGATTTAGTGGAGTAGGGTGGTGGATTTGTAATGAGTGTAGGGTTATTGTGGCCAGAGTCAGGGAGAAACTAAATCCTACCTGCCAGCCCTGTTGCTCTTAAAAAGGTTTAACAAAATATTTTAGACTATATCTAATGACGTTCTACTCAATATACTCTTTAAAACTAATTTCATGTATCCCCTTCTCCCTCATACTAGATCATCCTCTATCTTTCCCTCCAATAATGTCCACACTGTATCAATACATGGTCCACTGTCTGTTTCCTGGCAATACTCACATTTTCCTGTTGGATGCTTTCCTATCACATGTAAGGTCTTATTCAACTGGCTGTGTCCCACACATAATCTTGTAAATATAGCCTCCTCTTCTGTTCCTTCCTGCCGTTCTCTCCTCCCCAACTTTTCTCTGTACTTGAAATAAATGCCTGCCCTTAGTATCTCGATTCCACTGTTCCTGCCTTTTCTCCACCAACACTGTCCATATCATGCTTTTTGCCTCTGCCTTGCTCATTGAAACTACCACATCAACATCCCCACTACTTAGTGCTTGTTTAGTGAGGAAAATGAACTGCCTCGTTCTGCTCCACTCCCACATGAGCTGGGACCCATGTAAATATGATCTGTATATGTAACGGATGTGAAATGGCTAGCTAGTTAGCGGTGGTATGCGCTAATAGCATTTCAATCGGTGACGTCACTTGCTCTGAGACCTTGAAGTAGTGGTTCCCCTTGCTCTGCAAGGGCCGCAGCTTTTGTGGAGCGATGGGTAAAGATGCTTCGTGGTTGACTGTTGATGTGTGCAGAGGGTCCCTGGTTTGCGCCCGGGTATGGGCGAGGGGACAGATTAAAGTTATACTGTTACATTTACCCATTTGTTTACTCCTGCCAAGGGTTTGTAGCAGGTCTTGTCTGCTATGTGATATAAAGGACTGGAGACTCCACTGCACATGAATCAGAGCAAATAACTACTCTTTCTGGCCTAACTTCCTCCACCCACTGCAAGGCCATCACCATGTATATACAGCCACATGATCTTTCGGCTGCATATTTTCCGCCATTTTCTTCAAATCTGAAAACGTTGTGAAGCCACGCCCATTTTCTGAAGAATTGCATTATGGGCCATAAAAGTAAGGAAACAGTTTATGCACGAATTTAGTACATCAGGGAACATTTGGCATTATAACTATATCCATATTATGACCAATAAGCATACTAAATTCACATCACAAATACTGCGGTTACTATGAGTTTTCGAACATATTTTCCTATCATAGGTTCAAGGTCCATTTATAGGGAAAAAGTTGGAAGCCGTTCCTAGACTAACATCGGAAGCAAGCAAGTGAGTGCTTTGTTTTTTTATGAGTGCTTTTTGTAGTCTATCCAAGTCCTGCCTTGTTATCTCTGATCTTTATTATAGCAGATGCAGCCAATCCCCTTACTGTCTTTAAGCTGATATCAAAACCCCATGGCAATCAAGAAAGTAAAGTCACCACAATATATAGTTCCAGGAGCGGAATGATGACATACAATGAATACAATTCAAACAGCTGTCAAGAGTTTGCAGAATAAGTTTTCAGGATCCTCTAATTGTACTACTGATTGTTTTAAACCAGGTTTGCACTAATGATGGAAGATGAAAAGCATATGCAGGTGGTTGCAGTAGCAGCATCCGAGAAGCCCGCACCAGCCATGCCCCACGCAACAACAGTAGCGGAATTCGGAGTCGTGGACGCGCGGGTGTGCTCAGCCCCCGACGGCTCCGCTGCATCCCATCTGTCTGCTTGTTGTCATGGAGGAGCCAAGATGGCGTTCCTGGCCTATAGCCTAGGCAAACGGGAAATAAATCAGTATTTTAGCATTAAAAATGCTAAATTATTATCCGTCGCTGCCGTCATTCTACTCACCCTGTTTCACACCGTTTCTCGGTATTATGGAGGTAAGCGACTGGCTCCCAGATACATTGTTAGCTAGCTTGACACAGACTCAACTCGGTGTTAGCGGAACCTAAAGCTACCTTCCCCCTGGTCATTTTTGCTCACGGTATTTGCAATTGCAAGGAAACATGAATAAACGTGCAGTAACCTGAATTAACCGAATAAAGTAGCTAGCTACATTGTCTCAGTGCAGGTGGATACTGGATACAATCATTAGCATCGGAAAGGAATCGCATCGTCGCGAACTAACCCATGTTTACATATTGTAGCCGCACACGATAACTGGCTAACTAAGTAGGTAACTTTCATGTGCATTGAAGTCTACATATATACAGTGTATATAACTGGCTAACTAAGTAGGTAACTTTCATGTGCATTGAAGTCTACATATATACAGACATTGATTTAATTATACTGAACAAAAATATAAACGCAACATGTAAAGTGTTTGTTTCATGAGCTGAAATAAAACATCCCAGAAATGTTCCATATGTACAAAAAGCTAACTTCTCTCAAATTAATGTCTAACGTTATCTGTTAACTTTCACATTTCTAGCTAGCTACTATATAATTCATACTAGCTAGCTAATCAACCAACTGCACATGCGTGGCTATTAGCTACCATGCTAGTTATCATGGTTATTTACAGGAAGTTAAAATCTGTCTTATTACTGTTGGTGGATAGTTGGGATCATAAAGCAATCTATTGTAGATGGGTAGCCTATGTCTTATTAATGGTAATGATCTTGCCACAGGGGAGGCATGATCCTAACTGGACATTTTATAAGTTATTGTTTGTCTGACTGGCGAGAATCTGCCTCCCGAAGATGCCTTGCAAACAATGGTCTTTGTTTATGGAAGGTGTGGGACACTGGGCTTTCTGTTTGTACAATGATAACAGCTGCTGTTGTCTGGCTGGCTTTGACTCCGGATGCTCTTGACTCCTCCTCTTGCCACCTGTCATCTTCTGAGTGTTTGCGTTGGTGAATTGGCAGATGAGTCTATTCAACTAGAACACAAGTTGACAACAGGAGGTGTCCTTTAATGGAAAATGTTAATAGATTAATTTGTACCGCAGGCTGCAATGCTGTCTTGGCTGAACCATGCATTGTGCACACTGCTGCATTTGAAAATGACTTGTGTAGAGGCAGCAGGTTTCATATATCCCTTTGTGTGTTTTGTTATGGCTTACTGGGATGTTCTCTGTCTTTCCCTCAGGCGGAGACACGTGTGAGTGGCTGCTGTCCAGTGGGCGGTACCTAGGAGAGACCGTATGGCAGCCCTATGGCTGTATGATGCACAAATACAAAAATACGTGAGTCACACCCATGAGGGAAATGTATAATGTGCATGTGTAAAATGTAGATGGCATATTTAACCAAGCCCACAACCACACAATTGCAAAAAACGAATTTCAGTTGTTACTATGTGCAAGTGATTCATTAGGTTATTTTTACTCTCACAGGGAAGCAAAGACTTGCCTTTCTGAGAAAAGGGTGGCCTTCGTTGGTGATTCTAGAATACGGCAGCTATTCTATTCATACATCCAAATAATCGATCCTGCACAAAGAGCAGATGGAAGAAAGGTAGGCTTAGTACCCCTGGCATAAAGCACACACACAAAATATTTTTTGTTTATATTCATCCCACCATGAATCTGTGAGCTTTGGGCTGAATCCTAATTTCAGATCTCTGCCCGTGACTCATTTTCCCACAAGGCTCCCATTGACATCAATACATGATTGCTCAAAGGTTAGAGTTAAGTTGGGGTTCAGCCCTAAGTGCATATAAACAATTTATATCCATTGTATTCCTGAAATTAGATGGGTAATTGCTGTACTATGTCATGATAGCAATGGTCTACTCTTAGATAGAGAAATAGAGGGACATCCCCTGTTGTAATGTCTGTCCACCAGCACGAGAACATTCTCTTTGAAGACAGGAGCGCTTCAGTCAATGTGGTGAGCTATTTATCTCTCTGTCTGTCTGTCTGTCTGTAAAAGCCAACTATTTATTTTTTAATTTTACTCTGTAGATTCTCTATTTACATACATAAAAACATTTTTTTTTAAGGCAAATGGCATGCATTTTTATTTTGGAGATTTTCCCAATAAGAGTAACAGTTTGCTGTTTTGCTGATAGGACTTCCTGTGGTATGCAGAAGTGAATAACTCTCTGAAGGAGCGCTTGATATCATGGAGAAAGGTAAAGAGAAGCACATTTAACCAGCAGACCTGGGATGTTTTCATTAGAGCACACATAGCAAAGCGTTATGCACTGAAAAACATTTAGCAACAAAAATGAGCATTTCTTATTGGAGAAGTTTAGCTTTGTCCCTCATTTTTTCAGCCCGTTTCCTTCTGTTTGTTTTCTAGTGAATACATCCCTGGGTTTGTCAGGAGCAGATCAGAGTTCAGTCAAAAGATAAAACATTTCTAATCTGAATCACATCTTTGTTTACTCAACTTCTGTCCTCAAGTGAATGTGTATACTGTACAAGTGTGATGGTACTGAACCTGTGATTTTTAACAATGCATTTTTTGCTTGACTGTATGCAATATGTAAGATTATAGGTATATTTAAGTGCTACTGTATAAATACTGATGTTTGATTGAATTAAGCCCTTAGAAGAGCATTCGGCTATTTCGGTTTCCCATAAACAGAAGATACAGAGCAATAGTTTTCTGCCATTTAAGGTCATTCAAACAGTTCGCTGCAAGATTTAATAGGATTTCTTGACTGTGTTGTAGGATCCTTCTATAAAACCAGATGTCGTCATCATCGGAGCTGCCACTGTGAGTGAAGGATGCTTGTCTTCCACTCTGTATACCACTGATTATCACATATCAGCCTGCATAGTTTAGATTCATTTCATCATTGAAATCTATCTTTCCCAAAGTGGTCCATCAAGTTGCATGGGGGCAGCAGCGAGGCGCTGCAGCAGTACAGGGCCAACCTCACAGCCATCTCCTTGCCTCTGGAACAGCTGGCTGAGGATGGGGAGGTCTACTGGGTCTTACAGGGTTAGTGCTTTACTGTTCATTCACTTGTCAGTCAGAGAGAAATTATGATAAGTGCTTTGAAAGTGAGGAATTCATATTGATTAAGCATCTCTCTCTCTCTCCTCCAGACCCTGTCCATGAGGAGGGTCTGAGTGACAACAGGAAGATGATCACTAACGAGCAGCTGGAGCTATACAACAAGGTGGTGCTCAGCACTCTGAACAGCAACAAGAAGAACTCCAAGGCCAGAGTCAGGTTCCTAGGCGCCTCGCGCCAGGCTGCCATGGAAACCATCACCCAATCAGCTGACGGCCTGCACCTTCCCGAGAGCACCCGGAACGTGGTAGGTGTTTAGGTGCTGACTGGCCTGGCCTGGCACCTCTTCCTGCATCTGTGGGATTCAAATAACAGCTGGCTTCAGGCTAAAATGAAAACAGAAATAAAAGATGTATGGTTTGAACTAGCTTTATGCTGAAAAAAAATCAGGCTCTATGACTCTCCAAACCAACACCGTGTCAAATAACACTGTCCATCCCTTATAACTTTCATTCCTCATTTGACAGCCTCCATGTGCACCTGTATTTTCCCTAGTTAGTATACTTAACAAAAATATAAATGCAACATGCAACAATTTAAAAAAAGATTTTACTGAGTTTCAGTTCATATAAGGAAATCAGTCAATTGAAATAAATTCATTAGGCCCTAATCTTTGGATTTCACATGACTGGGCAGGGGCGCAGACATGGATGGGCCTTAGAGGACATAGGTCCACCCACTGGAAGCCAGGCCCAGCCAATCAGAGTGAGTTTTCCCCCACAAAATGGCTTTATTACAGACAAAAATACTCCTCAGCACCCCTTCTCAGATGATCCCGCAGGTGAAGCCAGATGTGAAGGTCCTGGGCTAGTGTGGTTACATGTGGTCTGTGGTGGTGAGGCCAGTTGGATGGTTTGTCAAATTGTCTAAAACAACAGAGGCAGCTTATAGTAGAGTCTGGTCTATAATGCCCCTCTACCCTCCACCAGGCTGCCATGGTGCTGATGAACGCTGTGTGTAACAAGGTCCTGCGGCCCATCGACGGCTCCTGCTGCCAGGCCCTGCCGGCCCCCAGCCTCCTCCAGAAACTGACGGCCTGTGTCTTCCTGGGCTCAGCCCTGGTCTTCCTGGTGCTCCATGCTCTGGGCCACAAAAGGTACACTGGTGGGAGGAGCTATAAGAGGATGGGCTCATTGTAATGGCTTAAATGGAACAGAGTCAAATGTGGTTTCCATATGTTTGATATGTTCCATTCATTCCATTCCAACCTTTACAATGAGCCCGTCCTCCTATAGTTCCTCCCACCACCTTCCTCTGAGGTACACACTCTCCTATGGCTCAGTCAGTTAGAGCGTAGCGCTAGCAACACCAAGGTGGTTGTTTCGATTCCCACTGGGGCCACATACTGATTAATGGACCTGGACTATTTAGTGTGTTCAGAGCTCACTTGTAAAAGAGACCTGGATCTCAATGTGACTTCATTATATACATGAAGTTTCACTGTACTGTAAGTCGCTTCGGATAAAAGCATTTTGCTAAGTGTCGTGTAAACAAATTTAACAGGAGCTGGAAGTCCCGGCCCACGCCCCCCGACGTGGAGAGCGGCGAAGAGAAAAAGCCAGCCACGGCAGCGTCTCTGCTTAACCACAAGGCCCCGTTCCAGGCCCTGTGTAAGATGGGCCTCATCATGGTCTACTTTTACCTATGTGACCGGGCCGACGTCTTTATGAAGGAGCAGAAGTTCTACACCCACTCCAGCTTCTTCATCCCCCTCGTCTATATGTTTGTCCTGGGGATCTTCTACAGTGAGAACAGCAAGGAGGTGAGAGGGTTTGGGATAGAATGTTTAAGGGAGTTGGGTGGAAAGTGGTGTTTTTGGGAGAGTTTTTTTTTTTTTTTTTTGTGGTGTAAGCATAGGCCTACGTAAATTCAGAGATCTTTCTGTTTTAAAGTATTTAAAGTTGTTGTCGTTGACAGCTAAGCTCAATCGTCCATGTCTGATCTGAGAGAAGGCTCTATCTATCTCAGGGATTTTTCTATTTCCCATGCAGACCAAGCTGCTGAACAGAGAGCAGACTGACGAGTGGAAGGGCTGGATGCAGCTGGTCATCCTCATCTACCACATATCTGGAGCCAGCGTTGTGAGTTTCACCATTCATTGTCTTTGATTTATTGCTTTGAATATAAACTCAATTAATGATATTATAATTGCGTGTTTTACTGCTATGTGTGACAAGTGAAGGGATGTGTGTTTTAAGTCAACCTTCCTTCCCAGTTCATCCCCGTGTACATGCATGTCCGTGTCCTGGTGGCAGCCTACCTCTTCCAGACAGGATACGGACACTTCTCCTTCTTCTGGCTCAAAGGGGACTTTGGATTATACAGAGTGTGCCAGGTAAGCATAGGAAATGATTGGGTTTTATTAGAGTTAATAAGTAGTGGTTCCAGCTACTATACCTATTCTAAGGGACAAAACTGAACATCAAATGAACAAGTGTTGACATGTAGTGCCATAGAACAATTCACTTTGAATCAAATACCAAAACATGAAAGAAACATGGATATTTAGCCTCAGCTGTATTGATCACATCTTTATAAGGAAACCCTTGATAAGAAAGATTCCATCTGGCCAAAGCTTACCTCACACAGGTTTTTACTTTGGTTGGGCCCTCCAATATAGAGTTCCTTACCTCAAGTCACCCTCTGTGTTATCTTCAATTATAAACTGGGTGGTTTGAGCCCTAAATGCTGATTTAGCTGAAAGGCGTGGTATATCAGACCGTATACCACGGAGATGACACAACATTTATTTTTACTCAACGTTTTACTTTATGTTGGTAACCAGTTTATAACTGCAATAAGGCACCTTGGGAGATTGTGGTATATAGCCTATATACCACGGCTAAGGGCTGTGTCCAGGCGTTGCATCGTGCCTAAGAACAGCCTTAGCCATGGTATATTGCCAATATACCACACCCCCTCAGACCTTATTGCATAATTATGAAACTGGTTGTCTGGCTCCTGGATATTATTGGTTAATAGCAGTGATGTATAGCACTACATCATGATAAAGTGTATGCATCCAAAGAAATGGCAATAGGAACAAAAGTAGACTGTTGGCTGTCATTTCAGCTGCTTGATACGATTGTTTGTTAGCTTTAGTTGGTTAGCACGCAAGGGAGAAGTAGATAGCTTTCATAGCTACATCCCAACCATTGCAAATCGAATTAACTACCAACCCATTTGGTTAGCAACTTCAGACTCTTAGAACTAACGACTGGCTTTTTCTCAGACTATTGTTTAAGGAAGAATTAAATAAAACTAATTTACTCAGTATAATGTTTTTAATAAGAACTGTTGCAATCATTTTATTAAAGCAATTAGGCGCCTCGGACCCGTGACTTATCGAGAATAACTCCCTCCTAGGGGCTGTTTCCCATCCCTTGGCTTCAAACAAGAAATGCACTTAGGAGTTATTTACACGATAATTCCCGGGTTCTCATGCCTTATTGCTTAAATGTGACCACTTCCTGTGTCTGTCCACTCTGGGGTGAAGTTTCCCCTAGGTACAGATCTAGGATAATCCTCCCTTCCCCAATCCTAACTTCAACAATTAGTGGGGAAAATGCTAAACTGACCTAAGGTCAGCGTTTAGGAGCAACTTCACCCTACTCCTGTCTCTCCACAAGGTCCTGTTCCGTCTCAACTTCCTGGTGGTGGTGCTGTGTCTAGTGATGGACCGGCCGTACCAGTTCTACTACTTTGTGCCCCTGGTCACCTTCTGGTTCGTCGTCATCTACGCCACCATGGCCATGTGGCCCCAGATACTGCAGAAGAAAGCCAACGGTCAGTATGGGTCAGCCATTGTACTGGACAAGTAGCAGTGATGATGGTAGTATTGATAATTATATAAAATAGGGCTTCAAAGGTAAATATCATGAGCAGTTGTAGTGTAAGTCGTCAGTTGAAGAAGTAGATCAGATGGCCTGTCCCCCACAATCAGCCGACCTCAACCCAATTGAGATGGTTTGGGATGAGTTGGACCGCAGAGTGAAGGAAAAGCAGCCAACAAGTGCTCTCTGTATGTGGGAACTCCTTCAAGACTGTTGGAAAAGCATTCCAGGTGAAGCTGGTTGAGAGAATGCCAAGAGTGCAAAGCTGTCATCAAGGCAAAGGCTGGCTACTTTTAAGAATCTCAAATATAAAATATATTTTTTGGGGTTACTACATGACTCCATATGTGTTATTTCCTAGTTTTGATGTCTTCTCTATTATTCTACAATGTAGAAAATAGTAAAAGTAAAGACAAACCTTTAAATGAGTAGGTGTCCAAGCTTTTGACTGCTACTGTATATACACACAGCACATTTGTCTCTGTTTCCCTTTTAAAATAAACAAAAATACTAGTGTTGATTTGTGAAGTAACACTCTCCAGCACTTTTTTTTTTTTAGTAATTTGTCTTTTTACAGGTAGTGGAATGTGGCACGTTGGGATTCTAGTGAAGCTGCTTGGGCTACTCCTGTTCATCTGCTTCTTTGCTTATTCACAGGTGAGTTCATCATCTGGTTTATTCACTCATTTAGAGATATTCTCATATTTAAAATTATATAAAAAAATTAACTGCTATAGGTCATTTCATAAAGCGTCTCAGAGTAGGAGTGGTGTACTTGATCAGGTCTCCCCCTGCCCATGTAATCAAATTCAGATTTAATCTAAAAATCAAAACTGATCCTAAATCATCTGATGTTTAAAACCTCTTGGGGCTACTAGTTCCCATTTGGGACCCCCCCCCCTGAGCTGTAATGTGGCGCAGGGAACGCAAGAAATAATCCTAAAAATATTTAACCTCCACAGATTAGCAAGAAAAATGGCTCAAATGAAAGATAAACAAGTTGTTTATCTACCCAGCAAGTCAGATTTCTAAAATGTTTTACGGCGAAAACATAGCACATATTTATGTCCAACCACCACTGCAGACATACCTCATTAGCATAGCCAAGTAGGAAAAAATATGCAATCAACAAACGCAGGATTAAAAGAAAAATCATTTCACTAACCTTTTGAAATCTTCATCAGATGACAGTAATATAACATGTTACACAGTACATTCATTTTTTTTTCAATAATCTGCAATATATATCCATAAATCTCTGTTTACAATTATGCATCGTTCAAAAAATGCTACTGCAATGTCAGGAGAAATAAAATAGCTCCGGCAGATAACGTCAGCTAACAAGGAATACACATCATAAACTTTGACTAAATATGCATGTTTTACATATGTATGGCAAGATAAACTTCTTCTAAATGCAATCGCTGTGTTACATTTATTTTTAACGTTCCATTTTGCGTTCACTAGGCTATAATAGGGATTCGGCGCTCCCATTTAGCATAATGACTCCTCTATCTTGGAGTCGACAGAAACCCAAAATGAACACATAAATATTCCCTTACCGTTGCTGTTCTTCCATCAGAAGACCTGGAAGGGTTAATACTCACCAAGTTAGCGTTCAGTTTTCAAGTCTGTGTCTTTCGGTTCTCAAACTAGCCACATTTCGGTCGAAATGTATGCAAATTTCAAGTGGATGCGCACCAAAACGTCGAAAGTATACATTATATGTCGAGTAAACTTGTCAAACTATGTTTATAATTAAGCCTTAACATGTTATAAAGGTCTACAGCAATCGTGAGGGCGAACAGACACACACACGTTGTTCAATCCATCCTGAGGGAAAGAGAGAGAAACTTCACAGCGCGCAT
Organism: Oncorhynchus nerka; assembly: GCF_034236695.1. Taxonomy (NCBI): domain Eukaryota; kingdom Metazoa; phylum Chordata; class Actinopteri; order Salmoniformes; family Salmonidae; genus Oncorhynchus; species Oncorhynchus nerka. Next base: position 84,243,559 of record NC_088399.1, on the reverse strand, counting down.
TGGGTAAACTTTTTTTTTGCGTGACCGAGACCTTTCGGCATGCTGAACGTCTCGTGAGCGCGCGATTCTCACAGTTACACGCCTCATCGAAAGCAGGCTTCGCGCTGAAGACGTAGAAACTGTTTCCATCGTTATAACTGCTTGGTAAGTGTGTATACGATGACGTCAAAGTGGTGGGAGCTTTTTCCATTACAAGAGAGACTTTGGGAGAATGCATGCCCTGACACTTCTGCTTTACATAGAGAGAAAATTTAAACGGTTTTAGAAGCTTTAGAGCAGGGGTGTCAAAGTCAAATGGACGGAGGGCCAAATAAAAAAATCAGCTACAAGACGAGGGCCGGACTGTTCGAATGTTCACTGAAAATTTTTTAAATGACGCATATAGTCTAGTGAACCTAATTGAACCTACTGAAAACCTAACAAATATATTACAATATGATCAGATAAATAAAGCAATATTTTCTTATGGCTCTGTCAGTAATCTTTAATTTTCAACAGACACAAAAGACAAATTTCCTTTATATAAATATCCCCATAACATGAACATTAAATGAAAGAAACCGGTATTCAAGGCACCATCAGTAGACTATATTTTCTATTTTAGCAAAAGTGGGCTAAATTTACTTCAAAGAAAAAACAATAATAGCAATTTTCTATCATCCACTCAACTGAAATATTTTTAAAATATAATTGGATTGAAATACAAAAAAATAAAGTGCAAAAATCTATTAATCAAAAACAACACTTTGTTTAAGGAGAAGTAACATGCAGTGAAAACAAATATTAAATTTTAACTTTTAAACTTGAACTGAGTAAAAACTCTAAATATGTGATTGCACAGTAATGTTCACTTGTTTGAGGTTGAGGGTGATACTTGGTGGTGTCCCATCTTTTCCACAAGTTCATCAATGTTCGGGGTAAGGCTCTGAGCTGAAGAAATCCTCAGAATTGAGTGGAGGTGTTCAGCAGTAAGTCGACTTCTGTGTGATGTTTTGTTCAGGTTCATCAAAGAAAACAGTTGTTCACACAGGTATGTGCTGCCAAACATAGACAACGTTTGAGCAGCCTGGATGCGCAGCTGGGGCATTGTGCCGGGAGGAAACGGGCGAACTCCGCAGCACCCACTGCCGCATATTTTGCCCTCAGTGCATCATTGCATTGGAGGTCAATCAACTCCATTTGGAGGTTTGGTGGTGAGCTTTCCACGTCAACAGCAAATGGGTTACCGAGCAGTTCCAACCTGCTTTTTTGTGCTTCAAAGTCAGCAAATCGGCGTCGAAAGTCAGCGGCAAGCATACCTATTTTATCAGCCAACTGTGTGCTCGGGAACGCACTGGTAGAGAGCTTCTCTTTCATGGTCTGGCAGCTGGGAAAGTGGCTCAAATTTTCTTTCCGCATCTGCGTCTCCCACAGAGTCAGTTTGGTTTTAAATGCCTTCACTGTACTGTACATATCAGAGATGACACGATCCCGACCCTGCAGCTGCAAGTTTATTGCATTCAGATGACTCGTAATGTCACACAGAAAAGCCATTTCACACAGAAACATTTCGTCTCGGAGTTGTGTTGTGTCTTTCCCTTTGCTGTCCAAGAACAGACAAATCTCCTCACGAAGCTCAAACATCTTTGAAGCACCTTTCCCTGGCTTAGCCATCGCACCTCTGTGTGATAAGGCAAATCACCATGCTCCGTTTCTAACTCCGTCAGAAATGCCTTGAACTGGCGGTGATTCAAACCTTTGGCTCTGATAAAGTTAACTGTGCGCGTGATGATGCTCATTACATGCTCCATTTTCAAGGCTTTACCGCACAACGCTTCCTGGTGTATGATACAATGATAAGCTGTCAGCTCACCTGTCGCGTTTTCCTCTTGCATCTTTTCCCGTATCTTCGCCACCAGTCCGCTCCTGTGTCCACACATCGCAGGTGCTCCGTCGGTTGTCAAACCCACGAGTTTTTCCCAAGGCAGCTCCATCTCATTTACACATCTTGACACCTCTTCATACAAATCATGCCCCGTAGTTGTGCCATGCATAGGACGTAAAGCCAAAAACTCCTCTGTCACGCTTAGGTTGGAGTCCACTCCGCGGATGAAAATTGACAACTGGGCAATGTCAGAAATGTCGGTGCTCTCATCCACAGCCAAGGAATATGCAATAAAATCTTTTCCCTTTTTCACAAGCTGCTCTTTTAGATTGATGGACAACTGGTCTACTCTCTCGGCAATGGTGTTTCTGCTCAGACTCACATTTAAAAAGAGTTGCCTTTTTCTGGGCAAACTTCGTCACAAACTTTAATCATGCAGTTTTTGATGAAATCCCCTCCGTAAATGGCCGGGCTGATTTAGCGATCTCTTCTGCCAAAATAAAACTGGCCTTGACAGCAGCCTGGCCTTGTGATTTGGCTTTTTTGAACAGAGCCTGTCGAGATTTGAGGCCTCGTTTTAATTCCTCTGCCTTTTGTAGCCTTTGTTCCATGTCCATATTCTTGTTTTTGTCCGCGTGTTTCGTTTCATAATGTCGTCTCAGATTATACTCTTTCAGTACCGCCACACTTTCTCCACACAGAAGACACACAGGTTTTCCAGCTACCTTCGTGAACATATACTCCGACTCCCACCTTGTTTGAAACCCCCGGTTCTCAGTATCCACCTTCCGTTTTGCCATTTTTGATGGGTATCTGAAAGTTAATTTTACTGTGATGCTGACGACTGCTGTGCCAATAAATATTGAAATGAAGCAGCCTACTGCTCGGTGCGTCACCTTTGCATTGTGGGAAATGTAGTATTGGTGCGTGTAAAAGATCTGCGGGCTGCCGGCTTGCTGCGGGCCGGTTCTAATAATAAATCAAGATCATCCCAGGGGCCGTAAAAAACCTTCTTGCGGGCCGGATGTGGCCCGCGGGCCTTGACTCTGACATATGTGCTTTAGAGTGTTTCCTATTCGATAATATTTTTATATGCATATATTAGCAACTTTTGACAAAAATTTATCATGTTTTATATGGGTACCGAATTCCTCCAGAAGGGGCAGTATTCAGGGCTAGCCCCAACATTAACTAACTTACTCTCTTCTCTTTTCCAGGGGTTATTTGAGAACATTTTCTCAGTATGGCCCATCTCCAAGCTCTTTGAGCTGAATGGAAGCATTCATGAGTGGTGGTTTAGGTGGAAGCTGGATCGATTTGTAAGTAAACATTTGAACGGGTTGCTACACTCTTTGGCTCTGTTTAGACATGCGGCCCAATTCTGATCTTTTTTCTTCTTCACTAATTGGTGTTTTGACCAATCAGATCAGCTCTGAAAAAGATGTGAAAAGATTTGACATGATTGGTCAACTGACCAATTAGTGAAAAAAATATTAGAATTGTCGTTGGCTGTCTAAACGCAGCCTTTGAGTTGCTCTATTGTATTATATTTTCATATTAAGGTATCAAAATATCACATCTCTCTTTAGTGAGTTGTGCCAAAAACCTCTCGACTAGATGAATCTGTTGGTCGATGTTTAATGTTGAAGATCGTTTTATGGGTTGGACAGTAGACTAAGTGGTCCTGTGTGGCTCAGTTAGTAGAGCAGGGCACTTGCAACATCAATACTTTGTGGGTTCGATTCCCACGGGGGCCACCCCTACAAAAATGTATGCACGCAGCACTAAATTCTTTTCCATAAAAGCATCATCAAGCTAAATGTTGTTTTATTATTATTATATTAGTAACTGAATGTGTGTTTTGACTTTGTCTTTCAGGCCATTATCCATGGCATGCTGTTTGCCTTTGTCTACCTGGTACTACAGAAGTGCCAGGGCCTCTCCGAGGAGAAAGGAGAGCCTCTCTTCTCCACCAGGATCTCCAACATTCTACTCCTCATCTCTGTGTTCTCATTCATGGTAAAAGAGAACAACTTGGTGTATTTAACCGTTCTTAAAGAAATAATACACTCAAACTATCTTTTAGAATTTTGTTTATTAGTCCACTGTTAATACAATCCCTAAATCATTGTGCGTGTCAGCAGTACATTTTTTAAGATGGAAAACTTTCAGTAAAGAGCAGAAACTGATTTAAATTTAATGTCAAGAATGACGCGTTTTGTATAATTGGAGTGTGGTATTCCTTTAAACCAGTCAGGTGAGTATATCGATCACCTGTTCTCGTAAAGTTACCCTCATTAACATTCACACTCTGAGGTGAAACAAATCTCAGATGGAAGATATCTCTTAGCTGATTTACGTTGTGCTCCTTGAACACCACTCCTTTCCTAACCACTCCATGTTTCATCTGTTCCAGACCTACTCCATATGGGCCAGCAGCTGTAAAAACAAGACCGAGTGCAACGAGCTGCATCCCTACATCTCAGGACTCCAGGTAAATACAGTAGGAGGTCAGACCTTGCTTAACATTGGTCTCAGACAAAGCATTGCTCACAGTAATTTTGCCCTACACTGCTTCAATTTTCGTTATTTGTCAAGTAGTTAGCCCTTAGCTAAGGAGTTGGTGAACACCTTCTAACACTTTATGCACCTTCTACAAAACATATTGTAATTGACACAGACATAGATTTCACCAATGTTGACATTACCAAAGCGCCGTTAAACAATAACTAGAGAAAGCATCACCTTTGAGTAGACTAACCTTTAGGTAGGTTAAATAATGGCACCTGTGGCCAAGAGGGTTTTGTTGAAACTAGCATTTATCTTCCATAAGTATCCCCTGTTAGGCTATGATATACCTAACCCAAAATAACAAGGGAGGGAGTTGCCTTCTACAATAACAGGATGGGTGTACTCTACTGTCGCCCAGCCGAAGAAGAATTAACAACGTGTCCTGGGCTACACTTCATCTTTAGACATATAATAACGGTAATGTCCACTCACCATTTTGCTGCTCCCAAATGAAACAGAGCTGACGTTCCATTGTTTCTACATATTGGATCATAATTTGTTCCAGCCCCTGTTAGCATCGGTATGCTAGCCCCCCCCGATACAGTTGGTCCATGTGCTGATTGGCTGGAATGTCTTTCTTCCTCTCAGATCCTAGCCTTCATCTTAATCAGGAACATTCCCGGTTACTCCCGCTCTTTATACAGCTCATTCTTCGCATGGTTCGGGAAGATCTCCTTAGAGGTAAGTTGAATTCCGCTGGCAGGGATGCTGAATTTCTGTATGATACTTGTGAATTTGGTTTATTGCATTGTCATGTTCTGTACCCAAACACCCTCACCCCCTCCCACTCTCTCTCCGTCCCCCAGCTGTTCATCTGCCAGTACCACATCTGGCTGGCGGCGGACACCAAGGGCATCCTGGTGCTGATCCCAGGCAACCCCTCGCTCAACATCATCATCAGCACCTTCATCTTTGTGTGCGTGGCCCACGAGATCTCTGTGATCACCAATGACCTGGCCCAGGTGGCCATCCCCAAGGACGGGGGCGCCCTGCTCAGGAGGTTGCTTGCCGCCGGGGTCTTCACCCTGGGCCTACTGCTGGTGTCCAGGAGCGCTGAAGGGAACCAAGGAGGCCACTGAGGAGGGGGGCAGGTACCACAGTGGGGGAGAGGTAGATTGATTTCTAGACTGAGACTGACTAACTTGTTAGTCTTCCATGCCCACAGGGTCGTATTCATTTGGCACCAAGCGGAATAAAAGGGTCTGAAAGATTGAGGGACGTCCTGTTTCATTCCATACGTCATGCCTCAATAAATACGACGGGGGTGAACAGACAGGTCAAGTTGAGGACAAGGAAATATCTCTGCTGTCTGTCTTTTGACTGCTCTGAGTACTGGGGTGAAAGTGATACACTGAAGAGGATGAAGTCCCAACGTGGGCCCACACCCCACGGAGCAGCACGGAATAAGGTTCTGACTCCTTTACTATAGACGTTTACAATAGAAGAAGAGTGAGGTGGTGGTCATGGGTGGTGGTGGGTTCGAAGATGTGTGGGTTTTAAACTAGCTTAAAGGTGCTCATGCTTGCTGTGTGGTCCGTGCAGCATTTGCCCCACCCTTAGCCAAACCATTCCCCTGTTCTCTCTCTCGCTCCATTCCTCTAGGTTAATTACTCACAGCTGTTGGTCTAAAGCAGCTCAATCTGGGATGGACTTTTCACTGAAAGCAGAGCGAGCGTGCTCTCTCCCGCGCTCTTTCTCTCTGATGGTGGTAACAGTGAAGAGTGGGTAGAAAAACAACGGATTTGTATTGCTTCCCAAATGGCACCCTATTCCCTATGTAGTGCACTACTAGTGTGGCATTTAGAATGGAAAGAAACTTGTGCTGAGAGGTCATGGTCACCTAGCTCTGTTTTATTTACAGTATTAAATTATTTAAATTAAGCTTATATTTTACAGGGTTTTAGTTTTCCATTTTAATATTCAGAGCCTATGACTACTTTTTGTGAATGAAGTATTGCATGGGTATTTTTAGTTTTTATCACCACCTGAAAGACTAGCCAGGCCAGACAGAAGATGCACTTATGAATTTCTATCGCAGAATGTTGTTGCATTCTGGGTCTGACACAACCACTTGTCTGTGTTCGTGCACGTTTGTGCGTGCGTAGTTTGTTGTTTCACCAACTTATCCTGGTATGTTGTAAGGAGAGGTGTAGGATGTTCATTCTGTGTTGCTCGTTAGTCCTTCTCTTAAACCAGGCTTCTCAGAGCTACAATAGAACAGGCACTGCTTTGTACATACAGATAACTGACCAAATAAAGGAAACACTTGAGTTAGTGAGGGACAGCGTTTCCCATCAAAAAAACATCAAATGATGGAATTTCTCATGGAAGAATAGTGTCACATCCCTCCAATAGAGTTCAAGACACTTGTAGAATCTATGCCAAGGTGCATTAAAGATGTTCTGGTGGCTCATTGTGGCCTAACACCCTATTAAAACACTATGTTGGCGTTTCCTTTATTTTTGTCAGTTACCTGCATCTACTGTACCATGTTAGAACTTCTGACAAAGCCTACTTTCATGTGCATCAGTAGCTACCACTGTATCCAGGCCACTGCTAATGGATGAGTGAACACATGGATGAATTCTGCACCTGTGACTGAATGCCTTCTACTCGCTACTGTTTTCTCTTGTCAGTTGTCATACGGCATCAGTGCCACGTTTGCATTGAAATGTGACGCATCGTGATGCTTGATGAGGTATTTAAAAGAAGTTGAGTGAATGGAAAGTGTTGCTGTAGAATAAAAAGCAGTACTTCATGTTGAGCCTGTCATGTACCTACATATGACCAATATCCACCAACAGTAAAAGCCTTCTTTCAGACAACACTTCTTTGCGTGTATTTTCAAATTCTGCTGTGTTAGCTAAGTTTATACACAGGAATGTTAGGAATGAATCGCTTCATATCCAGTTGTTGAATCGTTTTGATTCAATTTTGAGCCATTGGTTATAGTGGCCAATATTCGACACCCCTTAAATGTGTAAATCAACTGCTTAAAGCTTGATGTTAAGGCAACATTGCAAATATTGTAAGTGTACATTAAGACGGCAAATTTATTTATTCTTTAGAATTGTATCTGTAAATGTTCTGTGCCATAGAAGGTTAATGGACTTGGGTGTACACTGTTGATTTACTTCAGGTTCATCTAGCTTCTCAATCAATTGAAATCAAAAGTCTTGGCACTAGGGGTTATTCAGAAGATTATGTGCATCCCAAAGGGCACCCTATTCAATACACTACTTTTGACCAGGGTCCATAGGGACATACGGTATGTCACCTATTTGCTTGTAAACTCAAAACATGACACATTTTGATTAATTGATTTGTTGATGAAGGATGTTGGTAAAAGGATGGCAATTATACAGAATCTTGTTCAGTGTCAACCTGTTTTTCCATCTGAGAAACATTTTGATAGATTTTGTTTGCCTATTTTGATTTACAGTATTTAGATTTTCTATATGTTATTCACTATTGGGGATATATATTTTTTAATTGGTTTTGGTTCAAATTGAAAGAAGCAACAACTAGGTTTACCCCAGAGCCTCAATAGATGTTTTATGTACATTTATATTATTTTGTGACATTTTAATGTGAGTTGTACCCATTTTATTTATAGGTACTTTTTATTTGTATTCTACATTGTCAATAATACAAACCTTCCTAAAAATCTTGTCTGACTTCTTTGTCCCTTCCTTGTCAAAACAGTGAGGGCCAGTTTCCCAGACACAGGTTAAGCCTCGTCCTGGACTGAAATAATGCTCAATGGAGATTTTCCATAGTGTTAATGCAGAGATAAAAAACACAAAGTTGCCCTCAGGTGAACACCAGCAAGAAAGTGCATGTGAGGCAGACTAAAAATGTCATGGCGACGGACAGTGGTGGCTGAGCTGGAAGAGAAAGGTCCAGTGGTAGAAGATGTTTGCCGTTTTATGTCCCACCAAGGATCAGCGGGATTAAGGAAGTAACTAATGCAACAACCTGGAGAGATTCAAAACTTAGAATTTTCCATTTACATTATTCTACAATATTCTTGCAACCAATAGAATGAGAGATATTGAGATGTATATCTTCCCAGCTCTGCATATTTTGCTGTGAGGAGGCAGGTATTAGATCATTTAGTTTGGTACTGTCCAGCTGTAGCTCGTTTTTGGTTACAGGTCCAGGAATGGCTGAACATTTACCTAGAACTAACGCTGCAGATAGCATTACTGGGTGATTTGAAAAGTCAGTCTATCGATCAATAATCATTTTAGCCAAACATTTTCTTTTAAAGCTATGAGAATAGAAAGGTTCAGTACTTTCGTGAAGCATCACAGCACAGTTGAAAAATATATGGTGAATAGAAATGCAAAATGGATGGTGTTAAGAGCAAGATGGGAGGTGTTTAATGGAGCTGAAGGGTGGGACTAATAACAAGACAACCAATGTAAAACATACGGCGTCTGTAAAATGTATATACTTTGTGAAATAGCAGTTACAAATAGAAACCAAACTGGATGGACATCACAATTAGAGGAAGGCCAGGCCTAAAAACAAACCAAATATCATTTCTGTGAAATGTGTATTGTATGTATAAACTGAAGGTAGATTGTTTATTAGTTTACTCCAATTGGGGAGGGGTGGTAGGGTTTGCGGGGAATAATAAAGGTATATTCTAAAAACAAAATGAATGTGTGTGTATATAAAAAAATATATCTGGGGGATTGGAAATGATGCAGACAATACATTGATGGAAGCAACAACCTATCTGCAATATTAAAGCTCATCCAACTCCTGAAAAGAAATGACCCGGGGAGAGCGGGCCCTTCTGACCTTCCACAGATGGGCTGAACAGATTACTATAATGTGTGTGCTGGGGGCCTGGTGCTACAGTTGAACACAATTGACAGCCAAATTAAACCAAATGTATTTTTACTGTTTTACTGTGACAGAAAATGAGCATTTACATTTTTATTTGATTGGACTTGACGAGCGTCTCTGTCCATCTCCGTTTCCCTCTAAAGATGAGCATTGTGCATGGAAAGTAAAATACTAACATGATAATGCTAATGGCATCATATAATTTCTAGAACATATGCACAAAATATTTCAAAATATCCTATGAATGTAGCATTTGTTATTCATGATCAGGCTGGTATACACGCACACAGTCGACTACTGATAAATGCAGCTGTTTAGGATTGTGGTGACCGTGTGCATTAAATAAGAGCACACAGTTATGAGTGTAATTGAATTGGGACTGCACTTAATCAGCTTGCTCTCATACTAAGTGCACTTCTCATGAGTTTACTGTACTTTGCACCACTCGCTCACATACATAAGGGCACACTGACGGACACTAGCGTCGCGTATGAACGCACTGCTGGGGCATGCAGATTGGGACAGACATAGTGTCTCTGGGCCCTGGTCAGAAGTTGTGCAGGAAATTGGGTATAGAGCCCCACAATGGAAGTGTCATAATACCCATAAAACCTAACGGTCAAACGGGGTGATGGTTCCAATCCTTTTGCTACCATTCATTTTTCCCATATGGGATTTTCAAAACACTTTAAATAAGGACTGTTTCATGTAGGCTTTCCCTTTAAACCATTTAAATCTCTCTAGGATAAGGTGACTTTTATCAATATATTTGGCTCTACTCTCAGATTCGAAAATGCTCATTTGGGTCAAAGTAGACATAATTCAAAACTACAAATCCCTGCAAGCTCCTGCATGTCATCTCTCGCCGACACCTTTGCTAACAGGTATTGTTTTAATGTAAAACTTCCACAAGACAGTTCACAGAATTGTCTATTTAAAGACATTTTGCCAATTTATTCATTACTACATTTAGCTAACATTAGATTGTTAATCCAGAGATTCTTACCTTTGCCTCGATTCGGCATTCTCTTCCAGATCATCATGACATTTATGACACAATTAGCAGCTAATTAGCATTTCATTGGGGGGTAAATCCAAGCAAATTTATGGATAAAAGTCACCTTGTCCTAGAGAGATTTACACGGTTATCAACACGTCACACCAGGGTAAGCCTACATAAAACACAGCCCTTATAAGTGTTTTTAAAATCCCCTATGGGAAAAATGAATGGTGGAAAAACGATTGGAACCGTTTCCCTATTTGACCGCTAGGTTTGATGTCTATTATGACTCATACTGTGGTACTCTATTTAGGATGTAGACATAGAAAAACACTTGACTTAAAGGGACACGGACAGACAGAAAGCAGCTCCACCACTGTCTCTTGGGCTTCTCTCTTGTCACAAGTTCAGTGCTTCAGCCACTTTCCTCTCCTCAGGAATACCATTTACCTAGAATGGAGAATAAAATGACCTTATTCAAGCATATTGCATCATATCAATTATCTTGATCTAATATAAGTATCGATTATTAACAGGTTCTGAGACTGAATATTTTAACAATGGGAATATGGTAACTACATTTGAACTACTTTACTACTGTGGAAAGTGGAGGGCACTCAACCAACAAAAGTCGAGGTGCAACCCAAAAATATGATCATCATTGAAAAGGAAAAGGGGCCACGCTCGCTCTACATTAATAACCTTTCATTTTATTTAAACATTTCTTAAAATCTTGATGCTTCAGCCATTGATGAAGTCCGAAACATCAATCTTTTAATAGTTGTTTAAATAAAATTATTTTAATGGTGAGCGAGCGCTGCACATTCTCCATTTCAACCTGTTTACTAATGTCATATGAAGTACAAAGTAAAATAGTCTCTTATATAGTTGGAAATGATAAAATTATACATCGAAGCAAAGGCAGACCAGCATACTTACCTCCAGTCTCCGAAATGTTGACATACAATAATTATCTCTATCTCCTTTGTTAGCAATAAAATGAACAGACAGAGCAGTGAGTTAGACTGAGCAGAGGGCTCTCTTGGAGTTCATTGACATGCACACAAGGAGGAGCTAAAGTCTAGTTAGACACAGTAACTACAGAAGTGTAGGTGGGGTAAAGAATGAACAAAAATCTAAACGCAACATGCAACAATGTCAAAGATTTTAATGAGTTACAGTTCATATGAGAAAATCAGTCAATTTAAATAAATAAATTAGGCCCTAATCTATGGATTTCATATGACAGGGGCATGGATCAGCAAACCAGTCAGTATCTGGTGTGACTACCATTTGCCCATTGCAACGCGACACATCTCCTTTGCATAACATTGATCAGGCTGTTGATTATGGCCTGTGGAATGTTGTCCCACTCCTCTTCAATGGCTGTGCAAAGTTGCTGGATATTGGCAGGAACTGGAACACGCGGTCGTACATGCTGATCCAGAGCATCCCAAACATGCTCAATGGGTGGTGCGTATCTGGTGAGTATGCAGGCCATGGATGAACTGGGACATTTTCAACTTCCAGGAATTGTGTACAGATCCTTGCAGGGCCGTGCATTATCATTCTGAAACATGAGGTGATGGCGGTGGATGAGCTGCATGGCAATGGGCCTCAGGAACTTGTCACAGTACCTCTGTGCATTCAAATTGCCATCGATAAAATGCAATTGTGTTTGTTGTCCATAGCTTATGCCTGCCTGCCCATACCACAACCCCACTGCCACCATGGGGCACACTGTTCACAATGCTGACATCAGCAAACCGCTCGCCCACACGACACCATACTGCCCGGTACAGTTGAAACCGGGATTCATCCATGAAGAGCAGACTTCTCCAGCATGCCAGTGGCCATCAAAGGTGATCATTTGCCCACTGAAGTCAGTTACGACGCTGAACTGCAGTCAGGTCAAAACCCTTGTGAGGACGACGAGCATGCAGATGAGCTTCCCTGCGACAGTTTCTGACAGTTTGTTTCAACAGCTGTCGGGGTGGCCGGTCTTAGACAATCCAGCAGGCGAAGAAGCCAGATGTGGAGGTCCTGGGCTGGCGTGGTTACATGTGGTCTGCGGTTGAGAGGCTGGTTGTAAGTACTGCCAAATTCTCTAAAATGGCGTTGGAGGCGGCTTATGGTAGAGAAATGAACATTCAATGCTCTGGCAACAGCTCTGGTGGATATTCCTGCAGTCAGCATACTAATTGCACGCTCACTAAAAACTTGAAACATCTGTGGCATTGTGTTGTGTGACAAAACTGGACATTTTATAGTGGCCTTTTATTGTGCCCAGGATCAAGTGCACCTGTGTAATGATCATGCTGTTTAATCAGCTTCTTGATATGCCACACCTGTCAGGTGAATGGATTATCTTGGCAAAGGAAAAATGCTAACTAACATTGGTGTAAACACATTTGTGCACAAAATGTGAGAAATAAGCTTTTTGTGGAACATTTCTGGGATCTTTTATTTCAGCTCATGAAACATGGAACCAACACTTTACATGTTGAGTTTATCTTGTTGTTCAGTATAGTTTGGAAAGGAGCAAATGTAGGCTAGATATTCTGACATCAGACAACCCAAGGACACACATTGTATGTAATACAACTTTCTACATCCCCTTAGGGAAATCATTACTGCAATATCTATGCAGACTCTCAGATCAGAAATACCCCCATATGTTTTAACTCATCACATTTATATTTCTGTACAGTGTGTTTGGTTGATCTGGATAAAAAGATAAAAGCAGGAAAGACAACTATTGCAAACTCAAATTGATTCATATGCCTATTACATCATATCAAATGGATTCACACCTGATATGTAAGATACTATTAACATGGACCATCAAGCTATTTGATTCTCTATTTTAGTTCACTTGGGGGTATGTGAAACAACTGTGTAAAAAATTATTTGATGAATCTTTTGAATCTGACCTTATTGTAACTTACCTCAATAAAAGTTATAGCACAAGAATATGTGAGATCAGGTAATGGGATGGGGTCATAGTCGATAATAATCTAGAGCCGCTAGCGTTCGCTTTTACCAGTCCGTTTGCGGATATCGAAGGTTAGTCACGTAACCACTGTTCTAGTAACTAAACGACACATTCATCTGACTGAGGAAAACACAACACATGCATTCAGAATATTGCAGCGAGCCGCCAATTAAGTTGCAGAAAGACGAATGCGTCTCGCGAGATGTGCAATGACTATGCCTGGCCTAGATGATTGAGGATGATCATGATTAAGTCCACGGTGTCATGTTACTCAGCGAGAGACCTTAATGTATCATTTTCATTGGTTCAAGAGATAATAAAATAATCATCCTAAAGCAGGACTAGTAACAGGAAGGTTGCGAGTTCAAACCCCCGAGCTGAAAAGGTACAAATCTGTCGTTCTGCCCCTGAACAGGCAGTTAACCCACTGTTCCTAGGCCGTCATTGAAAATAAGAATTTGTTCTTAACTGACTTGCCTGGTTAAATAAAGGTAAAATATATATTTTTTTTAAGGAGTCAATACTAACCTGATGGCTGTTGCTGTGGTATCTGAATCTGGTTCTGCAGGTTTCTGAAATTAGAGAACATCTGATTATTAGAGCATTAAACGTTGTATAGCATTGTCTAGAGTCTAAGACAATTTGACAAAACTCTCACTCATGTTTTTGCTTAGTACAAACTAGAGAGAGGGAGAGATAGAGAGAGAGAGAGAGAGAAAGGTAGCGCAAGAAAGAGAGAGTGAGAGAGAGAGAGAGAGAGAGAGAGAGAGAGAGAGAGAGAGAGAGAAAGAGAAAGGGAGCGCAAGAAAGAGAGAGTGAGAGAGAGAGAGAGAGAGAGAGAGAGAGAGAGAGAGAGAGAGAGAGAAAGGGAGCGCAAGAAAGAGCGAGAGAGTGAGAGAGAGAGAGAGAGAGAGAGAGAGAGAGAGAAAGGGAGAGCAAGAAAGAGAATGAGAGAGAGCAAGAGAGAGAGAGAAAGGGAGCGCAAGAAAGAGAGAGCAAGAGAGAGAGAGAGAAAGGGAGCGCAAGAAAGAGAGAGCAAGAGAGAGAGAGAGAGAGAGAGAGAGAGAGAGAAAGGGAGAGCAAGAAAGAGAGAGCAAGAGAGAGAGAGAAAGGGAGCGCCAGAAAGAGAGAGCAAGAGAGAGAGAGATCCAGATCTCAGAGAATTAGACCAAATTTCTCAATTGGTACAAAATATATAGAGTACTGCAGACACTACAATTACTTAGGTTTGAAAATAAGCTCAACTGGACACCTTAATGATGCACTGAATTAACTGAGAGAGAAAACACACAGGGCATTCTACGCCATTAAAAAAACAATTACTGAAATAGCTATTGAAATTTGGCTAAAACTAATTGAATGTGTCATTGAACCAATTGCACTGTATGGCAGTGAGGTGTGGGGTCCCCTTGTAAAACAAGATTTCCCCCAATGGGACAAACACCCCATTGAAACCCTGCATGCAGAGTTCTGTAAGATTCTCCTACATGTCCTGAGGAAAACTACAATCCACTAATAATGAAAACTCAAAAAAGAGCAGTTAAGTTTTGGAAACATCTAAAATACAGTGACCCCTTCTCATATCGTTACCAAGCCCTGCAATACCAAGAGCTGAGTAAAGAAAAGAGTCCCCTCATCAGCTGGTCCTGGGGCTGAGTTCACAAACCTGTTCTACTAACATACTGAAGCCTCAGGACCAGAACATCCAATCAATCAGATCAAAACAAATTACAACACAGTCAAAACAAAACTACATTACTTACATTACTTATTGGGAAACACAAGCACAAAGCAAAATGCAGTGCTATCTGGCCCTAAATCGACACCGTGGCAAACTATTTTACCATGGTTACTGATCAAAACCTTGACAAAGTACAGGCTCAGTGAGCACAGCCTTGCCATTGAGAAGGGTAGACAGGAAAACCTGGCTCCCTGTAGAGGAAAGGCTGTACAACCACTGCACCACAGCAGAACCTGAGACAGAGCTGCATTTCCTGACAAAATGTCAAAAATATAAAACAATTAGAGAGTGTCGCTTCCCCAAATTTGAAACCCTTATTCAAGGTTTCAAAGACCTCTCTTATGATAATAGGCTGCCTGTCCTGTTGGGGGAGGACGCAGAGAGCTGTGGGTTGGCAGCACACTACATTGCTGCCTGCCATAAGAGAGAGAAAGAGAGATAGATAATGAGAGAAAGAGAGAGATGGTGCCAGAAGGAAAGAGATTGTGTGCATCTGTTCTTCTATGTGTTTATGACCCTGCATGTGTGTCTGTAAACTCTAGCCAGGACTCACGTCTGTGTCTGCATCAGCGGCATGCTTGTTGTCTCGTAGTTGTCTGGGTGTATGGGGGGCACCACCTCCCCACTTTGGCTGAAGACAGGCAGGGTGGAGAGGGGCCAGGAGATCTCCCTGTTCTTAGACATGCTCCGCAGCTCCTTGGTCGACTTCTGGATGGAGCTGTGATGTACTAACTGGATACTGAGGAGAGAAGAGACGGACAGACAAATACACCATAAATGGACCATCTGAGCTCTTATCATCTCAGTCAACAGGCACACTGTTGTGTACTGTACATACCTGCATTAAGGAATACATAAGAACATAGGAAATATTTTGACAGCATTTGGTGTGTTTCTTCTTGGTAGGAGGAAACTGTGTTGTGTCGTTACTATTGGTCATTTGCCATCTGCTGAGTCTAGAGGTTGTTTGAGAGTATTTCTCCTCTCCTTTTCATACTCTCTTCCCCCCTACATCTCTCTGTCTCCCCCCCTCCCTCTCTCTCTAAACAAACCTGGTCTGAGATTTCCCTGCTTCAGTTACAGAACTATAGACGTTCCCCTTCTATACTCAACCATTAGAGGTGGTGAACCAATATCTGACCCTAGATCTGTGGTTAAGATCAACTTAACATGCCCCTTGCAGCTTTGAGCAGCTAATTGGATGATGGTATGTAAACACACAGATGACAGTATGGATGGACATGAGTATGTCACCATGGCGATTTGAAAGCAAAAGGTGAAAGGGGAAACCAACTGAAAGATCGGGGGTTCAAAGAAGAACCAAAACAGATCAAACTCAAAAGAAAAGAGAAACACAGGAGAGGATAAACACTTACTCTGGTGTTTGCATGTTTCTTTTATCCCTAGAAACAAAACAAAATGAATGAATTAAATACTAATATTAATAGTTAAAAGACATTCACACTGAAGTGAATGGAGAGCACGTGGCATTGGATGGATGGATGAATGGTAGAAGCGAACAGTACTGCATGGACACACTGAGTGGTGGGGGGTTGGAGGGGACAGTCTCCCAGCCTGTAAATGAGGGTGGGGGGTTGGAGGAGCAATATAATGGTTGATTGACCATCTATGTCATGATGATTGTGCTAATAACCATCAAAATGAGGATGAGAAATGGATCTGAAACAGAACAGTGTAACATATGGAGAACATGCATGGACCATAAAACTGGATGGTTATTGACAAGCTGCTCTTCCAGAATATTTCACCTCTTGACGTCCATCTATAGTGGCTCAGTAGCATAACTAAACATCCCTTAACTCCCACTGAGGGTCACTGACACTGCACTCAGACTAATCAGTCTATCCCTCAGGATCTGAGAACCCTCACATGACAATTCAAAAGAAAAGTCCAACTGTAAACGTGTATCTCCTCAACTCACATCAAAACAACACTACACTTTTGGTTCCATCTCCTCTTTAAAAGTGTAGACCTAAATGTGTGTTTAGTGTGTGTGTGTTGTGTCTGCGTGTGTTTTAGTCTGTGTGTGTCTGTTTCTGCCAGAAGTGAAAGCTGCACACTTACACCCCTTCCCGCCGGCAGCACATGGAGTAACCCAGGATGGTGAAGAGGACCATGGCCACGGCCGAGGGCACTGCCAACGTGATGAGGAAGTCGGCAAAGAAGTCCCTGCTCTTCAGAGACTCTGATGGGGGGTTGTACTCCCCGATGTCAGGCAGAACCCCTGTACCTGGGTCCGGACGGTTACTGTGGATCGTGACCACCTTGGTGATGTCCACCTGGAGAAGAGAGAGGTTCAATCAGTACTTCATTTACTATAGATATTAGGGTGGCAAAATTCCATTAATTTCCCCAAA
Source organism: Oncorhynchus nerka (assembly GCF_034236695.1). Classification (NCBI taxonomy): domain Eukaryota; kingdom Metazoa; phylum Chordata; class Actinopteri; order Salmoniformes; family Salmonidae; genus Oncorhynchus; species Oncorhynchus nerka. The sequence goes on along the minus strand of NC_088399.1, from coordinate 84,226,150 downwards.
ATGCTGAATTTTTCCAGAAATCCCGGTTGGAGCGTTCCCAGGTTTCCTGCTTATTCCCTCCTGATTCCAGTAATGTTCCAACATGATTTCTGGACAACCTGGACATTTTGGGAAAGTTACCAGAATTTGGAACCCCAAAAGATATATAGTATTAGCAGGGTGGCTGGGAAAATACATTGAACAAAAATATAAAACGCAACATGTAAAGTGAGGGTCCCAAGATCCCAAAAATGTTCCATATGCATGAAAAGCTTATTTCTCTCAAATTTTGCACACAAATTTGTTTACATCCCTGCTAGTGAGCATTTTTCCTTTGCCAAGATAATCCATCCACCTGACAGATGTGGCATATCAAGAAGCGGAGTAAACAGCATGATCATTATACAGGTGCACCTTGTGCTGGGTACAATAAAAGGCCACACTAAAATATGCAATTTTGTCACACAACACAATGCCACAGATATCTCAAGTTTTGAGGGATTGCGCAATTGGCATGCTGACTGCAGGAATGTCCACCAGAGCTGTTGCCAGAGAATTTAATGTTTATTTCTCTACCATAAGCCACTTCCAACGTCCTAACGCAGTCTACACTGCCCTGCAGCTAGCCAGCTAGCTAACGTCCACCGTTAGCTAGTCCACCGTCTACCGATTAGCAGCACAACTATTACACTCAACTGAACGACTTGATTAGTGTAGTGTTAGCTAGCTACATAGTTGTCTTTGCTGTCTTCGTACCCAAGATAATTGTGTAGTTTAGAGTGTGTAGTTTTATGTCGTCCTTAACATAGGAGACTCTGCTAGCTAGCCAACAGCTAGCCAACGTCTACCGAACAGAACTTCTGCACTCAACATTCCGGTCGCATTTCGCTTCGCTCCACAGGTAGTATCACATTTTTCATTTCATTACAGTACAACGGCTTGATTTGTTTGATCGTAGCTAGCTACATAGCTAGCTACATAGCCGTCTTTGTATCAAAGATAATTGTGTAGTCTAGAGCGATTTCCTAGGTTAGCTAGCCAGCTATTGTCGTTCTTTTAACGCAACGTAACGTAATCAACACTGCTAGCTAGCCAGCTAGCCCCGAATAGCAGCACAGTAGAAACTATTACACTCAACGGAACGACTTGATTAGTGTAGTGTCAACAACGCAGCCAATGCCAGCTAGCCTACATAGTCAACAACGCAGCCTCTGCCAGCTAGCCTACTTCAGCAGTACTGTATCATTTTAATCATTTTAGTCAATAAGATTCTTGCTACGTAAGCTTAACTTTCTGAACACTCGTGACGTGTAGTCCACTTGTCATTCCAATTTCCTTTGCATTAGCGTAGCCTCTTGTGTAGCCTGTCAACTATGTGTCTGTCTATCCCTGTTCTCTCCTCTCTGCACAGACCATACAAACGCTCCACACCGCGTGGCCGCGGCCACCCTAATCTGGTGGTCCCAGCGCGCGACCCACGTGGAGTTCCAGGTCTCCGGTAGCCTCTGGAACTGCCGATCTGCGGCCAACAAGGCAGAGTTCATCTCAGCCTATGTCTCCCTCCAGTCCCTCGACTTCTTGGCACTGACGGAAACATGGATCACCACAGACAACACTGCTACTCCTACTGCTCTCTCTTCGTCTGCCCACGTGTTCTCGCACACCCCGAGAGCTTCTGGTCAGCGGGGTGGTGGCACCGGGATCCTCATCTCTCCCAAGTGGTCATTCTCTCTTTCTCCCCTTACCCATCTGTCTATCGCCTCCTTTGAATTCCATGCTGTCACAGTTACCAGCCCTTTCAAGCTTAACATCCTTATCATTTATCGCCCTCCAGGTTCCCTCGGAGAGTTCATCAATGAGCTTGATGCCTTGATAAGCTCCTTTCCTGAGGACGGCTCACCTCTCACAGTTCTGGGCGACTTTAACCTCCCCACGCCTACCTTTGACTCATTCCTCTCTGCCTCCTTCTTTCCACTCCTCTCCTCTTTTGACCTCACCCTCTCACCTTCCCCCCTACTCACAAGGCAGGAAATACGCTCGACCTCATCTTTACTAGATGCTGTTCTTCCACTAACCTCGTTGCAACTCCCCTCCAAGTCTCCGACCACTACCTTGTATCCTTTTCCCTCTCGCTCTCATCCAACACTTCCCACACTGCCCCTACTCGGATGGTATCGCGCCGTCCCAACCTTCGCTCTCTCTCCCCCGCTACTCTCTCTCCTCTTCCATCCTATCATCTCTTCCTCTGCTCAAACCTTCTCCAACCTATCTCCTGATTCTGCCTCCTCAACCCTCCTCTCCTCCCTTTCTGCATCCTTTGACTCTCTATGTCCCCTATCCTCCAGGCCGGCTCGGTCCTCCCCTCCCGCTCCGTGGCTCGACGACTCATTGCGAGCTCACAGAACAGGGCTCCGGGCAGCCGAGCGGAAATGGAGGAAAACTCGCCTCCCTGCGGACCTGACATCCTTTCACTCCCTCCTCTCTACATTTTCCTCTTCTCTCTCTGCTGCTAAAGCCACTTTCTACCACTCTAAATTCCAAGCATCTGCCTCTAACCCTAGGAAGCTCTTTGCAACCTTCTCCTCCCTCCTGAATCCTCCTCCCCCCCCCCTCCTCCCTCTCTGCAGATGACTTCGTCAACCATTTTGAAAAGAAGGTCGACGACATCCGATCCTCGTTTGCTAAGTCAAACGACACCGCTGGTTCTGCTCACACTGCCCTACCCTGTGCTCTGACCTCTTTCTCCCCTCTCTCTCCAGATGAAATCTCGCGTCTTGTGACGGCCGGCCGCCCAACAACCTGCCCGCTTGACCCTATCCCCTCCTCTCTTCTCCAGACCATTTCCGGAGACCTTCTCCCTTACCTCACCTCGCTCATCAACTCATCCCTGACCGCTGGCTACGTCCCCTTCCGTCTTCAAGAGAGCGAGAGTTGCACCCCTTCTGAAAAAACCTACACTCGATCCCTCCGATGTCAACAACTACAGACCAGTATCCCTTCTTTCTTTTCTCTCCAAAACTCTTGAACGTGCCGTCCTTGGCCAGCTCTCCCGCTATCTCTCTCAGAATGACCTTCTTGATCCTAATCAGTCAGGTTTCAAGACTAGTCATTCAACTGAGACTGCTCTTCTCTGTATCACGGAGGCGCTCCGCACTGCTAAAGCTAACTCTCTCTCCTCTGCTCTCATCCTTCTAGACCTATCGGCTGCCTTCGATACTGTGAACCATCAGATCCTCCTCTCCACCCTCTCCCGAGTTGGGCATCTCCGGCGCGGCCCACGCTTGATTGCGTCCTACCTGACAGGTCGCTCCTACCAGGTGGCGTGGCGAGAATCCGTCTCCACACCACGTGCTCTCACCACTGGTGTCCCCCAGGGCTCTGTTCTAGGCCCTCTCCTATTCTCGCTATACACCAAGTCACTTGGCTCTGTCATAACCTCACATGGTCTCTCCTATCATTGCTATGCAGACGACACACAATTAATCTTCTCCTTTCCCCCTTCTGATGACCAGGTGGCGAATCGCATCTCTGCATGTCTGGCAGACATATCCGTGTGGATGACGGATCACCACCTCAAGCTGAACCTCGGCAAGACGGAGCTGCTCTTCCTCCCGGGAAGGACTGCCCGTTCCATGATCTCGCCATCACGGTTGACAACTCCATTGTGTCCTCCTCCCAGAGCGCTAAGAACCTTGGCGTGATCCTGGACAACACCCTGTCGTTCTCAACTAACATCAAGGCGGTGGCCCGTTCCTGTAGGTTCATGCTCTACAACATCCGCAGAGTACGACCCTGCCTCACACAGGAAGCGGCGCAGGTCCTAATCCAGGCACTTGTCATCTCCCGTCTGGATTACTGCAACTCGCTGCTGGCTGGGCTCCCTGCCTGTGCCATTAAACCCCTACAACTCATCCAGAACGCCGCAGCCCGTCTGGTGTTCAACCTTCCCAAGTTCTCTCACGTCACCCCGCTCCTCCGCTCCCTCCACTGGCTTCCAGTTGAAGCTCGCATCCGCTACAAGACCATGGTGCTTGCCTACGGAGCTGTGAGGGGAACGGCACCTCAGTACCTCCAGGCTCTGATCAGGCCCTACACCCAAACAAGGGCACTGCGTTCATCTACCTCTGGCCTGCTCGCCTCCCTACCACTGAGGAAGTACAGTTCCCGCTCAGCCCAGTCAAAACTGTTCGCTGCTCTGGCCCCCCAATGGTGGAACAAACTCCCTCACGACGCCAGGACAGCGGAGTCAATCACCACCTTCCGGAGACACCTGAAACCCCACCTCTTTAAGGAATACCTAGGATAGGATAAAGTAATCCCTCTCACCCCCCCTCCCCCTGAAAAGATTTAGATGCACTACTGTTCCACTGGAGGTCATAAGGTGAATGCACCAATTTGTAAGTCGCTCTGGATAAGAGCGTCTGCTAAATGACTTAAATGTAAATGTAAATGTAAAATTTTAGAGAATTTGGCAGTACACCCAACCGGCCTCACAACCGCAGACCACGTGTATGGCGTCGTGTGGGCGAGCGGTTTGCTGATGTCAACATTGTGAACAAAGTGCCCCATTGGGGTGGTGGGGTTATGGTATGGGCAGGCATAAGCTTCAGACAATTGCATTTTATCAATGGCAATTTGAATGCACAGAGATACAGTGACGAGATCCTGAGGCCCATTTTGTCGTGCCATTCATCTGCTGCCATCACCTCATGTTTCAGCATGATAATTCACAGCCCCATGTTGCAAGGATCTGTACACAATTCCTGGATGCTGAAAATGTCCCAGTTCTTCCATGGCCTGCATACTCACCAGACATGTCACCCATTGAGCATGTTTGGAATGCTCTGGATCGACGTGTACGACAGCGTGTTCCAGTTCTCGCCAATATCCAGCAACTTCGCACAGCCATTGAAGAGGAGCGGAACAACATTCCACAGGCCACAATCAACAACCTGATCAACTCTATGTGAAGGAGATGTGTCGCGCTGCATGAGGCAAATGGTGATCACACCAGATACTGACTGGTTTTCTGATCCATGCCCCTACCTTTTTTCTTTAAAGGTATCTGTGAACAAGTGAACAACAGATGCATATTATATAGATGTATTTATTTTTTTACCTTTATTTAACTCGGCAAGTCAGTTAAGAAACATTATTATTTACAATGATGGCCTACACCGGCCAAACCCGGACGACACTGGGCCAATTGTGCGCCGTCCTATGGGACTCCCAATCACGGCTGGTTGTGATACAGCCTGGATATCTGTATTCCCAGTCATAGATTTGGGCCTAATGAATTTATTTCAATTGACTTTCCTTATATGAACTGTAACTCAGTAAAATCTTTTAAATTGTTGCGTTTATATCTTTGTTCAGTTTACATGCCTAAATATCACTAAATATACATTTTCTTCTGAAGATTGTGGATTGGCTGTGTTCATGTATGCGTGTATATGACACACACACAAACACATACACACTATAATTTTTGTTTGATATGGTCAGAGAACAGGTCAAGAGGTCACACCATGGTTCCAGGGTCCTGTCCAGTCCTCACCAGGTTGATCTTGCACCAGTCAATGTCGAACTGGGCCCTGAACTTCTTGTCACAGCTGATGACAGGCTCCATCTCCTGGCTGCAGCGCAGCTGGTTGTGGGGGTTTTCCACCTCCCTCAGGCAGGAAGAGAACTGCACGTCTGCCCCCACCATCACATACACACTGGAGAGCGAGGCAGGGAGTTAGACATTGGCGTAAAATACAGGTGGCTGGTGGCCCCTTAATTGGGGAGGCTTATTGAAATGGCAGGGACGTAATACATGGAATGGGATCAAATACATCAACAACGTGGTTCATTCCATTCCATTCACTCCATTCCAGCCATTATTATGAGCCGTCCTCCCCTCAGCAGCCTCCTGTGGTATACAGGTAAGGTATAATGACAGAGAGACAGTTAGTGGTATATCTGATAATACAAGTATAATGTATTTCTCCTGTATTATCTGGTGTCCTGTGTGAATTTAAGTATGCTCTCTCTAATTTTCTCTTTCTTTCTCTCTCTCGGAGGACCTGAGCCCTAGAACCATGCCTCAGGACTACCTGGCATGATGATTCCTTGCTGTCCCCAGTCCACCTGGCCGTGCTGCTGCTCCAGTTTCAACTGTTCTGCCTGCGGCTATGGAACCCTGACCTGTTCACCGGACGTGCTACCTGTCCCAGACCTGCTGTTTTCAACTCTCTAGAGACAGCAGGAGTGGTAGAGATACTCTCAATGATCGGTTATGAAAAGCCAACTGACATTTACTCCTGAGGTGCTGACTTGTTGCACCCTCGACAACTATTGTGATCATTATTATTTGACCATGCTGGTCATTTATGAACATTTGAACATCATGGCCATGTTCTGTTATAATCTCCACCTGGCACAGCCAGAAGAGGACTGGCCACCCCTCATAGCCTGGTTCCTCTCTAGGTTTCTTCCTAGGTTTTGGCCTTTCTAGGGAGTTTTTCCTAGCCACCGTGCTTCTACACCTGCATTGCTTGCTGTTTGGGGTTTTAGGCTGGGTTTCTGTACAGCACTTTGATATATCAGCTGATGTAAGAAGGGCTATATAAATAAATGTGATTTAATGACAGAGAGACAGTTAGTGGTATATAACATGACTAATCTACACACAAACACGCAATCACGTTTCAGGTCAAGGAGAGGAGAAGAAGATTTAACAGCTAGGTTACACAGTAATATCACTAACAGTAATATCTTAGCCCTGCTGGCCCAGTCTTTCTATGGGGCTCTCCTCTACAACCTTGTATCTTCCCAAATGGGGCCATGCATGTTTTTAGAACAACTTATGGCAATTCATATGGGGATTCATTCTTCCTGACTACTAAAAACTGCCTGCCAGTGTTTGTCTGAGGCTGTAATGTCTAATACAGTGTGTTGATCTATCTCTGTCTCTCTCTCTCTCTCTCTCTCTTTCACTTTCTCACAGTGGTAAGGTTACTGTAAGGTCTCTCCTGCATTGCATGAGCATCTGTAAGTGCATGTTTGTGTTGCAATAGATGCAATACAATTTTCTGAACATGCTTATTTAAGAATACAATACTTTGATGATGACAGTAGACAAGGCATTATAAAGCTGCAATAGTACGTTCTGAGGATGCATATTTAGGTAACAAACCATGCTTTTATGTCTGTATCTATCCCTTCCCTTGTATGCAATATTTCAATGTTTACTCTGTCCTGTTCCTGGAACTGCCTAAGATACTTGAATTCATCATCTTCTATCAACTGAAATACTTGAGTTCATCATCCTCTATCAACTGAAGATACTTGAATTCATCATCCTCTATCAACTGAAAATACTTGAATTCATCATCCTCTATCAACTGAAGATACTTGAATTCATCATCCTCTATCAACTGAAAATACTTTAATTCATCATCCTCTATCAACTGAAGATACTCGAAATCATCATCCTCTATCAACTGAAGATACTTGAATTCATCATCCTCTATCAACTGAAGATTCTTGAATTCATCATCCTCTATCAACTGAAGATTCTTGAATTCATCATCCTCTATCAAATGAAAATACTTGAATTCATCATCCTCTATCAACTGAAGATTCTTGAATTCATCATCCTCTATCAACTGAAGATTCTTGAATTCATCATCCTCTATCAACTGAAGATTCTTGAATTCATCATCCTCTATCAACTGAAGATTCTTGAATTCATCATCCTCTATCAACTGAAGATTCTTGAAATCATCATCCTCTTTCAAACTATGTATCAAAATACTCTTGACCTTTAAGTGCTACTGAGGGTGACCCTTTTCCTCACCCCAATGAGGTTGTTGATGGGCAGGGGAACGCATCTGCCCCTGTCCAGCGCCAAGGTGATGTTGATATGTAAATTCATCCTTCTACTCTGTTAAACCATGTATTGAACTGCACTAAAGAGTGTTTCTGTTTCTATTTTTATGCCCTCACCCCTCTTTGAGGTTGTTTATGGGCAGGGGAACACGTCCGCCCCTGTCCAGCGCTGAGGTGATGTTGATGGCGTTGAGGCGTTCGGGCTGCCACACGTTCTTCACTGCGCCAAGGAAGTCTCCCAGAACCTCGCTGGCCAACATCTCCTCCACATTCATGTTCTTTATGAAGAACTCTGCCTGGTATGGCAGTGGGTAGTCTGAGAGCGGGAGGGAGGGAGACAGAGAGAGATTACAGATATAATCTGTTCATTTGAATAGGCCCAATATCATTCTGTGAACAAAGTGGACATGTTCAGTACATCCCTAACTGACAACCATATGTAATAATATTTAACGGCCGTAATATCAGACAAACTGTTCGACAAAGGCCAATGTTTGTCTGCTCAGTTATGTGTCTGTTATGACAGCGGCTCGGCTCTGGGCAGATGGCTAGTGACGTCACTGCTCAGTGTGAGTGAGGTCACACAGTACGCGTGGGCCAGAAACAGCTGGGCAGCTTTTCACCAGGCACTGTGGTGCTATTGTATCACATGTAGAGTGAGGCTCTGTACAGACGTACAGCATAATGAGATGTATACAGGACATTTTAGAACTTGTAATGTATTTGAGGTTTAAAAAGGCTTCTGAAGTTAGAAATTTCCACTTTGAAATGTCTAACTTGATTTTCCCTGTATCAACCCCTACCAAAATGCCTATTAATTACAATCTACATAATAATTCACATTTCTTGTTGCTGCGGGACTATTTTCCTGCTGTGGCAAACTGGCTCAAATTAAGATCCTACACCTGTACTGTAGCTGTAGACCTCAACATGAAGAGCATTCATAATACTGTTTTAATCTGCCCTATACACAATCATTTGTTCCCTATAGGAACACAGAGTGAGGCATTGGCTACTGTGGTACTGGGTATGACTTTATTGCAAGTCACAGAATAAATGTACTGTTACAATCTAACTACTTGTTTAGAGTACTAGGCCAGTTTTCAGTCAATTGCAGACAGTGGATTTTCAGACAGCGCTTTCAGAAGTGTGCTTGTTGATTTGCACAGCTGTGAGTCCCGTGTTGGGACTGTGTTGACCTTTAATTAAAAAATTGTCGGTCTGGTTGAGTGTATGGTGTTAGCCTCTTAGGTTGATGTATTCTGGATAATATATCGATATATATTATGTGAATGTTATTCAGCCATTTTTCAAGGAAATAGAACAATTAGCTTTAGGGTATTTTAGTCAACATCAGAAGCAACCCTCTAGATTTAAATTAAAAACATCTTGCTTCATCATGTCCTCACTAAGCGTTTGTCTCTCTCTTTTTCTTACCTTCCGTGGACATGATGTTTATGACCAAGTTGTGCCGGGCCGTTTCGAAAGTGCGTCTGTTATAGGCAGTAATCTGGAACAAATAAGGGTAAAAGTTTAAGCCCAAATCACTACAGCTTTATGTCCTAGGCTGAGGCTCGCCGGCGAGGTCCGAGCCAGATGCAAACATATTCCATAGTAGAAGGCTCAGAGAGAAGAAGGAATTGGGGCACTGCATCCTACAGGAACATTCCTACAGGGAACCTGCCTTTGAGAACATGCTACAGTAGTTTAGACACATCTAAAACCCTAGAAAAAAGCTATATCACAATGCACCATGTGACAACATTTGCATATGTGCAAAAAACCTATTAATCTACCTGTGAACATAGAGTATCACAGTATGCGTCATAATACCCAGAAACAGTTCAAATAAGGGCTGTGTTTCATGTAGGCTTACCATGGAGTGTTTCTAAAATCCCTTATGGGAAAAATGAATGGTGGAAAAACGATTGGAACCATTTCCCTGCTTGACCCCTAGATTTTATGGGTATTATCAAAACATTCAATGTTATAATGTATTCATTGATTGATTGATTGAATCTACAACTTCTAATGTACTGTAGTTTAGTGTGTGTGTGTGTGTGTGTGTCAGAGAAAGCTCCACTTTTCATAACTGCAGACAAACAACTCTAACTCCTTTAGTATCACACAGAGCCAACACCTCTATGATGGTGGCCTTGCCCACGTGTTCGGCAGTGGGGGATCCGTAGAGCACCCCATCGCTGTGTGAGGTTCTCTGGATGTACCGCAGCCAGCCCGGCCGGTCTGGGTAGCCCATCAGGTTGGTGTTGAAGGTGATGGGGTCGTTGCTGGAATCCCCTGTACGGACAGACGTTGGTACATGTACAATAAACGCTTAGCCTAGTAGTTAGTCAACGAGGCCCTGAGAGCATGATTTGAGACTGAGAGATGTAAATTCTACTCTGACACTGACATTTATGGTGATATTGATACGGTCTCTGTATTTGCTGTACTGTAGCTTAGCGAAATATATTTTATTACTGAATAGATGAGTATTTATCATGAATAGGTAGTCTACTAGTAGTAATAGTACAATTAGTCATCTGGTTATTATTGAATTGACAGATCCAATGAGGAACACAGACACAGACCAGGTTTGGGATAGGGGGGAAACTCTCCTTTGAAGTGTTCTCTCTCCAGGACATGGACAAACAGCACGCCTGCAGACGGGTAGACGTTCCGGTCGGCGTGCGACCTCGACAGGATGGTAACCACTGGAGCACAGAGAAAGAGGACACAGAGGTTATTAGCCGGGACTCCTGTGTGTGTGTGTGTGTGTGTGTGTGTGTGTGTGTGTGTGTGTGTGTGTGTGTGTGTGTGTGTGTGTGTGTGTGTGTGTGTGTGTGAGTAAGTGTG